>NC_057343.1:103760714-104090357 GCF_016509475.1 Prionailurus bengalensis | reverse complement strand
AGAAAAATTTGATAAGCACAGTTAGTTTTAACCCAGAATTATAAATTTAGGGAAGGGAAAAATATATAGCATTTTTAGGGTCATAACATATTGATAAATCATTGGGTTTTTTTTCCAAAGAATGGTTATAAAATGCTATAATAGTTAAAATATTTAAGTCTGATCATATAGCAGTCATTAATTTTGATTGGCACCAAAATTAATCCATCAGCTTTGCAAGCATATAGTAAGATTGTACTTCTTGACTCTCATGTGATTGGAAGAAGTAATGTGACTGATAATTATTTATGGTCAATAATTTGTGAGTGGAATTGATGATGTCACTTTGGGGCTGGCTCATTTACTGTCAGTGGGGGATCCTTCAGAGTTCTTTCCATTTACAGCAATAGTCAGAAATTTGCATGTAGTGCATGATCCATCAACTCAAGTCCCAGAATAAAGATGACCCGGAATGGAGTTTTGAACAACTTTGATTACATGTAGTGGGGGTGAGAATTTTTTTTGTTTCAAGCTCTCCTAAGTATATGCTGTATTAACCAGCTCAGGCTGCTATAACAAAATACTCGAGACTGGATGGCTTAAACAACAGATATTTTCTTTTTTTGTAGTTTTGGAGGCTGGAAATCCAAAATCAAGGTGCTGGCAGCTTAACTTCCTGGTGAAAACTGTCTTCCAGGCTTGTAGGTGGCCACCTGTCCTCCCAGTGGTTGGAAGAGAGAGAGCTCTCGTCTCTCTTCCTCTTCTTACAAGAAGAGGTCTCTAGCATGGGGATCTACTCTCATGACTTCATCTAAACCTAACTATTTCCCAAAGGCCCCACCTCCAAATACCATTACATTGGGGGTTAGGGCTTCAACATGTGAATTTGAAAAGAGAGGATACAAACATTCAGTCCATACCACGTACTAAGATATCCCTTATTCACATTCAGATTAGATTATCCCTAATAATGGAATTAATTTTATTGATATGTATCTTCATATGCTTTTTTTAATAGAATGAAAAAAGGGTAAAGTTATGGCCACTGAGATAGAGGAATTATATGCAGAATATGTTGCAGAAATCGCTGCCAAATTGCTGACAGAAAGAATACTGAGAATTAGAAAACATGAGGATACTTTGTGCTTAAGTCCACACTAAATTCTGGTATTGGGACAGAAAAGCTGGGCACATAATATATGCTGAACTGTGGCAAACCTTTTAATAATGTTTAAGAGACACAGAAATCCTGTAAGAACAGTCACGAAAAGTATCTCTGGAGCACCTTCTGTGTGCTAGGCCTTTTACTAGATGCTGAGGGGATAACAGTAAGGAAAATAAACAAGGTCTCTGCACTCAGAGAACTCACCTGGGAACATGAAGGAAAGGCAGCAAGCAGGGACACCAAAGAATGGTTAAGGGCTGGAGGAAAAGGAAGGAGCAGATGCCCTGGGAGCGGATAGAGAGGGTGTCTAATCTTGACTGGTGGCATCAATGAAGGATTCCTGGATGAGTGTCTAGGCTGAGAAATGAGTTACAAGAGTTAGCCAAGCACAGAGAAGGAAGAGTTTTCTAGACCTAAGTTGATGGTCTATATGTGGAGAGAGGCAGACATTTCTTAGGAAGTAGAAAAAGTATAGCAAGGCTCTTGTAGCCATACTACAGGCGACTGCCTGTGGCATTGGGGAATTGGCCTAGAAGTGCAGGGGAGGTGACTCACTGCAGGAAAACTTTATCAAATGGGAAACAGGAAAGAGGAGGGTTATGAATAGATCAATTCGCTTTCTATTGCTCCCTCTAAAACAGATGATGATGGTGATGATGATGATGATGATGATGATGATGGTAAACATGCTAATGTTTCTTGAGAGCCTAGTATGTATTAGGTACCATTCAAAGCACTTTAAACTCACCACCACATTTAATCCTCAGAACACCTCAAAATCCTAATGTACACACAGAGAATTTGAGTAGTTTGCCCAACGTGGCATTTTTATTATGTGACAGAGCCAGGCTTTGAGCTGAGATCTGTTGAAAGCAGAGCTTGCCCTATTCAGTCAGGTGGAGGTTGGGCTTACTGCTGGAAAGGGAGAGTCTAAATGGGTTGGTGACTACCTGTTAAAAATAGCACTTAAGAAACCAGATGGAAATTGCCCAGCACCATTACAGTTTGTAACTAGGTGATAGATTTGGTCTTGTGATTCCCCCCTCCTCCCTATGTTCTTGAGTATAGGGTTGCAGTTTCAATGGTGCCTTAAAGTGTATGCAGTAAAACACAGCTGGTAACTGACTTTAACTGTAATTATTGGCCTCTTACCAGTATTTAAAGATGCATTGCATGGATCAGTGCTTTGAACTTTGCTTTTTAGTTTTTATCAACAGTGTACCATTACTTTCCTATGGACCTTTTCTTCACCTTTATTTAGATCTTGCACTGGTCTATAATTACATGAAACCAAAAATTCTCTATGGATTGATTTCCATAAATTACAAATATGTCATGCGTTATGTTACTAGACAAAAGGTCAGCAAACCAATTTGTTACACCAATAGCACATTTACTAGAGCCTGGACAATGATCCGTTTGTTGAGAGCCTTCTGGTTTTAACTCTTTAGCTTGGGTTTCAACTGAAACACAAATTGTATGTAAAATGGAATTTAAATCACTGTTACCATAATAGTTAAAAGATTACATAATTTTGAATAGGCAGTTGTGAACTGACTTTTGAGTGTAACACATTTATTATTAAGTCAATATTCTGTGATGGGGGATAGATACGTGGTATTTTGCAACATCCCAAATACATCAATTCCAAGTTAATCCTGTGAATGTAAAAACTAATTTTCTCATATTAAATTGTAAGTTTAGTAAAAGGAATACTAATAGCTTATTGTTATCTTAAAAATAACGAAATATTACACATTATGCAACTTGAAAATTAAGGCAGATTCTCTCAGTGCCTTGAGTGGTCCTTATAATCAATTAAAAATGAATCTAATAAGATGAGATTTAAATGGCACGAATGAGCTAATTAAGTTTCAAAGAGGAACCTATATCCTATCTGGCAGCAGCTTGTTTGGAACAGTATTCATCACATGATTTTGGTATCTCTCCATTCTGCAAATGTGAACTCAAAGACTTTTGGTCCTTCCCTTAAATGTTTCTCATTCTCTTTCAAAAACCACAATAACCCCTATGTCTACAAATAACAGCACATTTTTGTTTTCTTTTTAATTTTTTTAATGTTTATTTTTGAGAGAAAGAGAGCGAGTGCGAGTGGGGGAAGGGCAGAGAGAGAGGAAGACACAGAATCTGAAGCAGGCTTCAGGCTCTGAGCTGTCAGCACAGAGCCTGAAGCGGGGCTGGAACTCACAAACCGTGAGATCATGACCTGACCTGAAGTTGGACACTCCTCCAACTGAGCCACTCAGGCACCCCAACAGCACACTTTTTCAATTCTCCTGGAGTTGAAATGTTACCATTATTAACTTCCCTCTTCTCCTTGTCCATTACCCAGTGTGATGTCAAGTCCTTATTTTCTGGTTGTAGCTCCCCCCACTGTTGTCACCTTTTTAGTGCCACTCACCAACAGCAGAGCTTCATTTTCTCTTATTTTGACTATTAACGGGTTTTTCCTGCGTTCGGTCCATAATACACATTGATAGGTGATTTTATTGCTGGGACGTAAGACTATTCATGTCATCCCCTTTTCTCAAAACATTCTTTCTCCCACAGCCTGCACTCCCAAGTATCCTGGCATCATTCCAGCCTGGTATATCCCATTTCTTTTCCAACCACTGATTCTCATGATTCTTGCATTTCTTAGATTATTCATTACCCTCAAGGTATGCACTACTCTTCTGTATTTTTGCTTGTTTCTGAAATCACCAGCTCCCATTTTTTGCCCGCCGATATCTTTCCTTTATTTCACAGCTCAGTATAAGTGTTTAGCCCTATTTTCCTGCCTAACAGTTAAATCATATTACTTATAATCTACTACGAGTTATTTGTTTACATTTACTACCACCACCACCGCTATATGTTCATTGTCTCACACATCCTTCACACTATCTCCATGGCATATATTTAATGTTCGCTACTTTAAATAGGTGATAGACTGAGACTGAGAATTTAAATAGCTTCCCAAGGTCACATAGCCAGCTCTAACAATTCAGGACCAAAGCTATATCAGGTTACTCTAAAGCCATAGGACCCTGATATTGTATGGCAATCCATAGGTACTTTCATACCATAATTGGGTGATATGTATACTTACATAGACATACACACAGGACTACTATAGTAATGTAGGTGTTAGACATAACTACTGTAATGTAAATTGAGGCGACTTTGGTTTATTTTGGAGTTTTCAGAAATATTCTGACTCGTAGCCAATTAATGGCATATTTAACAACTAATGTATCTTCTATATTTCCTGAGTGCCTTCTTGATGAAAGGTGCCTGCTGTGCATCACACTACATATGAAGGAATGAATTCCTCTGAAATTTGAGAGTGTTCTCACCAACCGAAGAGTGTTTATTCCTTGAATACTTGGTGGATTCCATCTTTTGTGGTTGGACTTATGATCCTCAGTAGGATTCTGAGAATAAATTAAAGAGGCGGACATTGACAGTGAAACAGAGCTGTTCCTGTGCCTTAAGAGCCTTGCTTTACTTTTAGCGACAACTAGGGATAACGTTTAGTAGTGCCTGGGCCATCTTGTGCTGGCGTGGGGCTATAGGACAGCACTGTCCTAAGTCACAGGGTGAATCCAGGAAGAGGCAAATCACAGATGTAACAATTAAGCTGTGAGGCAGCTTTGGTTCCTCCTTTGTTTCTCTACCAATTTGGGATCTTTTGTGTGCTTTTTTTTTTTTCATTCATTTTCCGTTCTGAGCTCTCCTTTGCTAATTAAAATTCTAATCACTCTAACAGCTAGAAATAGAAAAATATATATATATGTATATAATTCTTCTATGCTAGAGAAGGTAATTTCAAGGTGTTTTAGCTGCCAAAGAAATAAACAGAAACGAGACAAAGAAGCTAGTTGTCAGAAGGACAAATGAATTCTGTTTTCCCATTCCACCTAAAAATAAGAAACTTCAGCAAAGGTAACACATTCCTATTTGGCATTGTAATAATTCTAAACACCTAAAGGATAATAAACATGCTTTACTTTCCTAAATTTTTTTTTCAACATTTTTATTTATTTTTGGGACAGAGAGAGACAGAGCATGAACGGGGGAGGGGCAGAGAGAGAGGGAGACACAGAATCGGAAACAGGCTCCAGGCTCTGAGCCATCAGCCCAGAGCCTGATGCGGGGCTCGAACTCACGGACCGCGAGATCGTGACCTGGCTGAAGTCGGACGCTTAACTGACTGCGCCACCCAGGTGCCCCTGTACTTTCCTATAGGTAAAGGGTTTTTTTTTTTTTTTTGGTGAAAATAGTCTTTTCTATATTTCTTCATGTCAAACATAATTTACTCTTCTTGGAGAGACATGTAAAGTAGAACATCAAAGGTTTGACTTGATCTCTGTGATATTTTGTTTTTTAAAGTGTTTCCTTTTAATCTTTGATTTTTTTAGATCGTCATTAAATATTTAAGGGAGTAGAAATCCATATTTAAAACAAAGAGAAATTTGTGGTATGATTTCTTTAATAAAATTGTGATGTTAAATTTTAATGCCAGCTGGTCTAGAAATGTTAAATAAAATTGCATCCAAGATGTACTTGAAAATGAGTTTTCTAGAAAGGTAGATTTCCTGAGAATTTTTCCAACTAAATTAATAATCAGACTGAGTTTTGACTGTGTCTGTGAGGGACTCAGAAATTGGGTAGAGTTTGAAAAATAAGCTAGTCCCTGAATTTTTTGACATTGACTGATTACTTAATTTTACTAAATTGACTGTACACTTGTGAAAATACAATGAATTGGCTGACTGATCCAATGTTATTTAAATCTAATTGAATATATGTTTAAAAAAAGATGCTGTTAATCAACAAGGGTCATTGAGTGATTCATACTAGACATCCAGATACTTACATAGGTTTACGTACAACACAAGGCCTCTAAGGTTTTGTTATGAAATAGGGTTGTTTATTGTGTGATATAATTTTCAAAGAGACAGTAGTTACAGCAATGTATTTTTCAAACTTCCACAGCGTAGCCAACTGAAGATTTATTTATATATTATTTTTTATGTATTTATTCATTCATTTATTATTTCATGACCAAAAATTAGAATAAGATTATACTGATTCAATAATATCTACATTCAGTGGTGGTTATAACTGTTCTTTTAAATCCACTGTATACACATATGTTTTAGAATCAAATAGCTAGTGTAATTCTTTATAAAAGTACACCTTCGCTGTGTTATTTTATTCATGAGCCAAACTGTGTTTTTGTTGTTCTTGTTAAATGATTGATTCAGTAAGTGTATCATCCAGTAATAAGGATTTAATAACCCACAGATATCAAAGAGTCCATAAGAAGTGAGTGTTGTATCTGTATCAACTTCAAGAGACTGATATTCGGAGAAATACCTAGGGAGAGTACTCCATGTACTCTCATATATTGCTGTGAAATATTGAAATCAACTAATGTTCTTTTTTACCTTGTAAAGCAGCACACAATCATGAATGAATGATTTATTGTTGTGTTTATTCTACAATGCTTTTGAAGACACAGTGCTTTAATGAAGAGAGCCTGGCAGAAATTTCATGGATAGAGATGGTATAGATACTGTTGAGCTAGTAAGTTGAGAATGTATGAAATTCATCATAATATTTTCCAAAACAGAAAGAAAAAGTCAGACCATGAATATCTCGATGTTTATTGGCAGTGCACTAGATAAAAGTTTAAGTCTCCAACAGGATATTTGGGGATCATAGACCTGTTAGTAAATATCTGGGTTGTTGTGAGCAAAATCACATAAAGTCTCTGAGTCTCAATTTCCTAATCTGTAAAATAAAGTCAATAATAGCATCTCTCAAACAGTAGTTATAGTTGCTCATTATTTTTCTGTATGAATACAAAGGGATAAGACCAACCCTAGCTATTTTATCATAATTATGATACATTTTTGTAATTGTTATTGAATACCTGCAATGTTTAAACTTTCATGCTAGGAATTAAGAGAGACAAAGATGAGTAAGGCAGCAGCACTGACCTCAAGAACCATTTAATTTAGTAGTAGAGACAGCTATGCATACAAATAATTGAATCAATGAGAGAAACGGAGTGACGGCTGAGTAGGGAATAACCTAACTTCTATATAATGGATTCAAATAATTGTGTTATTGTTTGCCTGTTTTTACTTCTATCCAACTAGTCAGTTATAATATTATCTGGGAGTCCAACATGGTCATGCACCTTAAATCATCTCATTGAGTTTGCCTATTTAACCTGTAACCAGATCAATTAGGATAGTTGCAGATGCTTCAGCATGGCTTCTGGCCCTCAACAGGGTTACGGTGACCATATAATTTTCTGATAAACCGGATGCAACTGAGACTTCCCTAAACCAGAACATACTGAGAGCAAAAGGGGCACCCTTAACAATCGTCCTGGGGTAACAGGCAAAAAATATGAAATCAGAACTTATAGTTAGCTTAGTCAGAGCCCATCCTTGGGAATAATGAAGTTGGCTTTGAATCAAGTTTCTGCCCATTTCCTAGCTTAACCCTAATTCCTATTTCCAGATTTCTCATGCCCTTTGGATTTGGATGTTGTGTTTGGTCAACATAAACTCTGCCTGAAAGGACCCACCCTTCCTAATTTCTTTGCTTCTTGAGGCACTGTAGACGTTCTGGGGAAGACAGTGATTCCCAGCACCGTTGTGCTTGGCTGCTAAGACCTGCCAAGTCCACAGTGATATCCTGTAAAGGAACACTTGGATATCAGATCTAGGGCTGAGGACAAGGCTGCATGAGAGCTCTCTGATTCAGTAAGCGTGAGAAGTCAGTATACTTAAGCATACGAAATTCGATGAGAAAGCATACGAAATTCACATACACGATGTGTATGTGAAGGTGAGCTATCCAATTTTGGCTGTTACCAATAGGCAAATATTACGATTTTTCACAGATATCTTCCAACTGATAAATTTTATAAATAAAAACAGTACTTATATTATTTTAAGAAATCCCCTTAGAACCTGAAATATTTACATTAAGCTACCACCTGTTTCCAATACTGTCCCAAGTACGCAACAAAAATGGTTTAATTTGATGCATACTGTGATACAGCACACAGAAAGACAAAGGGCTTTGATCATAACCTTCTCATTTATTTCCTGTGTGACTTTGAGCAAGTTGTTTACACATCTTTGAACCTCAGTTTTCAACTAAGACACAAAGACAGTGACAACTATCCACTAGGATCTTTGTTGGTAAAATGCTAAAAAAATTGGAGTTTTATCCCCCTCCTTCCTTTTGCTGTTTCTGCTATTATCTGACTGGCTCTTTCTGTCTTATCTTCCTATCCACTGAGAGAAAAACACCCACTAGGAAGTTTAGACATGTGCCTGACTAATGTTTAGATTACGTGTTTCTCCCCCATCATTCATGGATCAGTGACAGCTTTCTCTACACAGTGTCCTCAAAACAATAACAGGCACAGTTGAAAACAAAAGCCAGTCATTTCTCTATCCCAGCTTTGAATTTCAGGGGACTCTTCTTATTCCCTCTTTTAGTATGGGAGGTAAAACATACAAACAAAGAAAAAGAAGTCTTGAAATTCATACTTCTCAGCCATAAGAATCAGGAATTTGGAACTTTCTACATTCCAAAAATAAAATATCAAAATCATCTTTGATATCAAGAACCAAAGTCTCCTATACTAAGAACATAGAGCTTATGAAAATTAAATATACAGTATTAAAGAAGCAGGACATGACATGAGAGCACTTTGTGTTTTTTTCCTTTCTGGAATAAGATGCTAAGAGGAAAAGTTAGGCGAGTCATCAGGATCAGACAGAGCTTAGGATCTTTGAGAGATCTCAACTCTACCTTTCCTTGGAGTTGATATCCTCACAGGCAGTCGGGCAGGGGATGAGTTGAGGAAAAGGGGTTTTGAGCTTCTCAGGCAGAAAGGGATCAAGGTCTGCTTCCTGACTGTAACCATCTGAGGACCCAAAATTGTATGGCTCCCAACGACACTAAGGGAGTCTTCAAAGGAGGGCAAATGGCCTTCAGAACAAGAGGGTCCAAGATGACCAGTAAATCTTCTTTGTTCCAGCTCCAGTAGAGAGGAGATAAGAAAAAACTATTTATGGTCATCAGGGAAGAGGAAGAAATCCCTAGCTGGTCACCAAGAGCTGAAGTAAAGTCTTCCCAGAACAGAGTCTGTGAAGATACGGCAGACGTGTTTGAGTTTCAGATGATCAGCAGTGCAGGTGAGAAGGGGTGTTGGGAGCCTGTTACCATGTGTAATCTGTGTGACATTGTTCCAGAGGGAGAGGAGCTAAGAGCCTTGGCATAAACTGCATCCCTGGAACACAGAAAAGTCAGGACAGCTTGAAACCTGAAGCTGTCCTTCACTGCTCACGTTACTTTCAGCTCTGTATGATTTAGCTCCTGGTAAGTTCTCTAGCCCCATTTGCTACTCCTCTCCTGAGTCTACTCTAGCCCTGTAGTTTTCTTACTCTTCTTCAAACATGAGAAGGTTATTCCTACTCAGACCTTGGCAGGCTGTTCTTTCTGCTGAAAACGCTCTTTGTTCAGATCTTCACAGCTTTGTTCTTTCACTCACATCTCCAATCTTCGTTCAGATTTTTCTTCAAAGCTCCAAGGTTCTCTTCTTAAAGATGCTACCCACATCATTTTTCCTAAAATAGCCTCCTCTACCATCCGTGCCATCCCTTTATCCTGCTTTATTGTTTACAGGTTGCTTATTATAATCTAAAGTTATAGATTTATGTGCATATTATGTGTGTGTGTATGTGTCTCAACTAGAGTGTAAGACTGTGAGGGCAAGGATGTACCAGGTCTCCTTCATGTTTATAGCTCTAGTACCTAGCATATAACAGGTTTCAATTGATACTAGTTGAGTGGCTATATGAATGAATACATGAATTCTTCTTGCACAAAGCTATGTCCTGGAAGAGAGGGAGCAGAATGAGTAGAAATCTTGATAGGCTGGATATTTACCACAAGAGTGAAATGACTTAATAAATCTGAAGTGAGCAGGTTGCTTTTAACAGGTGAGATTCATAGTCCGTCCACATTCAGACATGCAAACACCCTACTGCCTTCCCTCCACAGACCAGAAATCGGGGTTCACATGCAAGCTACATTGTATCAAAATAAAGTTGCTTTCCTTCCTATCTGAATTGCAATAATATATTTTAAGTCTTCCACGTTTTTTTTATTAATTTTTTTTTCAACATTTATTTATTTTTGGGACAGAGAGAGACAGAGCATGAACGGGGGAGGGGCAGAGAGAGAGGGAGACACAGAATCGGAAACAGGCTCCAGGCTCTGAGCCATCAGCCCAGAGCCTGACTCGGGGCTGGAACTCACGGACCGCGAGATCGTGACCTGGCTGAAGTCGGACGCTTAACCGACTGCGCCACCCAGGCGCCCCAAGTCTTCCACGTTTTTATTGCCAGTGCTGATAAGGTATTAATTTGAACTAAGCTCTTCTCTTTCAATCTGTATCTCATCAAAGAACTGTAGTTTAATTAGAGAAATTTTTTGGAAATATTTTTTTATTGGGCAAGAGAGCAATTATTCTAGATATTTTGTCCCGATCATGATCACACACCCACACCAAATAAAGTACTCTGCTATTCAATAAAGTTTGTAAGGCATTTGGCCAGACACATATATGTTTGGAGCTGTACATAATTTTTGCATCCATTAGTTTTTCTCTCCCGATTCATAGCATCTTCCTTAAAAGCCAGTTTGTCAGGATCTTGAACCTAGCCTATGCATTTATCTCCATTATTACTTCTAAATTCCTGCAAGTGACAAATAAAAAAGGAATAAATTCTCTTCAGCCCTGGAATTTATTTTCCAGGCAGGGCTGTCAGTGGACCAGACTCATTAAACAAATGAGATCAGAATGATAAGAAAATTACAGCTGAAAGTATCCTCAAAAGAAAACTACAGGAGAGACTGGGGGAAGATCAAGGTAAAAGAATAAATGCAGGGAGCAAAAGCTTCTCTAGGACACTTGTCAGAATAATTATTTAAATGTCTTAAGGTATTGAGGAAAACCATGCCCAGCCCATATCTGCAGTCCTACATCGAATATTTGACTTCAGGATGAAATTTGAGAGCCACACACTTTAGGGTGTGACTTTCCTAGCTGGGAAGAATGCCTGGTGTTGGCGTTCAATTTTACAAGAGAAGTAGTTACAGTTTGAGGTAACTCCAGACTGTCAATGAAGACTTGAAGTAGGAAAAAACAAGCAAGCAAAAACCAAGCACTTCCTTTGAAAAGCAAAATAGACTCAATTTCCTCAATGTCAGAGGAAATTTCTCCTTATTTTGGCAGCTGGGCGGGGGCAGGGCGTGGGGAATGTAGGGGAGAAAAATTGTCTGCTTGTTACAGGCCCCTTGACTTTACAGTGAATGTTAGCAATCAGTAAGTCAAACCATGTTGAAAGCATTTGCAGACCAGACCAGACCAGAATACTGTCCTGATCATAGCAGAGGCATACTGGGGAAATAAAACTTTAAACATTTGCAGAGAAAATCCACACCAGGTATTATACAAATTAGCTTCAAACATCTTTCCCATATATAAAAATATGTCCCAGATATTTGAGGAAAATCAACAACCTGGAATCAAAACACCAAGATAAACAAGGAGAGCAAATTAGTGCAGAGCAAACAGACAAAATTCAAGAAAGAAAAACTGAACATTCTAATAAGTACACTCAAAAAGATTCAAGAGAATATGCCATTTAAAAACGAGAGCAGGAATTTGCAAAATAGAAAAAAATCAATGAATACATTTGTTGGAAAACAAACATAGGAATGCAAATATAATTCAACAGAAGGGCTGAATAAAATAATTGATATTATTGAAGACTCTATTAGTAATGCAGAAGATGAAGTGCAGGAATTCTCCCCAGACACCCAGCCAGAAGACAAAATGATGGAAACCGTGAGTGCCAGGTTCCTTGTAACAGTAGTTTTAAAAGGATAAACAGTACCTTGAAGCATAATCCAATGTAAAAATAAAGGAAACATTTTCAAAGATAAAAAACAAAACAAAACAAAAAACTTAGGAGCTTTCTCTTAAAAGGGCTCACTGGGTGGTTTAGCAAAATTTGTACAATAACAAAAAAAAAAATCAAACATATCCTGGAAGTTTTTAGAACTCCATCAATAAATAAAAAATCCTAAATGCTTTCAGAAAACAAGAAAGGGAAATTAAGTTTACTTTCAAAGAAACAGAAACCAACATGATTATCAGATACTTTTTATAAAATACCATATAGAGAAAATAATGGCACATATCCTAGAATAAGTTCAAGAAAGGTATTGTTTATTTCTAGTCTAATCTGTGTTGTTTGCTTCTTTCTGCTAGCTTTGGGTTTAGTTTTTGCTTTTTGAGGTTTGGGTTTAGATTATTTTCTTCCTCCTCTACATTTTTAAGTTGTAAAATTGGGTTGTTGACTGGACATCTTTCTTCTTTTTTTTTTTTTTCCAACGTTTATTTATTTTTGAGACAGAGAGAGACAGAGCATGAACGGGGGAGGGTCAGAGAGAGAGGGAGACACAGAATCGGAAACAGGCTCCAGGCTCTGAGCCATCAGCCCAGAGCCTGATGCGGGGCTCGAACTCCCGGACCGCGAGATCGTGACCTGGCTGAAGTCGGACGCTCAACCGACTGTGCCACCCAGGCGCCGCTCTTTCTTCTTTTTTAATGTAAATATTTAGAGATGTAAATTTCCCTCTTAGCACTTTCATAGCATCACACAGATTTTAGTATGTTGTGTTTTATTTTCATTTGTCCCAAAATATTTTGTAG
This sequence comes from Prionailurus bengalensis, assembly GCF_016509475.1. Taxonomy (NCBI): domain Eukaryota; kingdom Metazoa; phylum Chordata; class Mammalia; order Carnivora; family Felidae; genus Prionailurus; species Prionailurus bengalensis. The sequence continues at coordinate 104,077,386 of NC_057343.1, read as the reverse complement.
TTTTCCTTGAGATTTCTTCTTTGACCCTTTGGTTGTTTAAGAATGTGTCATATAATTTTCATATAGTTGGGGATCTTGCAGTTTTCCTTCTATTGATTTCTAGTTTAATTTTATTATGAAAATACACATTTTATGATTTGAACCCTTTCTATTTATTAAGACTTGTGACCTAACATATGGTCTGTCGTGGAGAATGTTCCATATCCACTCGAGCAAATAATGCGTATTCTGATGCTGATGGGTATAACGTTCTGTATATGTCTGTTAGGTTTAATTGGTTTATAATGTTAAGTCCTTTATTTCCATATTAATCTTCTGTCTGGTGTTCTGTGCATTATTGAAAGTGGGCTAGTGAAAATTCCACTCTTACTCTAGATCTTTTTATTTCTTTGTTCAGTTCTGTCAGTATTTGCTTTATACATTTACAGCATTTGTGTTTATACTTGTAACATCTTGGTGAATTGATCCTTTTATCATTAGGGAAGGTCCTCCTCTGTGTTTTGTAACAGTTTTTGACTTAAAGTCTATTTTGTCTGTCATTAGGATAACTAGCCTAGGCTCTGTTTTAGTTACTATTTGCAAGGCATAACGTTCCTTTTACTGTCAAGCTATGCATGTCCTTAGATCTAAAGTGAGTCTCTTATACACAGTATATAGTTGAATTCTGTTGTTGTTTTATAATTTATTCAGCCAATATGTGTCTTTTGATTAAGTGAAAATTACATTTACATTTAATGTAATTACTGAAAGGGAAGGATATACTACTGGCGTTTGGAAAATGGTTTTTTGTGTTTCTTACAGCTTTTTTGTCCTTCATTTTCTCCCTTACTGCCTTTCTTTGTGTTTAGCTGATTTTTTGTGATGATACTCTTTAAGTCCCTTCTCATTTCCTTTTGTGTATTCTGTAGATATTTTATTTGTGTTGACTGTGAGTATCACATACAATTATCTTAGAGTTATAATCATCTGTTTTAAACTGATACAAATTTAATATCAATCTCATGCCAAAGCTCCTTTACATCTCAGCCCCTTTTTATATTATTAATGTCACAAATTACATCTTTACATATTGTGTGTCTATTAACATTGATTTATAGTTACTTTAAACATTTACCTTTTAAATCCTATAGAAAATTACAAATAGAGTTATGAGCGAAAATGATAATACTATGTTTGTTTATGTATTTACTTTTATTAGAGAAATTTATATTTTCATATGGCTTCAGGTTACTCTATTGTATTGACTTTCTCTGGCAGCTTTCAAGATTCTTTGTCCTCGACTTTCAACAGTTTGATTATGTGTCTCAGTGTAGGTTACTTTGAATTTATCCTACTTGAAATTCACTGAGTTTCTTGTATTTGTATATCCATTCTCTGCACCCCTCTCCCCCACCAAATTTGTGAAATTTTAAGCCATTATTTCTTCCAGTAAGCTCTCTGCCCTTTTGTCCCTCATTTCTCCTTCTGGGACTCCTATTATGCTATCTTGGCCTACTTTTTAGTGTCCCAAAAGTCCCTTGCATGCTGTCCATTTTTCTTTATAATTTGTCGGGTTTTTTTTTGCTTCTCATACTCAGTCGTTTTCAGTGACTCATCTTCATATTCACTCATTCTTCAGTCTGATTAAATCTACTACTGAACCTCTCTAGTGAATTTTTTCACTTCAGTTGTATTTTTCGGCTCCAGAAATTTTGTAATTCTTATACACACATACACACATAACTTTTTCTTACTATTTTCCTTTCGTTCATAAATCATTCTGATTTTGTATAAATTATTGCTTGTATTCTCTTTTAGTTTAATTAATATACTTAAGACATTTGTTTTAAATTTTTGTCTAATCAGAGGTCTATGTTTGTTTAGTTTTGTTTTCAGAGATTAATTTTGTTCCTTTGGATTGGCCGCATTTCCTTGTTTGTATGCCTTGCAATCTTTTGTTGAAAAGTAAACCTTGGAAACCACAGCTACCTCTTTGAGCGTATGCAAACTGGCTATGTGCAGGGGAAAAGCCTCACTAATCAGCCCAGCATGAAGACTTAAGGTCTTCTCAGACCTTTTCTGAGCCTGCATCTTCTTTGGGCCTGTGTGTGTATATTCTTCGAAATATTCCATACAGATGTCTGCTTTTCAATGTTTTAATTTCCCCAGGAGTCTCATTCCATCTTCTTGGGGACTTAAATGTTCTAGTGCATTTCTCTGCTCATAATTTCTTGCCCCAGGCATCTGCAGGTCTTCAGTCTCCCTGCAGTTTCATGTGCCATGGTGCCTGCCACAGCCTCCCATGGCTTTCAACCTGGCATCCGTCCTATGCTGCCATTCCTCTCTGAGCTCTTAGTCCAGCAGTTTAGAAGCTACTCCTTCTTGGATCTCACAGAAAGGCCACAATGTTGCACACAAGTTCTGCTTTTTTCCTTCCATCCCAAGGGAAGGAGCTTGGAATTGGGCAATTTCCCCCTGACTTTGTCATGCCACCGAAGGGAGGGAGAGTAGTAAGGGCAAGCAAAAACACCATGAAATTTCCTACCATTTTGAGTGTGGCTTTTTCTTCATTGGTTGTTTGCTTGGTTGCTGCAGATTTTTAACTCTTTTTTTCGGACCTCCTACAAAGCTATTTTAGTTAGTCTGGAACTACTTATTTGATGTTCCTAGGAGAGGATGAGAGCCTGAAGCTTCCTAGTGTGCCACCTTATGTCCACCCCCCGAAAGGTATCTTAACTCTATATGTGGTCTGATGTATATTTAATTGTGAGATTAAAATAAAGTCTCATTTGGGCATCCAGAGATTCAGTGAGCTTACCAGTCATGATGTCTTTCTGCATAAAAAATTCAAAAATACTGCAACAAAATCTTAATAGTAATTTTAAATATTAGTATTGTTATTACTATTATTCAGGTAATAGAAATCAAAGAATGGTAAATTAATAAACAGAAAACATAGGACTCTGTTTTTAAAATATTGATAAGTAGGGGCGCCTGGGTGGTGCAGTCGGTTAAGCGTCCGACTTCAGCCAGGTCACGATCTCGCAGTCCGGGAGTTCGAGCCCCGCGTCAGGCTCTGGGCTGATGGCTCAGAGCCTGGAGCCTGTTTCCGATTCTGTGTCTCCCTCTCTTTCTGCCCCTCCCCCGTTCATGCTCTGTCTCTCTCTGTCCCAAAAATAAATAAACGTTGAAAAAAAATTTTTAAATATTGATAAGTAATAAAAAAATGCAATAACAATGTAGGATAAACATTCTAGAACAGTGGTTGATTACAAAGAAGACCGGAAGCAAGAGAGAAAAGTGATGGCTCGTTATATTCTTGTGCTGTTCAGATGGTGGATGCAATTTATTATAGGTTTTGATAACAAAAGCTTATGTGTCTGGCAGAGATCATATGGTATAACTGAGTTTAAAAGCACAGATTCATGGGGTGACTGAGTGGCTCAGTCTGACTCTTGATTTTGGCTCAGGTCATGATCCCAGGGTAGTGGGATGAACCCTGAATTGGACTCTGTGCTGAGTGTGGAGCCTGGCTAATTGCTTTTTCTGGGTTGCCTGGGTGGCTCAGTGAGTTGGGTATCTGAGTCTTAGTTTCAGTTCAGGTCACAATCTGGTGGTTTGTGGGTTCAAACACTACACTGGGCTCTGTGCTTAGAGTGCGTGCAGAGGCTGCTTGGATTCTCTCTCTCTCCCTCTCTCTCTGTGCCCCTCTCTCACTCATGCTTGCTCCCTCTCAAAAAATAAATAAATAAACTTAAAAAAAAAGATTCTGGTTTTTCCTTTCTCTTGCCCCTCTTCCCTGCTTGTGCTCTGAATAAATAAATAAATAAATAAATGCACAGATCCTGGGCACCTGCCTGGCTCAGTTGGTACCACATGTGAGTCTTGCTGCCAGGGTTGTGAGTTTGAGCCCTTGTTGGGTGTAGAGATTATTTAACAATAATATATATACATATATGTGTGTGTATATATATATATGTGTATATATATGTGTGTGTGTGTATATATATGTGTGTGTGTATATATGTGTGTGTGTATATATGTGTGTGTGTGTATATATGTGTGTATATATATATATATATATATATTCTTTTTAAAAGTGAGAGTATAGATCCTAAGTAAAGTCCTATAAATCACAACCAGTAGAATATTAAAACAAATGGTAATATCCAGTGTCAGTGAAGGTATAGTGAAACTGATGACCTTATACACTGTTAGTGGAAGTGGAGTGGCTGAAGTCTTTCTGGAGAACAATTTGCAGTATTCATCAAATTTTAAAATATGAACATTTTTGCCCAGCACTTCTACTTTTGTAAAAATTACCTGGCATTTTACCTAAAAAGACATGTATAAATATTTTATTAACATATGTTTTTTCTAAAATGAAAAATAAAAGGAAACTTGTACATCCATTACATGAATGGTTTTTGATTTTAGTGAATACATATTGTGAAATACTGTTTAGCAGCTTAACAGAGAAAGATCAATTGACGTGGAAACAGCTCCAGGACACATCATTAGGTCAAAATGCAAGTAGAGAAGAGGTATACATTATGACTGTATTGTATAAGTAACAAGACGATATCACATATTTGTATGTGTGTTTGTAAATGCATGGGAAAATCTAAATTATACTAATAGTTAATGATGGGAATGCGATTGGGCATGTCTTGGTGAACCAATAGATTTTCGCTTTTTACTATATGTGCTTCTGTATTGTTTGAATGTATTGCCCATATTTTGTGTGTGTGTAAAATTAATGAAAGCATGTTTAATCAAACCAGTTTGGAATAATATGACTGCCTAGTCACATAGGTAATTTATGTTTGTCATTAACATGGCTGAAAGGACCTTGCTACCATTTTTTAAATTTAAACATTTTTTTCTTAGAGGTTTTGGCACAGACACAAAGTAACCTGGTTGTTAGGGTCAATCCTGGTATTATTGAAGATTAGTAAACAGGTAGAGATAAATTTGTCTCTCTTCTAGGAAAAGAAAGAATGCAAGAACCGAGTGCTAAGTGGAATCAAATAGAAATGTGCATGCAATTGAAATGTTTAAATCAACCAGTTCAAAACAAGGCTAATCCAAACAATGATAACCTGATTGTCTCCTGATGTATTATTAATTTGCCTATCCAGCTACTTAGTTCACTGTTTGATACAGTGTTATTTTTTTTTTAATTTTTTTTTCAATGTTTATTTATTTTTGGGACAGAGAGAGACAGAGCATGAACGGGGGAGGGGCAGAGAGAGAGGGAGACACAGAATCGGAAACAGGCTCCAGGCTCTGAGCCATCAGCCCAGAGCCTGACGCGGGGCTCGAACTCCCGGACCGCGAGATCGTGACCTGGCTGAAGTCGGACGCTTAACCGACTGCGCCACCCAGGCGCCCCGATACAGTGTTATTTTTAATTTGTGTGTGGTGTGTTAATTTTCATATGTGTTTTTTGTTAGTTAACAATGATAAGAAATTCCGTTCAAAGGATTTGATTATATACATTCTTGTGGGAGGACCAGAGCAGAGGTTTGGCACGCTGGTGTTCTGTGCTTTGGAACACTCCTTCCCCCATTTCTTTTAGCAGTCAGCAGAATAGGCTGACATGAGGGAAATGCCTGCCAAGGAACTTTAGAAGGAGGCAGTTTTTAATTAACAGGGGCCAGAGAAGGTGATAACCCCAAGGGGTAGTGAAGAGAAATTAACATGGAAAAGCAGTTCCACGCTTATGTGGGTCCCACAAGGCCGGCCGTATTAGTGGTGTCTGTTCTGATTGAACTTTTGCTGTGTCTTTTTATTGATTCACTTGTCAGAATCTGACAAAAGGACTGCTGCCCGTCAGTTGTTTGCTCAGAGTGGTGGGTTATGGCTAGAAAATGCTTCCTTGTACAGCTGACTGCAGAGCGAGAGCTGTCGTTTTGGTTATCATTTTACAGACATGATTAATGTTGTTGGGCTTTACGTAAGAATTAAGCACATGCACACGCATGCAGTCTGACAGGCTTACTTACCCTGGATCTTTGAGCCTTTTTATTCTCTTAGTTCTTTGCCTGGTTTTGCAGAAAACTCTTTTAATTATTAAAATATTTTAAAATGCAATTTCAGGGATAATACTTACGCTGACTGTTGCAGACACTTTTTTCTGCCATTTACCAAGCCCTTGGCTTAGGAAACATTTTAAAAGAATAATACCTTGTGAATAAATATTTCAAGTTTCTTTCCCAAGGATGAAAATGAATAGTAAATAAAGCATGTAAAGATCTTGTGAAATCAGCTCATGTAAGAAAGAGGAGAAGGTGGAGGGATTTTCTCTTCTTTTTTTTTTTTTTTTTTAACTGCCAGAGATGGTACATTGAGCTGGCAAGCCTAGGGTGGGCCCCAGGAGAGCTTTTGTGCTTTTAGCACAGTGAGAATGGAAACATTCTTTAAAATATTTTAAGAACGTTTTAAACACTGTGTGGGTCTTTTTGCCTCTGTGAGAATCACACTTACTGTAGAATTCTCTGTGAGTTTACCAGTTTCAAAATAGGCTTTTATCTAAAGCAAGGGCAGACTTCCCATACTTTTTAAAAAGAGGTGATGATCATTTTTTCTAAATTCAAATAGTTTTATCTCACTGTTAGCTTACTTGAAATACAGTATGTATTAAAGGCCAATTAATAATAAAATAGTAAGATCTTCAGTACTCTATCCTGATCCATTCCCTAGAGGTTTTTCCCCCCTTTTTCTCATTTTTTTTGAGGTTTTGCACCCATTTATAAAGATGTTATTCAGCCAGTTACATATCACTTGCATCCATAGTTAATGAGCATCTAAATCAATGGCCATTAACCACCTGTAGTAATTGAAGACTTGAAATGTGCTCAATCTAGGGGTGCCTAGGTGGCTCAGTCAGTTAAGCACTTGACTTCAGCTCGGGTCAGGATCTCATGGTTTGTGAGTTTGAGCCCCACGTTGGGCTCTGTGTGACAGCTCAGAGACTAGAGACTGCTTCAGATTCTCTGTCTCCCTCTCTCTGCCCCTCTCATCCCCTACTCATGCTCTCTCTTTCTCTCTCTCTCTCAGAAATAAATAAGCATTAACAAAAATTAAAAAAAAAGAAAAAAAGAAATGTGCTCAGTCTGAATTGAGATACACTGTAAGTGTGAAATGAACACTGGATTTTATAGATGTATTATGAAAAATAGAATATAAAATATCTCAATCACTTTTTATATTGATTACATGTTTTTATAATTTATTTGATATATTGGGTGAAGTATATTATTAAAATAGTCTTACATGACTGAATTTTTTTTCAACGTAGCTACTAGAAAGTTTAAAATTACCTGTGTGTCTCACATTGCCTTTCTACTGGAAGCATTATTTTAGGGGATAGTAAAATTCACTATTTATTAAGAATTTGCTACATGACATGTGCTATGTTAAACAGTTGATATGTGTTATCTCATGTAAGCTTGTAATTACCACTGAGATAGATGATATTGTTACTTGTCTGTAGACAAGGAAGTTTAGGCAAGAGGTGTGAAGTAACTTGCTTAACATTATGCAACTGTATAAAAATATTTCACTTTTCCTTCAATACTTTTTATTGACTATCTACATCTTATTGTGTGTAAGACATGGAACTCTGCATGGGCAATGCACTGTAATTAATTACTCTGTGATATGTTTTAGTGCAACTCTAGATGGATTTGGGGAGATTAAAGATGGCCCAATTAATTTTTGCAAACTCTATTTATAAGGTGTATTAGGTTTTAGAAGATAAAGCGTTAAAGTGCTCACAGAAATTTCTTATATTCCATGGTAGGAAATGTTTGAAATGCGTCTTGTGAAAAGTTTGAAGGGAAGACATTATATGAAAGAGACTGACAAATAGTATTGAATTTAGAGCGAACTCTCATTTCAAGTGTAAGGTTTAAGGTTTATATATCTTTGGTATAGGAGAGGATCAGGCAGTAGTTCTAGACCTGGACAATTCTCTTATTTTCTGCAGAGCTGGAAGTGTTTTGAGGAGCACAGTACACTTGTTCTCAGCCATGTTCAAGTTAAGAGGAAAATCGGAATCAAGAGAATGAGAGGGACAGAGAAAATGAATTAGCCCTAAAGTGTATTAGCCTTGAAATGCATTGTGTCTCCCCCAAATCTCTTAAAGATCTCAATATCTAACCAGGCTCCCACAGAAAAAAAAAAACTTCAACATCATTTTCAATTCCTTCCTCTCTGACGTTCTAATCTATTCTTTTCCATACCCTCAACTTGGCCTTTTCCTCTCTTACTTACTGCTCTTACTTAAAGTCAAATTCTGTAGAAATTGTTATAGTCTCCAACATGGTTCCTGTATCCAGAACCTTCCCACTATAATTTATCCTCCATACTGCCACCACGGCTATTTTTCTAAAACATAGATTTGATTGTATAATTTCCTTACTTGAAAGTCTTGGGAGGATCTATTTAGCCTCCTTAGATTTTAAGGTTAGACTCCTCAGGAAGATATTCCCTGCCTCAATGTATCTTCCCAGCTCCCACCTCTCCCTGCTTAAGCCACCTATTTTCCAGTCACACTGAAACTACGCAATTGCTTCTGCATGAGCAATTGGGAATTAAATGTCTGAATCCTGCCAGTAGAGTACCATTTCACCACATGTGTGTGGTCACAGCCGGAGATGAATTCATACCAGATCCCTGAAGCCTGAAGGCTGTGTGCATTCTGGTTGTTATTTGATGATTCAGATTCACACTGCCAGACCTTTGTAAAGCCTGAGTTTTACCTGATAGATTCCAGAAAAAAATGCCTTAAGGAACACTGGCCTTTTCTATTTCCAAATAAAATCTGAAACCACTTCCTGCTGGAAAATGTGAACCTGATCCTGATGGTTTTTCTTTCTCCATGTCATCATTTAGGTCAAGACAATGATGTTGAGAAAACATTTATTATTCCTGAAATCAAATCCTAGAAAAAAAGTATTGACAGATGATATTTTAATTGGTTTGGCCCTTCTGGTGATTAAATAATCATGAAACCTCTTCTGTTTAACAACGGCTTGGAGTCCTTTGTATTCTTGCCTCGAAGCGGAGCAGTTTCTAGCTGGTAACACTGTGATTGATTTTTCCATATCAAATACAATGTTACGGTCTATTGTTTCCATAGCAAACATATAGCATCTGTCTTCAAATTCAGACTGTGGTCCTGCACTAGCCAGTATTACTTTATATGACCACATCCTTCCATTACAAGTATGAGTGGATTAATATCGATTTTTTCCCGTCTTGTCCAAGACTGAAGGTCTATCTTAACAGAAATAATTTACACAGCTGGCATATAAGGATATGCTTACTCCTCCTTACTTTCATGGTAAAGATTATTGCTTCGTCTGAAAATCAGATTCTGCTATTTTTAACCCATAAATAGGTTGAAAAGGGCAACATGCTTTGTAGCTCCAGCCATTTATGTTGCCGTATGTTTCCAATAACATCTTGGAGCTTTTAGAAAACTTTGACCTTTTCTTCTGTTCAAAACTGTAGAAAAACCGCAAGGAGCTGGCAAAACCATGTATCACCCTGACTTGAATGCAGTATGATTTAGCTAAACACCAAGAATTCTAAAGTGTGCGTGTAACCCATTTTATAACTTTAAATTGTTCCTCTTAAGCCAGAAATTGACAACAGAATCTCTTTGCTTCATCCAATTATAATTCACGAAATTTCCGCCCACCCCAGCCCCAAAATACACTCATCCCCATCTTTGTCCTGTTGCTCAAGAACATTTCCTTGCCTCAAATGCCCTCCCTCTCCTCTATATCGCTACACTAAACTTACCCACACTTCACAACTTAGATCAGATTTTGACTTACTCTCTGGAGCTCAGTGAAGCTGTTCTGGTCCTTGGTGTTTTTTCCTTTTATATTCTTCTAATGGTAAAGTAAGCACTGTAAACATGAAGTTTTAATGACATCATCTCTTGTGTATACCTGATATGGTCCTGGATGTCACCCAAGGTATAATCAGCTTATAGGTGATATGTATGTGAAAGAGTCAAACTATGGAGCCCTGCAAATATTAGTTGTATCTGAATTTGTACTCTTTTAGTTCCTTAGTATCTCACCTAGCAGCAGGTGAGGCTAGTGTTAACCGGTAGCTGCAAATCCCAACATGGCGGAGTTTCTTGTTCCAATACTAGCAATGTGAACGAAGACCGAATTAAGAAATTAAAGAATCTGAGTTCCAGGCCTGGTTTCACCACTGTCAAATTGTATCACCTTGAGCAAGGTAATTGCCATTTTGGGATTCAGATTCTTTGCTTAAAAATGATGTGGCCATGACTGATGAGACCACAAAGAACTGCTTTTTCTTTTATACGCTCAGTCCCAAAATCCATGTGATGGATTCTGCGCTAAATTCTGTGCCATGCATGACCCTGCCCCCATTTCTCGTGGGTGATGGGAGTAGAGCGTTCCTGACTCAAGCTGAGCCAAACTCTTGCTTTGAAGAGGGAGAGTTTTCTCTTTCTTGGTGTGTATACCTATATTACTGAAGTATATTTTTCAGCAACGTCCTGACAAAGAATGCCTTGTATGTTTAAGTGCATCTTTAGTCTACCTTCACACTTGATTGAAAGGTTGGCATAGAATCGTAGGACAAAAAGAATTTTCTCTCAAAATTTTGAAAGCACAGCTCTACTATCATCTAGCTTTGGTGTTGCTGTTGAGAACCTGACTCCCTTTTCTTTGTGTATTTTTTTGCTGTTACTTTTTTATTAATGCCATTTTCTTCTGACTCTCTGAGGACATTTATTATAGCTTAAAAGGAAATTAAACTTGTTGAACCTCTTGAATTTGGGGAAGGTATTTATATTTGTGTCTTCGTCAAACCTGGGAAAATTTTGGTTATCATTTCTTTAAATAATTTCTCTGACCCTTTCTCTCATCTCTTTCTGAGACTCTCACAGTGCTTGTGTTGGTCTCCTTGATAGTATCCTACATGTCCCTTAGGCTCTATTCACTTTTCTTAAATCTTGTCCTTTCTGTTCCTCAGATTCAATAATTTTAATTCTCCTATCTTCACATTCACTGATTCTTTCTTCTGCCTGCTTAAATCGGCCTTTGAATCCCTTTAGTAAAATTTTTATTTCAGTTATTGTATTTTGTAATTCTAGAATTTCCTGTTTCTTTTTTTCTCACTCTTTATTGATACTTCAGTTTTGTTCCTTCATCATTTTCTTTGCTCTCCCCACATCTTTCTTTAGTTCTCTGAAGATCTTTATAGTAGTTATTGTAAAGTCTTCTTACAGCAGGTCCTCTCTCTGGTATGGATGATTTCCTTTGGTTTATTTTTTTCCTTTGAATGGGCCATACTTTCCCATCTCTTTGTATATCTTTTGTTTGTTTGTTTTCATTTTGCCTTTTGGTCAATAACTGGACATTTGCATCTAATCATGTGGTTATCTCTGATAATCAGATTCTCCCCTTCCCTGGGCATTGATTTTTGTTTGTTGATTGTTTTTCTCTTTGTTTTGAATCAATCTGAGGTGCAAACTTCAGGTCTTTTTTTTTTTTTTTTCTGACACTGTGCCTTTCCCAGACTATGCACAGTGATCTTTTGATTTCCAGTTTATGCAATTGCTTTTCAATGTCCTAGTCATTAATATCTGGCTTCTAAGATGAGGAAAAGTAAAATGAAGGGATGGGGGGAGGTGCCACCAATTTACATCTCCTAGAACTTGCTTCAGCCCAAGGGTTTGGGGAGTGGAGTGAACACAGGCCAAGTTGCCTGCCACAGGACTGGTGGTGGATAGGTAACCACTGCTGAGCTGAGGCTGAAATTAACTGCAGTTTGTCCCTTAAGCTTTGCCTTCACAGTTGCAAGGCACCTATGGACTCCAGAGTTCTAAAATAGTTGCATTAGGTAGATTCTGCCAGTGCAATTGTTGTCTAGGTGGGGAGACAGGTTCCTGGTATTTTCTACCCTACTATTTTCTCATAATTCTCTCTGTAAAATAATATGTACACATTTATTTAATTCTTATTTTCAGCCACGTGCCAAAACCTCTTTGTAAGGTACATGCTCAGCCTGAATCTCAAGCTTCCCATTTTCACATGCTATAATCTCATGGGGCTCCAGCCTGTGGACCATGAAATCATGACCTGAGCTGAAATCAAGTCAGATGTCTCACTGACTAAGCCACCCAGGTGCCCCTCAACTACTTTTAATGTAGGTTTTCAAATATTCTGTTTTCAGCTCAGTCATTAGACTGAGTTCAAAGTGCTAAACTTTTCAGCAGTATTTAGGGAAAATTGGGTCATTTATAGTCCATGTTCTCCTTTTCCTGGCGCTAAAATTTTAATTTCTTCCACTGTGCTAAGATAGTTATCACTCCACCATTTGCTTCCCATTTTCCAAAAATTGGTTCAAATAAACTCATCTTCCATTTTCCTCTCTATTGTTTTTCTGTCCTTGTTAACTTATAATGTAGTTATGCCATTTTTTAATTATTATGCTACTCTTATTTGGTTTTGTGGGGTAAGAAAGGATGTGATTCCTTTGCAACATTAAGCCAGAAGTAGGATTCAGGAATAAAGATAATTATTAATAAGCTTCCTAGCTGATCTCATTTCACACTTGTTTGAAAAAAAATTGCTTCAGAGGAGAAACAGATGTGAATTGGGAAATACTGGTTCAGAGAAAAAAGTAGGCATGAAAACAAAATTTTATTTCCTGAAATAAGTGCTTTCGTAGAGGTGTATATGTTACTATGGGAGCAAATGATGTTGAGGGGAAACTAGCTAAGATTTGGGAATGGATTTTTCCTCAGGAGGTAAGATCTCAAGGGCAGATACAGTTCAGCCAAGGAAAAAGTCCAGCGAGAAGACTGAAGAGAGGAAGTAGTTCATCACCGGTTGGAGCTATACAACTCATTAGAGAAATGTAACCATGTTTGGTATGGATGAGGCATGGATGGGGTTGGCCGTGAGGAGGCTGGAATGACAGTAGTGGTAACAGATGAGGTCAAAATGTAGGAGGGTTGTGGGAAGATGTTAAGCACATAAGGACAGTTACTAGCTACAGTCTGTGAGGAGAAGATGGAAAGGGCCAGGAGAAAGAAAAATGTGAACCTGGACGTAGAAAGATCAATTAAAAGCCTCTTGCTATCACCATTTGTAAGGGTTGATGATGTCATAAACTAAGATGGTGCAAAGGCCTATGAGGGTGAACTCAGAAAATATTTCGGAGGAAGGACGAATAAGATTTAGTGACCAGTTATGTAAAGAGACGAAACGGGGAATAGGAACAATGGCTTTCAGGTTTCAGTTTTGAACTGAGTGGCGGTGACACCATGCATTCCAAAAGAGAAACACAGAGTTTTAAGAGGAGTGGCAGAGAGCTAGTGGAGATCATATTTGGGTGTTGATTTTTATGACATGAGGTATCTAGTAGAACTGTTGAGTCATCAGTTTGGATTAGAAATTTAGGAGAGAGTTTGGGATGGAGGGAAAAGAGGTGGTGGTTATTCATTTATATGTCATAGTTGGAGAGTAGAAATTTCCCTGGAGAGATTATAAAATCAGAGTAATAGCAGCTACCAGCTATTAAATATTTATTATGTGGTGTTCATAGTTGTGAGTGTTTAATGCTAACAACAACCTTACAAGAAAGCTACTTCCCATTTTTTTTTACAGAGAAAGCAAGAGCCAAAAGGATGAGCTGCTTTCTGTAGGTCCCCTAATAAACATGTGAGGGAGCCACAATGCAAACACAGATTTTCTTTAATTCTAGAATAGATTCTCCATCTATTTTTCTCTCCTCAAGGCTAAAAGTAGTTGAGTTGAAGACAAAATTCATTCAAGGAGCAAGCACCTGAAAGTAATCCTTGAAAGTTAATGATAAGTAGCAGCTCTACTGGTAGAGAAAAAGCAAAAGAATGTAGGGTTGTGGAATTTAATAGAAAAAAGAAATTTAGGGAAACAGTTAACAGTGGCAAACACCACAGGAAGTTCACATAAGACAACAGAAAATTATCTGTTGGATTTGTCCACAAATAGGCCTTAGCTGATTTTGGTGGGAGTGAAGTCTGTGGTGTGCTAGAAGCTGAAGCACATCACTGTAAACTGTTAAATAAAAGAGTGAGGACCTAGAAACAATTAAGTCAAGATGTCAGGCTGTGAAGGTGATGTGAGATGAAGGGTTCTTGTTAGGTGTAGCATATGGGAGAAGGATAATATGAAAGAGACTAGAGCACGTCTAGATGTTAATGGTAAAGAGTAAGCAACCAACAGTGAATTTGAAAAGAAATGGCCTAATTTGTAAACTAATGTTGCTGAAAGATTCCACCATAGCCCTGGAGTAGAATTTTATCCATAGACTTTTACGATTGGGAAAAAAACATTTTTTTTTCCGGTTATAAATGTAAATCTGCCTTCTTAAGAAAATTTAAATACAAACATGTAGAAATTAGAATCTAAAAGTGTCCCTCAGGGTGTCTCTGAGTGGCTAGGAGGTTGAACAACTGACTCTTGATTTCAGCTGAGGTCATGATCTCATGATGGTGATATTGAGCCCCACGTTGGGCTCCATGCTGACAGTGCTGAGCCTGCTTGGGACTCCCTCTCTCCCTCTCCCTCTGCCCCTCCCCTGCTCACATACTCTCCCACTGTCTCTAAAAAATAAATAAATAAATAAAAATAATAAATAAATAAATCAATAAATAAAGTACCCCTCGATTTCCAAACTTAACCCAGGAAAACTGCCTTTGAAAGTTGTTTATATTTTCAACAACTATGGAACTATAATGTTAATACTGGTATATGAAAAGATTTTTCACCTTTGAATGATGTATCACAGACAGACTTCTCTTCATGTTAAGACCAAAGAGCAGTGTCAGACTTTTAAAGTCTTTATAATATTAATAATCTTCACAATACTCATTGTACGCCATTGTAGGATATTGTGTTAGTTCATTTGGGCTGCTATAACAAAAATATCATAGACTACCCAGGCTTAAAGAATAGAAATTTATTTGTTGCAGTTCTGGAGGCTGGAAGTCCAAGGGCAAGTTGCCGGCCATCTGGTGAATGGCCACTTCCTGGCTCATAGACAGTTGTTTCCTCAGTTTCCTTATACAGCAATAGAAACAAGGGAGCTCTCTCTGGCCTCTTGTCCTAAATGTTCCAACACCATCCATGAGGACTCTACCCTCTTGACATAATCATCTCCCAAAGGCCTCACCTCCAATTACCATCCCAATGGGGATGAGGTTTCTCAATGAATAAATTTTGGGTGGACACAAACGTTCAGTCTACAGTAGATACAATAAAACTTTGGGTTACAAGTAACCTGTTCTGTGAGTGTTCCACAAGACAAGCAAACATTTTTAATCAATTTTAACTTGATAAATGACCGGTGTCTTGCAATATGAGTCGTATGTGATGCCAAATGTCACATGATCACTACTGAGCCAATGGTTCTTGAAGTTCACTTTGGTATACAAGTGCTTTGGATTACAAGCATGCTTCTGGAACAAATTACACTTGCAAAACAAGCGAGCATATTTTACTCTATGTTTAACTCACTTTGTATTTTATTTAACTCTATTTAATTTAAGTCTATATTTTACTTTATATTTAACTAATTGTGTATTAAAAGGACGTGCAGAAAGGTTTTAATATTTGCTACTAAAAAACATAATAATTGTATTATAGTATGATCCTTTTTTTTCTTGGAATACCTTTCTAGAAGTATAACAGCTGGGTGAAAGAACAAGAAGTTAGTTCTCGTTAACACATTGATAAATAAGTCTAATCTCTATTCTCACCATTAGGACATGAGTCAGGAGGATTTCCTCCAAAGGAATGGGTGGGTGGGAATGAAAGGAGATTGTAAATGAAGACCTGATTTTATAAATTGGGCAAAGAAAACTGAGGGACCGTCCTGTCCACCTCTTACCCTCCCTTCACCCTACTGCTCTACTTTCTAATTTCTCTAAAGTAGAGGCAGAGCTTTGTGCTTACAGTAGAGATGGAGGAGATGCCATAGGGATTTGAGGAGAATGGAGACTGTTTGAAAAAGCCAGTACGAGGAAAGAAAGAGAGTTGAGTGTGGAAACTGAAGGAAATCTGGTAGCAGTGAGACCCAATTGGATGTCAAAGGCCATCAAATTGTACTCATGGTAATCTATCAGATCATGTGATATTTTTTCCAGCAATCCTGGTGTCAGTGCAGAGAATGTAGTTGAAGGATTCACCCGGGCTGAGATTTGGCTAGTTGGGTCCAGCCAAGAGACAGAGAGGTAAGAAAGGGTAGAACTGACATGGGATCCAGGCTGGATAAAAAAATAAGGGAAGACTCTCAGAAGGGAGATTTAGAAATCATAGAGTCCTAACTGCCTGGCAGTGTTCCAACTGTATGCATTTATACTGTTTTCACTGGCAGTATCTTTAGTATATTGTTTATATATTATTGCTTACACATGTACTTCTGTTTATAGAGCCATGCTTTAAGATGTGTCCATACCAAACTGCAAATAATCAATTTACCAAATGACTTTTGGATCATTTAGAAAGTTAGCATCTGCATTGCCCCTTTGTCCATGTGTGTTTCCATTTTTAGCCATGCGATCATGACATGCAGACATGCTCATTTGTGTCCCTGCAGCAACACAGCAGTTGAAGGTTGGCCAACCTACGAGAAAAATGCTTGTTACAGCCATACTACTAAAGCTAATCAGTTTTATTATAGAATTTAAAATAATGGAAATTATATTGCTCTAATAAGTTAATATGATCAGATTCTTGTAAATGTCTTTGAGGGTCATCAACAAGCACTGCCTTTATAAACTGACATAACAGAACTTTCTTCTGATAAAATGTAGTTCAGGAACACCTGGGTGGCTCATTCGGTTAAGTGTCCGACTCAATTTTGGCTCATATGACGATCTCACGATTTGTGAAATAGAGCTTCACATTGGGCTCTGTACTGACAGCGTGGAGCCTGCTTGGGGGTCGGTCTCTCTCTCCTCTTTCTCTCTCTCTCTTCCCCCTCCCCGCTCATGCTGTCTCTCTCTCAGAATAAAGAAATAAATATTTTAAAAAATGTAGCTCATAATATCTAGTGTTTCATGAACTCCTTAAATTTCTATGTGTAGCAAAATGGTTTGAAGTTATACATTACTTTGCTTCAATAGGTACAATTCTTAGGAGTTCCAAAGTCTTCTTGATTGCTTTCTTTAAAAAATTTGAAAACTAGTAAGACTTTATAATATAATCCAGTTTGGCGTACCTAAACTTGACTCTGCTTGAACTTAGCATTGGCTCACACTTTTACAAATTATCCAGCTAATACAAAATTAAGAAGGTGATATTAAAGTCCTCATCATGTAAAGAAATTGCGGTTTATATACACAATGGAATACTACGTGGCAATGAGAAAAAAATGAAATATGGCCTTTTGTAGCAACGTGGATGGAACTGGAGAGTGTGATGCTAAGTGAAATAAGCCATACAGAGAAAGACAGATACCATATGGTTTCACTCTTATGTGGATCCTGAGAAACTTAACAGAAACCCATGGGGGAGGGGAAGGAAAAAAAAAAGAGGTTAGAGTGGGAGAGAGCCAAAGCATAGGAGACTGTTAAAAACTGAGAACAAACTGAGGGTTGATGGGGGGTGGGAGGGAGGAGAAGTTGGGTGATGGGTATTAAGGAGGGCACCTTTTGGGATGAGCACTGGGTGTTGTATGGAAACCAATTTGACAATAAATTTCATATATAAAAAAAAACGAAAAAGAAAAAAATAAAGTCCTCATCATGTCCTTTAAGGCATAAATTTTCAAAATAAATTCCTTTCTTCTCCCTTTGTGTTAAAACTCAGTTGCTCTAATTCATGTATCTGAAAATTTAAAGTGAATTCGTTAATCCTTCTTTTTATTCTTGGAAAATATTATCTAAAGATTTTGTGTGTTTGTCACTCGCGTTAATGTATAGTTACTTCATACAGAGGCCATGAAATATACTTTTAAGTATCCTTGGTGAGAGATTTTTTTCAAAATGCTTTTTTTCCCCCTTTAATAAGTATCAATCAACTACCTAAATACTGTGTAAAACTCTGTAAGACGTGGGGAGCGGAATGTTGTCCTTGGCTGTACTGATCCCTTTCTCACCTGTGTTTATAGTCTAGGATGTCTAAAGTGATGTTAGGTGGGATCCTATGTTGTTAAATCAAGACACTCTGTGACCTCTTGGACAGTTCTGTCGGCTGGGCTACTGTGGGCAGAGAAGGAAAACTCCTTTCAGAGGTATATATGAATCCTTGTTGTCTCCTAGGTGGAATAGGTTTGTTCTAAACAATTTGCCACCAAGAGTCTAGTTAGTCTCCTCAAGGGATGGAACTACATCAAAGGTTCAGTGTTGGTCTCCTGCCGATATGCAAGACGTTCGACAGTGGCAGCAGCTACATCAGCATTGATGAGTGGTGCCCACTATCCTGGATATGTGTATAGCCTCCACCTCTGCCGTTATGATTTTTGTCTTCAAGAACTCTTGTGCCAACACTGGGGTGGCTGATATCCACTGGAGGAGTCCTCCATTATACAGAACCTTCTTTGGGTGGATGTCCCCTGGTGAGAAGAGACTTGACAGGACACACAGGGCTGCACTTAGCTTCTGTTCCCATAGATGCACTCATATTCTTCTTACCCGTACTCCTTGCCTTAGCTTTACAATCTTGTTCCTTTCAGGCCCCGACCGAGCGATTTGCCACTGTCTTTGCATCTACGCCTATCTTCACCTCAGACCAGTTCTCCCTCTACATCAAGTCACTGAATAGGTGTGTGGCTCAAAGCTCTGTCTACTGGGATAAGTCATGTGAGAAACGACTGTCCCATGTAAAGAGGATACATTTATCTTGTTCTGAAGGACTTTTCTCTTTCACCTCTTCGTGATTCTTGCTTCACCAATACCCTTGCTTGGAGCATACATTGTCAGTGTCCTATGCCTACTGCTTCCATATGGGTAATAAAGTGTCATGGAAAACACCTGGGACTTTGCCTAAATGTAGGTAGATAGACAATGCTGCGGGGTTACCATGAACACTCCTGACAGTAGCTCTCATCCAATGACTGCATGTGTTCATGCATAAATAGCCCATCTTCCTCACCCCTACGCTGGGATAACTTTGAGGCACGTTCTATACAGAATTCTACAAACTAGAGTGTACCTGAGCCTCAAGTGGCTCTGATGATAGCATGCTCAATAACACTCGCCGATTGGCTTCTTTGTCTTACTTTGTATCTCCCTACTGGTGGATTATAAGATCACCTTCCAGATAAATAACTTGCTTTAAACTCCTTGGCCGAGGGTCAGTGACATGGGTCCCAACTTTGGAAAGTTGATTCTAGAAAGCTGTCTTACAGAATAGGATTCTAGAACTGAATTAATTGCAAGCCAGGACACCGCTAGTATTAAGTGGTAGGAGGAGAGAGCCTGTGGTCCTGGAGCATGAAAATCTCTGTAGTGGTGTGACATAGGGTATAAGTGAAGGGGGTGCACTGATGTATGCAATAGCTCTAGAGCTTGATTCTTGACAATATGGCTTTTGTTAATGGACACAGGTGCTCTAATGGAAGAATACAGATCAGCCAACTATCAGCTCCGATTACAACGTGAAAACTTAAAAGTGATCCATGGCAGTATTTACAAAGACCTTTATTGACTATAGCCAAAGGGTAGGCTGAAAATCTGCACTCAGATTTGATTGTGAAAGTTCTAGATTTAAAAAGGGTGCTGATATTACAGCTTTTGTGAAAAAAGATAGAGACCAAATACGAAGGTGTTGA
Source organism: Prionailurus bengalensis (assembly GCF_016509475.1). Taxonomy (NCBI): domain Eukaryota; kingdom Metazoa; phylum Chordata; class Mammalia; order Carnivora; family Felidae; genus Prionailurus; species Prionailurus bengalensis. The sequence continues at coordinate 104,057,586 of NC_057343.1, read as the reverse complement.
GATTCTGAGACTGGAGTTGGCGACATGAAGAGAGGATGCATTTAAAAAAGTATGAAATCTTCTGATTCCCCTAAACCCTCTGTGCTGGTAAAAGTGGCCTTTTCTTGATAGAGGACACCTGTCCCCCACTGCCTAGTGATTTTGCAAAGCTCTCACCTGAATCAAATACTTTGTAATATGGCACTTGTCTTCTCAAGAGATGTCCCCATCTCTCCTCTTTGCTTTTAAAGCAATAAGAATAATCATGCCTCAAAAGTGTTCAAGCACGGGAGAACTGTCCTGAATACTCAAAGGAAGGGATTATTCAGCCTGAGAGAACTGGATATATAATTTATAATGGCAGAAGCAGCTAAAAATGCCAGGGGAGAATCTTGAGAGTGCTGGGGCAGGGAAGGTGGGATATGAGACCAAACTGTAGAGTTTGCTGATGTGGCAACATTGTCTGGATTAAACATTATGGAAGGATCATTGGAGCCAGTGATAACATCCTGTTAGAAGACCCTGTGGTGTTTAAAACACTGATGGCCTAGAGTAAAAGGTAGGACTGCTCGAATGTCTTGACATGGTAATAAAGAGGACATTATTGGACAGCAGGACATACATGGCTGGATTTACTACATAAGTCCAATGACCTGACAGCTGCCTATAATCCCCAGGCAGGCTGCAAGGACACTGTTACCTGTAAAGTGTTAAAGAATTCACTAGTAAATAGGTACCAGAATGGTTGGGAAGTTCAGTGGTAGATGTCTTCTATAGGCCATAGATGATAGCAAGAGATGTTGCTATGAAATGAGGCTCCCCAATATTCATATAAAATACTAAAGGATTCTGGAATAGCATAGACCAACTGGTGGTATTTAGCCATCAGAGGCAAACTGGAAATTATAACCATAATAATGATACTTATCATAATAGTAATTCTCTGTCCACTGGGAAGATTTCCATTCTTCTTGTTTCAGAGATTGCCCTGAGTGGGACTGTAATGTGAATTGTCCGTTGTAAAATATTTATTTATTTATTTTTTTAAATATAAGTCAAAGTTAACATAGAGTGTAATAATGGTTTCAGGAGTAGAATTTAGTGATTCATCACTTAAATACAACACCCAGTGCTCCTCTCAACAAGTGCCCTCCTCAATGCCCATCACCTGTTTAGCCCATCACCCCACCCGACATGGCTCCAGCAACCCTCAGTCTTTGCTAACAACCTTAAGATCAATGTCAGGTCCAAGAGAATAAGCTTTGTGCGGTATTGAGTAAAGAGGACGTCAGAGAGAAGAGAATCTTATCGCTGAAGTACCCAGGAAAGATATAGCCTGGAACTAGACATGAGTGAACAAGTAAAAATGAACAAAGTGACCGGATGTTATAAATAAGGAAAGATTCAGTGAGACCAAGCCTCTAAAGCTGAAGTTGTTCCCCTGGAGTCCATGACCCTGGAGATGTCTGTGGAAGGAATTCGGGTGGTCAGTGGACTTGACCTAACTTTCACTAATCCCTAATTGGAATTTACCGTTTCTTTCAATTACGACTATGGACAGTAAACAACAGTAATAATAGCACCCTATAACCAATAGAAATCACAGGTATTTTCATATAAGGTTTGTTGCAGACCTTAATATACCATTTACACTTAACCATGCTTCAGAATTGCACTGTTTTTTGACCCACCACTAGATCTTGTATTTAACACATTAATAGATCAATACATATATGCGTACATTCCAGAGTTGTTTTTGAAAAAAAGTTAAAACAAATATTGTCATGTTTGATTTCCTTTGTTATCCTATGTACATTATTTTATGCATTTAAAAAGGTATTTCGAGAAGGGGTCCACAGCCTTTCATAGGCTTTCAAAGTCGTTTGCTAGGGCTGCTGTAACCAAGTATCACAAACTTGGTGGCTTAAACAGCAGAAATTTATTATCTCTGTTCTGGAGGCTAGAAGTCCAACATCAAGGTGTTGGAAAGGCTGATTTCTATTGCAGACTGTAAGGGAGATTGTTCCATGCCTGTCTCTTAGCTTCTCCTGGTTCCCTGGCAATCTTTAGCCTTCCTTGACTTCTAGATGAACCTCTCCAATCTCTGTCTTCATCCTCATGTGGTGTTTTTCCTGTGTGCATGTCTGTCTCCAAATTTCCCCTTTTTATACTCTAGTCATTTTGGATTAGAACCCGCTGTAATGACCTCGTCTTCATCACCTCTGTAAAGATGGTATCTCCAAAAAAGGTCACATTCTGATATCCTGGAGCTTAGGACTTCACCATACATCTTTGCAGGGACACACTTCAGCCCCTAACACTTCCAACGTGTCTATGGCACACGAAAAGATAAGGGCACGGCTTGAAAGTTGGGTGGGTCCCGGAGAGCCTGATAATATTTCAGGTTTAGCCGGGCTGGTAAAATAGGGACCATGCCTTAAAGTTTACCCAGCCTGTATAGAGTTTGTTTGCTGGTATTTCCTCATGCAGGCAAACTACTTGTATACTTTAAAATGGCTGACTTCCTAGTAAAGCCTGGGGGAGAAGAGTGATACCACCAGAGAAGAGAAAGAGCAAAGACTATAAATTCCCGGGGCCCAGTGTCAGGAGGGGAAATCCCGTCTAATCTCCCCAGGTGGTGGCAGCTGAGTAAATTACCTAGCAAGCATCTGTAACGCATTACATTGCAATTATCACCGACGAGTTGAAGATAAAAGGCAACCCTGCTAGAGGAAGAGCTGCTTCCTTTGCCATTTTCCAGTGTTCGAGGAAATACACCTCATAGGACAGCCGTCTCTTTCAGTAAGCCTTAAAGTACAAATAATCCCCTAGTTATGCAAGGGTCTTGTGTCTGAATATACTGCCTACACATGCGTAAGACGTGCAAAGAAATTGCACGGGGAAAACTAATATAATGAATCTTAGGAAATAAATATGATATGCACTCCTGGAATGAAATCCACCAAGAATTTCCACAGTAAATATTATGATTGCCTATTTAAATCTTGACAGCAAAATATATAAAGAGCAAACATTTATTAAGTGCTTATTAAGTGCCAGGAAGTATACTGCAAATTTTTTTTTTACAAGAGATCATCTCATTTAATCTCCAGTGCTAAAAGGCAGGAACCATTATTCACCCCAGTTTACAGATGGGGAAGATGAGAACCAGAAGGCATAAATAGCTAGCACACTAAGTGTTTTCACTGTTAGTAACCGATGGAGCCAGATATTTTATACTCATTTTTAAATTTCCTCATCCTTTCCAGTATACGCAAATAGATATTATGATTATTATAATAAACTCTTCCAGTAATAGAAGTCAGTACCTTAATTTTTTTTTCCTACAGACTCAGAAAACCTTTTCGTAAGTGTTGTTATTTATATTAAAGGCTCAAAGTTAACAAATACAACCATTTACCCAATGCAACATTGAGGTAAAGAAAAAAAGGTAATGGTAGCCCTAATTACCTGGTGTGTTTGCTACAGAGGAGGAAGTAGTGAGGTACATAGGTGCGTATCTATACAAGTAGAAAAGTTGTAGTTCTTATTTGCCTGGTATTTTTTATGAGCAAACCACTTAAGAGAAATAAACACCACATGATCTACCAACAATGTACGCTTGGACTATAGCTTCCAGCCTGAGACAAGATGTTTCCCAAATCATGTGCAAGTCAGGTATTTATCAAGCTTCTTTCCTTTCCTTCCAGGAACATCATTTTCTCATTACAAGGGCAAACAAATGTATTGTCTCATGCATTTCTCCTCAGGATTTTGTCACTCCTGGCTACCTTCTCTGGTCCACGTGGCACTGGTCTGGAGAGGATGGAGTAAAAGAGGCAGTGAGGTACTTGTGAATGATTAACAACCAGCTGTCTGGAGGATGCAGGCTCAAATTTGTAGCGGTTGCCCATTTTTGTGGTGTCGGTTTTTGACAGTGTCCAATTTCAATCTGCCAACATGGTGACTGAATTCAGAGCTTAGAAGATGTGTGCAGTAGAATACTGTTATACTGCTTACCTATCCTACAGATAAAATAGGTATGAATCGCCTCAAGATCATAAATAATATTTCAAAAAAAACCAGGCAAAATAACAAGGAAGTGATACGTTTTGAGTATTTTTATCTTTGCTGTTAATATAATTTATTTAATCGTGAGTTTGTATAACGTCTATTTTATACCAGCTTAAGATATAATTTACACAGCATAGAATTCAGTGTACATTTCAGTGCTTTCAGTATACTTGAAAGTTGTGCTACCACTGTGACGATCTCACTTTAAAATATTTCGTCACCTCCAAAGAACTTCTGTGCTTGTTACCTGTCCCTCTCCTTTCCTTCCTGCACATTCCTTCCTCTCCCAGTCTCTGGCAGCCACTCGTCTATCATTAGTGTCTATCGTTTTACCTATTTTGAACAATCAGGTAACTGTAATCATTAAATATCGGTTCCTGTTATTGACTTGTGAAATGTGTTTTGTGTGTATGTGTGTATCCATGTGTGTGCATACATCTATATTTCCAATGGATGTGCCTTATATTTTCCCTTGTTCTTGCCCTAATGCACGGATTAAGAATCATCCCGTTCGATGTTGAATAGAAATAATGAGACCGATAATCCTTGCCGTGTTTCTGATTTAACATTAAGTGTGAAGTTAGTTGTGGGGTTTGTTTTTAGTCTGTTAATAGGGCGCGTTACCTTGACTAATTTGCCAGTGTTAAACCAACATTGCATGCTGTGATAAAAATCACAGTCGTGATATATTCCCTTATTTATGTATCGTTGAAATATATGTGCTAAAAGTGTGTTTTGATTTCTCCTCTCTGTGTTCATGAGAGTGTTGATCCAAAGTTTTCTTATGTTTTTTTCTTTCTGATCTGGGTATCAGAATAATGCTGGCTTCATCGAGTGAGCTGAGAAGCACTTTCTTTTATTGTCTTGAAGGATTTGTGAAGAGTCAGTAGTCCTTCTTTAAGTGTTTTTAGAACTCATCACCTAACTCACCTGGTGTCTTTGGGGAAATATTTTCAGCTCCAAATTTAATTTCCTTAATAAATATGGGATTTTCAGGTTTATCTATTTTTTCTTGAGTGAGTTTTAGTAGCTTGTTTTTTTGAAAAGTATACCCAATTTATGTAAATTGTCAAATTTAGTGGCATAAAGACCGTCAGCATGTTTCTTTATTATTTTAATATCTATAGGATATTTAGTTGGATCTTGCTTTTATCTGATCTGTCAGTTTTTACCTTTTCACTGGTGAACTCAGACTATTTACATTTAATATGGTCATCGAAATGGTTGGTTTTCAATCTGTAATGTTGCTATATGTGTTCTGTTTGTCCTAGGCCTTCTTTGTTCTCTTTTGCTTTTCACACCTGCTTTTGGGCTGCATTTTTCTTCTGATTCCATTTTCTTTCCTTATTGACTTATTAACTCTAACTCTTGTGTGTGCGTATATGTCTATGTTTGCTTTAAATTTTCTAGTGTACACATTTATCACATGTCTACAAGTAATATTACCCCCTTCAATTGCCCTGTAAGAGTATTAAAACAGTATATTGTCTTTCTACTCTCTCAGACTTTCTGCTTTTGTTATTCATTTTCTTTCTACATATGCTTTAAACCCCACCATACATTTTTATAATTTTTACTTGAAATTTTTAAAAGATACTTTATTTCTTAAAAAAATTTTTTGCATTTATTTATTTTTGAGAGGCAGAGAGAGACAGCACAAGCGGGTGAGGGGCAGAGAGAGAGGGAGACACAGAATTCGAAGCAGGCTCCAGGCTCCGAGCTGTCAGCACAGAGCCCACACCGGGCTCTAACTCATGAACCATGAGATCATGACCTGAGCTGAAGTCAGATGCTCAACCGACTGAGCCACCCAGGCACCCCAAAGATATTTTATTTTTAAAAGATATTTTAGGGGTGCCTGAGTGGCTCAGTTTGTTAAATGTCCAACTCTTGATTTCAGCTCAGTTCATGATCTCATGGTTTGTGAAATTGAGCCCCGAGAATGGCTCCTCACTAGGCATGGCGCCTGCTTGGGATTCTCTCTCTTTCTCTCTCTCTTTGCCCCACCTCGACATGTGTGCAAATGTGTGTGTGTGCATGCCCACACTGTCCACTCCCCCCAATAAACTTTAAAAATAAATAAATAAAAGATATTTTAAAACTAAGAAAAATACTTTTTTACAACCACTTACTTACCATGTCTGGTGCTCTCCCTATCAATCCACGTTTCCAACTTGATGTTATTGTTCCTTCTGCCTGATATTATTTTCTTCAATATTTATTGTAATACAAGTCTGTGTGTGATCAGTTTTATCAGTTTTTTTTTATGTCTGCAAAAATTCTTATTTCACTTTTGTTTTTGAGAGATATTATCACTGGATATAGAAGCTTATGTTGCCAATTTTTCTTTCGTTGTTCTTATGGATGTTGCTCTATGATCTTCTGACTTGTGTTGTTTCTGATGGAAGCTGGCTGTTACTCTTATCTTTGTTTCTATGTAAGTGATGGGTTCTTAGGCAGCTTTTAAAGATTTTCCCTTTATACTAGTATGTTTTAAGCACATTAATGATGCTCTGCCCCAGTGTAGTTTTCTGTTTTCTTTATGTATTTTGTACTTCTTTATTGTGTTTCCTGGATCTGTTGGTTTAGATAGAGAGAGAGAGAGAGAGAGAGAGAGAGAGAGGAAAAGGGAGAGGAGAGAGAGAGAGAGAGACTTTTTTTTAAAGACACAGAGTATGTGCATGCATTCACAAGCACGAGTAGAGGAGGGACAGAGGTAGAGAGACAGAATCTTTTTTTTAAAGTTTATTTATTTACTTATTTAGAGAGAGAGTATGTGTACAAGCAGAGAAGGGCCAGAGAGAGAGGGAAAGAGAGAGAATCCCAAGCAGGCTCTAGGCTCCCAGTGCAGACCCCGACATGAGGCTCAAACTCATGAACTGTGAGATCATGATCTGAGCCAAAACCAAGAGTCAGATGCTTAACCCACTGAGCCACCCAGGAACCCTGAGAGAATCTGAAGCAGGATTCATGCTCAGCTCAGAGCCCTCCGTGGGGCTCTATCCCATGACTCTGGGATCATGACCTGAGCCAAAATAAAGAGTTGGACACTGAACCAACTGAGTCACCCAAGCCACCTTTGGTTTATATTTTTAACAGACTTGGCAAATTTCAGCCATTACTCCAAATATTTTATCCTATCTCAGTTTTCTCTCTTTTTCAGGATTCCACTTGTACAAGTATTAGGCTACTTGAGTTTTCTCAGAGCTCACTGACATTATGATCATTTTTTCCGATCTTTTTTTCTGTGTTTTATTTTTAAAGTTTTTATTGCTGTTTTACATTCACTGATCTATCTTGTTATGCAGTGTCTAATCTGTTCTTAATCATATACAATATATTGTATATTATATATGGAAGTTTTTTTAAAGATGTTTAAATAGTTTCTTATTTATATCATGATATTTTATGATCTTAATGTATACATGATTTCTTGCTCTATATTTTTGAACATATAGAATATGTTTGTAATTATTTTAATGCCCTTGTCTGATAATTGTATCACTTGAATTGATTTATTTTTATTCTATTCTTTCCTTTTTTACATGTTTAGTTTTTTTTTTTTTATTGGATATCAGGTGTTTTAGTTTTACTGTATTGGGTAATTCCTTTAAATATTCTTGAACTGTGTTCTGGGATGCAGTTAGGTTACTGAGAAACAGTTCTATTCTTTCTGGAGTTGTTTTTAAGCTTTGTTAGGTGGCTTTTATGCTAGGGCTAATTTTCCCTAGTAGTGAGACTGTAACCTTCTGGGTGTTCCCCCTGATGTGCCAAGTATTACTGAGGACTTCTTCTGTGGCTCCTGGGAGCATGACCTTCTCCTGGCCTTGTGTGATGTCTGGGACTTTTCCACCTGCTCCTTTTTAGTGTTTCTTTCCCCAACCTCAGGTATTTTCTTATATTAATGCAGTTTTTAGGCCTCAGTAAAAGACGGCAGATAAAACCAGTGCAAATGTCTGGAACTTTCTTTGTGGTTCTCTTGACTCTGGTACTTTCTCTGAAAATTCTATCCCATAGATACTCCCTGTATTTTCAACTTTTTCTCTATTCACAGTGACCACAGAGCTCTGTTTGGGTGTCCTGTCCCTTTGCATACCTGGGACACTTTCTTCAGGCGGTAAGCTGGAGCATTGTAAGGATCTGCTCTTTCCCTTTCCTCCATGATTTTTTTGCCCTCTGTTTCCTAGGATCCACTGTCTGAAACCCACTCATGGTATATTTGCTCTAGTCTTTCAGTTGTTCCTGTGAGAAGATATATCTGGCCTTTGTTACTCCATCATAGCTGGTACATGTATGATCTTTTGGCCATAGAGGAAGTGACCCAAATTCAAACTGGCGATTATTACTGTCACATTTATATCGTTATACCTATTTGAAAATACTTCATGGTCACTTATGAATCTTCTGGAACATGATCCACAACGTATTGCCCTGACTTATGGGCAATCCCTACATACGATCTTCTTGGATAAAATACATACGACACAATATTTCCAAGTAGACCACTTCTAACTTATGACTCAGCTCCACGTGCAAAAATGACCTGAAGAACTTGGAGATGGGGACTGTGGAGCTGTTCTTCGTGTTCTCCTGTCAGGGGTAAAGGTGGGCAGGACATAAGCCATCGAGAGTCCAGGAAGTCACTGATACTGAGTGCAGCATTGTTACCTGGTACCTCTTGGGCGAGTGAACACAGAAGCGAGAGGTCGGCATGTTTCCTGCCCGTGTTGGTTGTGCACAGAGTTTGCTCTGGTGTCAGTGCTTATGGCAAAGTTGCAAGTAGAGTGAGGACAGAGTACTTTATTTCCCCATTTGTGTACCCAGTGCCATTGATATTTAAAGAACAGAAGCCTAGTACACTAGCTCAAATGTAAATGGGGTTGATAGAGCAGGAGAATATAAAGGATTCAAGGGTTAGAAATATAGGTAGGCCTCATAAGAAGTGATATAAGTCATAGGGAACATGAAGGCAACTACTTTTTAACTCTCCCTATGGCCTCATATTTTCTTACCCTGCTTGTCTCCATAACTCCATTCTGTGCTTTTCCCCCTGTGGATCATCTGCCTTTACTCATAGACATCAAGTTCCCTAGAAAAATCGTACCTTCGATCTTTGGTCTCCAGGATCTTTCAGCTCAGTTCCGTAGACTTAAGTGGCTCAGTATTTCAGGGACAGAAATTTGATTGACACAATGTGTGGCCAAGATGGTGAGGAAAATCATTTCATACAACCAGGTGCACCTGTGAGAGATAGATCAGAGAAGGCGCTTCTGATGACATTTACCATAGTCAAGTGTTTAGAGTCCCAGGCTCCGAGGGCAGAATAAATAAGAGGAAAAGAGGGAAATGAGAGCCCACCGTATTCTTCCATGGAGTTCTGACTTTAAACTGACACTGAGAGCCAACTACAGTCTTCATCATGTTAAGGCCTCTTTCATATGACTAAGTCATTGATTGTGTCATCTCTCATTCCTCATTGTCCTTGAGTCCCATGAAGGGTCTTGCTCATTTGAAGCAAATAGATTCTGTGGAACTCCCACGTAGAAGGAAATACCATTTTAGAAGAAATCCTCTGTCCCTGGAGGTTTTCCCAGAGCCAGCTCCGTGTAGTGTCTGGTTCTACAAGTCAAGGAAACAACCCGCTGTAGATTTATTATAATTGATATCAGTGATAGGCTTGCTTGAGTAAGAGTTTCATCCTCCAGCCTCCTAAAGTCAGCAAAAGGGCCCAAACCTGAAACTTCTAAGGAATGTAGATGCAGTAGTTCTTCTCACATCACGTTGCTTGTCCTCTGGACAGAGTAGTGCCTCTCCTTCCCAATACATGCAAACTCTTATGCATATATTTTCCTTGTGTTCCATTAACAGAGGCCCTAAGACTTCCCCCAAAATTCCATTTCAGTTTTGAAAACACAGTTATAGAAGCCACAGGACCAACTGGATCCAGCAGACAATTCTGCCCTACTCAAGTCACTGTGAAATGTGAAACACATTCAAAATTATTCCACTGTGAGGGATTGTTCTTCCTAAACTACTGTCATTTCTGGTTTTTTAAAAGTATGACATGTTCACTTAAAAGTCATTAAATCTAAGTGAATTTGCCTACACTGATGACCTGCTGCCCCTGAGAAGAACACAATGTGTGCTCCTAATTACTGTCGCTTTGCGGTCCCTCTTTTCACTTGCTCGTTCTCTAACAAAGTCCTACAAAGAGGTGATGTGACCATCTGTGCTTTGCAATTCAAGCTGTTTTTAGAGTAGAGAGAATTTCCCTGGAACTGCCTCTCTCTCCCTTTCCTGACCCCTTCACCCTTGCATTCATTAAAGTCAAGTTCCTGGCTCAAGTTCAGGGAAGATTTTCGTTATTATCTTTGGCAAAGGAACTCTCTATTGTGGCTTTGATTTGAACTTCAGCTCTGTGAGTGCAGGGGTCACATGTGAATTTGTTATGCTTCCTGGCAAATGTTTCAGAATAAATGAATCTGATGAAATTCTCATGAAGTATTTGTTTTTTAGTGTTTCTCTAATACACAATAAATTGTAATTTATGAGCCGTAATTGAAGAAAATTCTGGAGGAAGTTGTGTATAAGATTAGGGGGATTATTAAATCAACTTTATTGTGTTTTCAAAACTTAAAAATGGTTTACAGCTATAATAAATTGCTTGAGAGTGCTATCAACCCATAAATTTTAATAATTTAATAAACATTCTGCAGTTAGGTTGGGCTCATGGCCAAATCCCAGGGCTGGTTTTGTGTCGTGTCTAGTAATATGTGTTTTAGTTTACCTGGCTGATAAAGGAATGAGCTGTTCTCATGCATGATACACAGTGACCGGTCATTAATTTTAATGAACTAAAACTGGGAACTCAATTTTGAAGTCAGAAGGGTGTACTGGGCTTCTCTGCCCTTCTGCATCTGTTGAACTGGTCATTGTTGGTATTTAGTGTCTTCAAAGTAAGAGGCTCATTTCATTTCTGCTAGCCTTTTTGCCTTGAAAATTAGTTATAGATGTAATCAGGAACTCACCCATTAGTGAGCTGTTCACTGCACTGTTAAAATATTTTTAAAGTAATAAACTCAAAATACTTGTAATAAATTGCAAATAGTTTTTCCAGTACACATTGCCGATTAAAATAAATGAAATCTCTCTAAATTTAGTCAAGAAAATCAAAGGTGTGGTGTTTTGGGGATCTCTTGTGAAACTCCACAAATTCTCGCTGAGAAGAGCAGGCTCTGTGTGGAGAGTCTGGGTTGGTTTCAAACGTGTGCCTGAATGAAATGTGCTTCTTATCGGAGCATTACCTAAGGCATTATTCACGTGTCTGTCTACACACGCCTGTGCCTAGATCGTAACCAAATGGGTTCGTGTTTACTTAATAAAATATTATTTTGCTCTTTTTCCTTTTGTTCTCAAATGAATAAACTTACCTTAAAACTGAAGTGACTGCTCTAATTACGCTTTGGGTTCACTTGTTCTTCCTTTGCTTTTTATGATAATCACAATAATAGTCACTAGCATCCTAAGGGTTCTTAGGTAAGATTTAAACTATTGACTGCAACCTACACATTCTGTCTTTTTAAAAAGCAATTTCCTGACCATGATAAAAGTAAGTGTGATGAATATTAACAACACTAGAGTCTTCCTTCTGATTCTTTAATTCTCACTTTCTCGTCTTCCTGATTTGACTGAAAAGAAATATCATGCTTGATGTTTCCTACCACCAAAAGAATGTCATTTGGTAACTAGATGTGTGTGTGTGTGTGTGTGTGTGTGTGTGTGTGTGTGTACTTGTTCATCCACGCAAAACAGGCACAGGCTAATATATGCACTTGCCATGCCTACGTTTTCACTTAATGAAGAGCTTAATAAAAATCAGCATTCATAGCCCCTGCGTAGTCAGATAAATTAGTTAATGCACAATAAGCAGCTCTTATGTATAATGCAAAAGATTAGTCTTATCATTTGCATAATGTGTTACAAACGGCCCACTGTTTCAAGCAGTAGAAGCTCCCCCATTAAATGTGAGTTGAAAGCTGAATGACGTCAATCAAGTAATTATGCTTCATTTGGCATATCTCATTCATTCTCTAGAGTTCAGGACCCTATCTGAGCTCTGTCGACAGCATTGCTGAAAGGCATTGGTAATGGCTCAAAAGCACAACAGTGGGGCTCTGGAAAGAGGCCTGATGTGCTGAGTCTCCACTATGTACTTGTTCCCCAGCAGAACTTTGTCTTACACTCTGGCCTATGCACATATCCATGTATAAATCTGTGCCTGTAGGAGCTTTTCAGTGTATACTGAGAGTAAAAGTAAAGAAATTTTCAGGCCAGTGGAGTATCTACACCAGTGACTTCTGTGTTTGCCACAATCCCCTGTGAAAAGAAAAGTCTGTGAATGAAGGCCCTTGTGTCTTCCTCAGGGACATGTTTATGAACTCCCCACTTTTGCCAGCAGGATACTCAGTCTTCACTGTCACGGTTGCTTCCCTCCCTGTCCCCCTGTCTTCAGACACTGTTTCCATCTCCGTGAGAAATTAAAAGGCATTCTTTGAAAATCTAGTTCTAAATAAACACCCGTGCGTACACACACACACACACACACACACACACACACACTTTACCAGTATGAAAATCGAGATCCTCAAAAGTTACACAATTTACTTAAGACTCAATTCCACTGGGTTTGAAATACAAGTCTCTTGATTCTTATTCTTAGGAGTAGTGTTTTCCTGTTGCATGCAAGTATTGAAAAAAAAAGTTCCTTTTCACATTTGTTTACTGTTTCAAGGATAGGGAGACAAATCATTTTATATTGGTCATGGTCAGCTGGCAGATATTTTTGCAAAGCTTCATATTAAAACCGTAAAAATGGTGGCTATGGAAGTGCCTCTGAAAGATGATGCATTTGCACGCTGAGGATCTCACTCTAACCCATTGTTCAAAAGCAGACTGTAGCTGATCTTTTTTCTGTAACCCCTGCAACAGCAGCATTTGGAGAAACACGGTAAATGATGACTTTCTTCTGAAAAGAGCATTTTCCTGAAATCCTTGTTTTCTGATTAATTAAAGCTTGTTTACTGACTATAGAAAATAATTTTGCTTGCCAGAAAATGTGTTTGGTTCGACATCATTTATGCTGCATGATACTATTCATTATAGTCCATAATAATAATTAAAAAAAAAAACAGTTGACTTCCTAGTGCATAGATAATCTCATCGTTTTCTACAGGTCATCTCACTTATATGTGTACTTATGTGACTCTATATGCAATAGTTCTGTCTTGGCATGTGTGCAGCTTAGTGCTAAACATAGGCTAAAATACTGTCGTATGATCTCTGATTTGTTGCTCGTTTGCTAAGTAATAAGAAGCTAAAAACCAAAGATACTAAGACATGAATGAAAGTATTTATATTTGAAAGCCTCCTATTTTGGAGAGGTTTTGATATTTTAGCCAAAGGAAGCAATCAGAGAAAGAAAAAAAGGCTTACAAATTTCTTATAATTAAGATAAACTGAAAAAAACACTTAAGCAGAAATAATTGCATTTCAGTTTGATAATTTTATTCATTTACATAGATACTTTTATTTATTGAGGTAAGTTTAATTTATTTTTACTTTAGAGAGACAGAGCATGAGTAGGGGAGAAGGGCAGAGGGGGAGAGAGAGAGAGAGAGAGAGAGAGAGAGAATCTCAAGCTCAATATGGGGCTTATCCCATGACCCTTGGATCATGACCTGAGCAGAAATCAGAAGTCACCTGCTCAACTAACTAAACCACCCTGGCACTCCTACTAAGATAAGTTTAAATAAGATCCCTCATTCTTCACCTTTAGTTAAACAATAATACAAATAATAGACAAATAGATTATTTCAAAACATTTACAAAAGCTTATTTGAAAAGCACTAAATGGCGCTAGAAACAAATTGAAAAGATAGAGTATCCTTTCCTACCTAATACCAATATCACTCAGTAAAAAGTGAGATATTATTTAACAGAAATGGATCCCCAAATGACCAGTCTGAAAACATTTTTTTGAGTTTACAGAACTATAGCTGTGGCTGCTTTGATGTGGATTTTGACTACTTATCTTCTTGGCCTCTAGTTTGTGTGTGTGTGTGTGTGTGTGTGTGTGTGTGTGTGTGTGTGTGTGGTGGGGAGGGGGAGGTATTTTCCATGAGCCTCTCCCCTCTAAAAGGTTCAGATGAAATGGATTGCAGAAATCCAATAGTGAGAGAAATAATTGTTGTACCAGCACTGCAGCCATAGTCCCTCTCACACACTACCCTCTTCGGTCTGCCTTGTATGTAAAGCTGTAAGAGGTAAAAATCCCACCCACCAAATGCAGAGGGAATACAGCTGAAACAGGTCAGTTTCAGTGGTCATTTCCCCAGTTTAAATAATATAAAGGGATTAGTACAGATGCCTTGAATAAAATTGTTTTCAAAGTTTGATAGGTAATGTTCACAGTGCAGATTGATTTCATTTAAGGGTGTACTTTCACAGTGTATCTGTGTTGCAGTAGGAGGTTTTTATTAGGCACTAGTAAATGGTCTTTGTGACTACTGCTATGACAGTCGGTGTTATATCTTAATTAGTAGTATTATTTCTAGTTCAACTAAAATAGCTAAAGGGTCCTCCTGGGATCTATTCTGGAATATGATTTTGTTTAATCTTATTATTAATGATAATAAATTTTTACTTTGTTGGAGTATCATCTGTATGCCAATGATTCCATTATTTAAACAAATAATTATTCCACATTACAGTTTCTTTTAGAACATGACAATAACAAATCATAGTTATGGCTTATTCAAAGTAAATTACGTCTAAAACACTAATAAAATTAATTGCAAGATGTTTGATTGGAAACCAGAGCTGGTTAAAATAGGAACTCTCTCTTACGGTCTTTGATAATCCTTTACTCTCTGGAATAAAGCTACCAGCATAAAATATCTCCGTGCTTGTTAGCAAACAAAGAGTAATTGAAACTTGGTTGCTAGGAGACATTATTTCTCATTGTTGACAATCCTGATTTTCTTTGATTACTGGCACTATTGTTGTTCATTACACAAACTGGATGTTTTTATATAACACTGAAGAAACATATTTTGGAACCCAATTGTTGTGTGAATACCGCCATGTGCTACCAAAGAAATGTTTATTCACAGGTTCGGTAGGTTAACTATCTCTGGGAAGCATTTATTCAGAAGGCTTAATACATATTTTTTGATTTCTTGTAAAACATAAATTTTACTGGGAAGTAAATTCTACGTTTTTACAGGACAAAGACTTTGTATAACCCATGAAATTAAGGTTTTCTTAAACACAGAGAAATAACGTTATCTGTATCAATTTAACTCTTTTATTATTATAGTGACTTCTTTTTTATATTCCAGATGATTTCATTTGCATGAGGGAAAACAATAATTAAAATAAAAGAAAATATTTATTTTGAATGAGGTAAGGATTAAAAGGCAAGAAATTTTAGAATGACTTTAGCAAAATAGCACTTTGGTATCTAGTTTTCTCCGGTAAAGGATAGTCGAGTATCTTTATTTACAGGGTGAGAGTTAGCGTCATTTTAGCAAAGCTTCAGCCAGGTAGATAGATTTGTAAGGTAGAGCTCTAAAATTTTTACCCCAAATGGAATTCTAATTATTTTTATGCCCTCTGACCTTTGCATGCTCTTAACCGTTGCCTGACAGTCAAGTCTGCTGTGGGTCCTTATCCTCACAGCTGTGATAACCACTCTACTCCTCTTAGGTCATTTTTGTTATCCCCACTCTTCACATTCCTGTTTTACATGATAGAAGGAGAACAGACAAGAATTGTATAAGCTTTCTCTCTTGTCACACTTAATTGTCTTTTGTCTTTACTCCTTATATTCTTTCCTCTTAGTGCACAAAGATGGCGTTTTCAGTTCGAAACCCTCCCTTCCACTTCTCTTCTCTTCCTTTGGAAACCTTGGCTCTCAACTTCCCTCTCCGTCCCTTCACCAACCGATATTTCTTTTCTCTGTGACTGGTTGAATATTCAGGTAAGCTTACCGTTCTTTTTGTTTCTTTTTGTTGGTGGTGGTGGTTGTGTTTATAAAAAGTTATTCTGGGGTTATAGATAGTCTCATTTTTCTAACACTGTGCAATACGTTCACTCAAATTGCTCTCATTTACAAGTGGTCTGTCAGTCTCCAAATCAAGGGTTTTTCTTAATTCTCATTCTTTTGACTTCATATTACTGCTGGACCCCTTTCCCTCTTTTAGATCTCTCCCCCCACGCTACTTCCTTTAAAATCATTATTCTGGATGTCTTCCTATCTCTTTAATGATTTCTCATATGTCTTCTTCTTAAGCTTCTCTTTCTTTTCTTCTATCCTGAAGTTATTGTTCCTGTCATCAAAGTTTGTCTTGGCCTACTCTCTTCTTACATTTTCGCCATTAAATATCTCATCTCATCTGACAACTTCAGCTGTCATCCCTCTGCAGACCTCTAGGTAAAATTACATATAAAATCCAACTTTCCCTCAAATTCCGTCCTGGATATTCAACTGCTGCCTGACCAGTTTTCACACAGGTGCCTCAATGGCGTCTTAAACTCGTTATATCCCCATGGTTCCCACTATCACCTTTCTGTGAAAATTTCCTTCTTCTCTATTACTTCACTTTATATTAGGGTACTATCATTTTGTAGCCATTCTATGTTATTTCTTTCTTCAAATCAGTTTTTTGATCCTTTACATTTTTATCTTGTTTTCTTTACTATCTTTGTTCAGCTTTCCATTGACTCTCTCCTCGAGATTGATGAAGCCTCATAATTTGTCTAAGTCATTGGATGTGTTAATCAGTTTTATATTTGAAAGAAAATTCTCATCATAGTATGTATGTGATTAAAATGATTCGTAGTTTCCCCAGAGGGTACCCAGTGGTCCTTTCTAGCCTTATCTCCCTTTTTTTAGTTCATTACTTGAACTACCACAGCATTTTGTACCTTTCATGAGTTTATTATACTGAATCATATTATGTAGCCTTTTAAAAATAACATCTTTTCCCATTCACAATTGGACATAAGTTATTTGAAAGCAGGGATTATATCTGATTTATCTTTGTATCTTCTATAATATCTTGGACAAATTTAGTATAAATCAATAAATAAGTTTTTGTCCAGAGATGTAAGTAAAGATTATTTTCCAATGTAAGAAAATATGTGACCAGTTACTATGTAGTTTTAAATAATGTATCTTTTTAACATATGTTCTTCCCTTTTCTTTTGGAGATGAGGCCTTTTTATATGGATGGAGACAAAGACAATTTTGAAAAGTGATTCTAAATTTTTGCAAATAAACATGTTATTGACTTGTACTGGCATATGCTAATTGCATGACTTTATACTACAGATGAAGGGAAAGGGAAGCCTAATGTTGTAAGATTCTTAAATAATATCTGAATTAGTATAATATTCTTAGAAAGTATACTGTGATAAGTTAAAGATGTGCACTGTAAACTGTTGAACAGCCACTTACTAAATAAAACCTAGAGATACAGCAAATAGGCAAATTGTATAGAGAAAATAGAAAAGGAAAAAGGAGTCAAGTTTTCTAAAACAAGGCAGGAAAAGAGGAATAAAAGGATCAAAGAACTAATAAGGAAAATATTTTTTAATAAATAGCAAAATGGCTGACTTAAACACAAGCATGTCAGTAATTATATTAAATGTACATGTCCAAAATCTCTTATTTAAAGTCATTGATAGGGGCGCCTGGGTGGCGCAGTCGGTTAAGCGTCCAACTTCAGCCAGGTCACGATCTCGCGGTCCGTGAGTTCGAGCCCCGCGTCAGGCTCTGGGCTGATGGCTCGGAGCCTGGAGCCTGTTTCCGATTCTGTGTCTCCCTCTCTCTCTGCCCCTCCCCCGTTCATGCTCTGTCTCTCTCTGTCCCAAAAAATAAAATAAAAAAACTTAAAAAAAAAATAAATAAAAATAAAGTCATTGATAATCAGACTGGGTATAAAAGCAATACCCAACTATATAAGGTCTAGAAATTCACTATAACAGTATGTCAACTAATTTTTAATATATACACCAAGGTAATTCAAATGTAAAAGTTTGATCATTTTTAGAAAATTGTGCTGAATCAGTTTGATTTCCACATGGAAAAAAAAAGAAACTCAAATAGATTTTAGATATAACCTCAGAACCCAAATCTGTACGATATCCTATAACAAAATCTTTGTGTCATTGCAGAAGGCAAAAAAATCATTAAAGAAAAAATGGAGAAATTAGAATTCATCAAAATTAAAAACTTCTCTTCATTACAGGATATCATTAAAGAAATACATAGAAAAGCCATAAAATGGAAGAATATATTCTTAAAACATATATCTAACAAAGACTTGCACCTAGAGCATATTTTTTAAAGCCATTGCAATAGATCATAAGAATAGTCTAATTTAAAAACAGGCAAAAAATTTGAACAAATTATTTGAAATAATTCACAAAAGAATACATAAGAATGGCCAATAAGCACCCAAAAAGATTTTTAACAGTATCAGTCATCAAGGAAGTCAAAATTAAAATCAAAGTTAAACATTACTATATAAATTCACTAAAATGTCTAACGATAAAAAGATTGACAATACTAAATATTTGAGGCATTGTATGACAAATGGAACTGTCATACACTCCTGTGTTATAAACATTTTGTGTCATTTGCCAGTTATTTTTTAAAAAGACATAGCTATATGACCTAACATTTGCAATCCTAGGTATTTACCCATGGGAAATGTTCATAGTAACTTTATTCATAATATCAAAAATCAATAAAGAGTCCAAGTATTTATCAACAAGTGAATGGATAAATATGCGATAATATATCCATACAGTGGAATGCTATTGAGCAGTAAAAAAGAATGAACTACTGGTAAAGGAACAAGATGGATAAATCTCAGAAATATTATGAATAAAAGAAGCCAGGCATGAAGAACATGTGCTATATGATTCCATTTCAATGAAATTCTAGGACAGGCAAAATGAAAATGCACTGGCAGAAAGGAGATCAGTGGGTTGCCTGGGAGCTGGTGCTGGGGGTGAGGGTGGGGAAGGATTAGGTGGGATAGGGCAAAAGGAAACTTTCAGGAGGGATAAAATGTTCTCTTTCGAGATTGCGGTGGTAAAAGATCATCAAACTATGCACTATAAATGGTTGAATTATGTTTTATGCAAATTGTGTCTCTATAAAATTGAGTAAGAAAGGATAAAATAAAGAATGGGTCAGACCTCCTTTCCTTATTGTCTGATGAGTTTTCGTAAAGTTTGTAATGAGTCACTGTTAAAAGAGAGCAGAGGGATTCTGGGAAATATCCTACTACACACTATAGACCCTGTGCAAGGCTATCATGTGCCTAGTGTGAATTTATGAATGGCCTTTTTATATGAGAACAACTCAAATTTGAAACCAGAGACCAGCACATGGATTCAATCTGATAGTTCTAGTGCAACTTTTGCTGAAGATTCCATTCAGTGATTATTTTGGCAGAAATGAAAATAGTACCTACATTTAATTATATATTTTTTTTATTCTTGCTATAGTACCTATTATCTCCAAATATACTGAGATAAGATAGCATGGTAACTGCAAATAAATATATTTAGCTTATAGAAAGTTATTTGGAAAGTAGCCGAAATCTGAAACAACATATAATTTTTTTAAAAATCCTCCACCAGACTGGTATACTTTTATATCAGTGAACTTCCGTTGACACATCATTATCAGCCAGAATCCATAGGTTACATGAAGGTCCTCTCTAGGTGTTGTATATTCTCTGTGTTTGGACAGATTTATAATGACATATGTCCACTATTATAATCTCATACAAAAGAGTGCCACGGCTCTAAAAATCTTCTATGCTATGCTTATTCACTCCTCCTTTCCCACATTACCCTCCAACCCTTTGCTACTGCTGGTATTTTTACTGTTGCCATGGGTTTGCCTTTTCCAGAATATCATATAGTTGGAATCACATATCATATAATATGTAGCCTTTTCAAACTGGCGTCTTTCATTTAGTAATATGCATTTAATTTTCCTCTATGTCTTTTCATGGCCTGATAACTCATTTTTCCTTCTCCTCCTCCTCCTCCTCCTCCTCCTCCTCCTCCTCCTCCTCTTCTTCTTCCTCTTCTTTTTAAAAAATATTCCATTGTCCAGATGAACCACAGTTTATCAGTCCATTGATCTACTAAAGGACATCTTGGTTGCTTTTGACAGTTATGACCAAAGCTGCTATAAACATCAGTGCACAGCCTTTTGAGTAGACTTAAGTTTTCAGTCTCTTTGAATAGATACCAAGAAGCATGATTGCTGGATTATATGGCAAGAGTAAATTTAGTTTATGACAAACCACCAAACTGTCTTCCAAAGTGGCTGTATCAGTTTGCATTCCCAACACAACTAAGTGAGAGTTTTCCTTGTTCCACATTCTCTCCAGCATTTGGTGTTGTCAGTATTCTGCATTTGGGCTATTCTAATAGATGTATGGTGGTATCTCATTGTTTTTTTGTTTTTATTTTACTTTTTTTCTAATGTTAATTTTTAGGAGAGAGACTGAGAGACAGAGAGAGAGAGAAACATAGCACAAACGAGGGAGGGGCAGAGGGAGAGGGAGACGCACAGAATCCGAAGCAGGCTCAGCACAGAGCCCGACACAGGGTTTCTACTCATAGACCATGAGATCATGACCTGAGCCAAAGTCAGATGCTTAACCTACTGAGTCACCCAGGTGCCCCAGTATCTCATTGTTTTAATTTGCACTTCCCTGATGACACATGTCATGAAACATCTTTTCTTTTTTTTTTTTAATTTTATTTTTAAATTTTTTTAAAATTTACATCCAAATTAGTTAGCATATAGCAAAACAATGATTTCAGGAGTAGATTCCTTAATGCCCCTTACCCATTTAGCCCATCTCCCCTCCTACAACCCCTCCAGCATCCCTCAGTTTGTTCTCCATATGTATGAGTCTCTTCTGTTTTGACCTCCTCCCTGTTTTTACATTATTTTTGTTTCCCTTCCCTTATGTTCATCTGTTTTTTTGTTTGTTTGTTTGTTTTTTTAATGTTTATTTACTTTTGAAAGAGAGACAGACTGTGAGTAGGGGAGGGGCAGGAGAGAGGGAGACACAGAAACTGAAGCAGGGTCCAGGCTCTGAGCTGTGAGCACAAAGCCCTACATGGGGGCTTGAACTCGTGAACCATGAGATCATGACCTGAGCCAAAGTTGGACACTTAACCAACTGAGCCACCCAGGTGCCCCTGTTCATCTGTTTTGTCTCTTAAAGTCTTCATATGAGTGAAGTCATATGATTTTTGTCTTTCTCTGACTAATTTTACTTAGCATTATACCCTCCAGTTCCATCCACATAGCTGCATATGGCAAGATTTCATTCTTTTTGATTGCTGAATAATAGTCCATTATATATACATACACATCTTCTTTATCTATTCATCCATCTGTGGACATTTGGGCTCTGTCCATACTATTGTTGATAGTCCTACTATAAACATGGGGGTGCATATGTCCCTTCAAAACAGTACACCTGTAGCCCGTGGATAAATGCCTAGTAGTGCAATTGCTGGGTCGTAGGGTCGTTTTATTTTTAGTTTTTTGAGGAACCCCCATACTGTTTTCCAGAGTGGCTGCACCAGGTTGCATTCCCATGGAACATCTTTTCATATGCTTATTTGCCATCTTTATATCTTCTTTGGTGAGGTCTGTTAAAAGTCTTTGACCCATTCTTTAATCGGGTTGTTTACTTTCTTATTGTTGAGCTTTATGAATTGTGTTTTTTTGGATAGCTACCGTTTATTACAAGCGTCTCTTGAAAGTATTTTCTCCTACTCTGGCATTTGTCTTTTCATTTTCTTGACAGCGTCAGAAAATTTGGGGCCACAGTTTTCATTTTCATTAAGTTCCACTTATCAGTTATTTTTTCATGGAATTTGCTTTTAGTGTTTTACGTAAAAAATCATTGCTAAACCCAAGGTTATCTCGATTTTCTCGTGTGTTTTCATCTGGTAATTTTATGGTTTTGCGTGGTACATTTCAATCTATGATGCACTTTGAGTTCATCTTTGTGAAGGATGTAAGGTCTATATCTAGGTTCATTTTTTTGCTTGTGGATGTCCACTTGTTTCGGCACAATTTGTTGAAAAGACTACCTATGCTCTATTGTATTTCTTTAAATTATTTTTTAAAAATAACTGATGTTTTATTTTTTTTCCTTTTTTTCACTCTGCCAGTAACTCTTGCGAAAATTTTATTAGCTCGTGCTTTTACTCCTCAGTGAATAAATACCTCCAGTGTGAGGTCAAGGATGACTAGTTCCCCAGCTGTCAATATTCAGGCAGACAATTGATCTTCTCATTTTATTTAACCTTAGTAGCCATTTCCTTTTCCCCAGCCCCAACACTACTTAGAGAAACTAAATGTGTCCACTGTCATCAGTGCTTAGTGTAAGTGGAATATGACATGAATCAAAGACCCTTCAGGCCAAAGTAAAGACTGATAATTTATTACTGAAGAACAGAGGCTTTTCTGATTTTGTTGTTGTTGTTGTTATTGTTGTTCAGGCAGATCACTCTGAATTAACTAAGCGCGAGGGCAGCAGGTGCTATCATTAAGTTTATAGTCGCTGACAGCAAGTAGGAAAGTACTTGTAAAGAGTATGCGGCTGCGTGGATGCCTCAGACGGCGGCCATGTTGTCCTACACATGATGCAGCAGGGGTAGGTGGGCAGCACACCCCCTCACTGTGCTTCTGGCAGTTCTGGCCGCTGGGGTCCGGGTGAGTGATTGCCCAGCAGAGACTGGTGACGTGTGTTCTCTGAAGTGACAGATGAAACCCCAAGGCCACATGAAACATTGCCCGTTTCTGGGAGATCATAGTGCCCTTTGGGGCCATTTCCCATGACATGGCAGAATTTTCCCTGGTCCATTTCTCCTAGCCTGTTCTTTGTCCTCTTTCTAGAAACTGAATTTAAATGTGGGTACCATTTCTCTAGGTCAGTTTTGGTAAGATATGTCAATTCTAATGATAATAGCCTTTACAGAGAAATGATGGTTTGGTAAAGTGTAGTTCATTCAGTGTGCATATTTTATCTAGAATGAACCCATCGTTGTAATCTACAGAAACAGAAAGTATTTCTTTTTGTAGTTCTGAAATCTCTCTTCAGTGTCCACCTTCCTGGGTTTTTATCCACTTCTTTTCCTGACTCCCTGACTCTCTTTATCTTTTCTCACATTAGTAGGACATTGTAGTATTTCCTAAGCCCTTGGGCAATTTGCAGTGAAATTTTGGTTGATGAGTCTGTTTTCTTTCTTTCTTTCTTTCTTTCTTTCTTTCTTTCTTTCTTTCTTTCTCACTAGATTTCTTTCTCTTATTTACTTCTCTAATTTTCACATTAGTCCACAGTTAATCTGTGGCAATTTACATTACACAGTATTTAATAAATATTTTATTTTTTAATTTTTTTATGTTTATTTATTTCTGAGACAGAGAGACAGAGCATGAGTGGGGGAGGGGCAGAGAGAGAGGCAGACACAGAATCAGAAGCAGGCTCCAGGCTCTGAGCTGTCAGCACAGAGCTTGACGCGGGGCTCCAACTCACACACCGTGAGATCATGACCTGAGCCGAAGTCCGTCGCTCAACCAACTGAGCCACCCAGGCACCCCATAAATATTTTAAAAATATAAGTGATAATTTAAAACACTAAGAAAGCTCAAACTTCATAGTCGAAAGTATCACATTTCATAGGATAGATAAGTATATGATACTACTCTGCTTGAAACTTGTATTTGCCAAAATGATACTGGATACAGAGTCTTGATGGATCTGTGGCAGAACAAATGACCTATCAAGGGAATATAGTCAATAATATTGTAATAACATCATAGGGTGATGGACGTTAACTATGCTTACCTTGGGGAACATTGTGGTGTGCATAGAATCGTCAGATCACTATGTTGTACACGTGCAACTCCTATAACATTGTATGTCAACAATACTTCAAATAAAAATAAGTAAAAGTAAGTTTTGGATGTTTCCATTTTGTATCCAGTAAGTCTGTGCTGTTGGTGATGCGATGCTAGTGAGGCAGCAAATGCAGTTACTGGATAGGCTACTGATTTTTCTGTATTTGGTCCGGATAGATTTTTGACTCTGACTCTAGCCAACCACCTCATCAATAAAGAATGGAAGGACAGAATGTTAAATCTGGAAAGGAGCTTAGGGTCCAGCTCATCTGACACTGGCTTTGCTATTGGTCATAGGAAAAGAAGCTGAGTTGGACAAACCTGGCCCTTCTGTCAGCCCTAGTGAGGAAGGAAAAAAAGAAATCATGGCAAAGACTCTGATGACTGATGGTCTCATGTATTCAGAAGAGCAGGCTTTCATTATTTGTTAATTACGTTTCTAAAGCACAGTAATTATAGCCTCCCTCCTGCCCTTGCTATGTGCATGGAAAGTACTTTTTTTAAATATTAGAAATATTCTTTGAAATTGTATTTTCTATAATAGGAATTTATTTCTAGTAAAGAAGAACATATTCACTCCCAGACTTCACACACACACAAAATTCCTAAAAGCTTAAAACAACACCCTGTATGAGTGCAGTATAGCTTTATGGTCTGTTTGTAGATAGGTTTAACTTCCATATGAACATCCACTTATGTGAGCATATTAAACTGGCCCATAAAATATGTGATGTGTGTGTGTATGACATTCTATGCAATGAGTATAAAAGGTATGAGAATGTGTGTCAAAGGCCAGTTAGTGGATAACTACATAATCAGTGTGAATAACATTTAGTAAAGCACTATTTGCTTTATTACTAGACTAACATAGCCTGTGGGAAGAGTAGAGTGTCACAAAAGAAATATGAGCTTGTGAAATTTGTGCGCTTATCTTCAGGATAGCCATATGTCTATAGTGGGCATGCAAGGGAAATTCAGTTCACAATATACATAGAAAAGTAATATCTCAAGAGATTTCCAATTACTAGTAGACAAACATAAAAGTGATGCCACCCCCTTTTTATAATGGACTACTTAAATATAAGAGCAACTTAAATGTCTGACAATTTATTTTGTGACATGTATTCTGGAATAGAGATGTGGCAGAATTGGCTATAAATCATTCTAAATCATGCCAAAGGCAAGTGCTTTTATTTACTACGGTGCTTTAGTAGATGCCTCTGTTACCCTATGTCATATTACATCCCCTCTTGAACCTCTCATTTCAGCCAGAGCTACGGTGGACCCTTCAGTGCCCTGACAAAGTCCCACCAAACATTCAGCATCTGTCCTCATGATTTCTGACCTAGGGTTTTCTCTGTAGTTACCTGAGCATGCAGGCCACAGCCCTGGGTGTGCAAGCTCATCCCTGAGGTGCGAGGAAGTTAGTGCCTCACGACATCCCTCAATCAACAGAAAGGTCATCTGGGGACAAATTGTGCAGCTCCCTGAATTTGAGGCCAAATATTCTGGAAAGCGTTTGGTTCACTTCCTGGGAAGATCTGCTGGAACTGAGCCCTTGTCGTCCGCCAGGGCTGTCTCAGTAGTGCATGTTAGTGGCAGCCTTTCCTCCTTTCTGTACCCGCCCCCATCCACCCCCTGACAATCCTGCTTCCCGGATAAGCTGTTTCAGGCTCTGTACCCTGGGGAGCCCAAACCAAGGCAATTACACAATTTTGAATAATGTAGTTTTCTTCCTTACCACGTACAACCAAGAATTTGTGAGATTTAAGTGTATTTGTGTATAACAAGAGGACGATTTGGGAAGTTAAGGAACTATATAGTCTTTTCTGTTTCTCTAACTATTGGCGTCACCTTGTCTGGGCTACATTCTCACAGCTCTGGGGACCTCGCTCACAGAGGTAGCCCGTGAAAAACCATTTAATTTACTCATATCTGTTGCACAGTATCTGATTCATTCTCCTGTTGAGATGTGAAGCATACATGGTAGCGTTTATATTTGTAATTTTGTTTGTCGTTTAATCAAAATATACTTGCTATATGTGGAAAATCCCAAATTATATGAAAGGACCATGAATGAAAAATAACAATCCCTGTCTTGTCATTCCTCAGCTCATGTCTCTTTCCCATCAGTAATCTAAACCACTTCTGTACTTAGTGCTTCAGGTTACTTCCAGAATTTCAAATGAAATGCAAGATGCAACTTAAGTTTTTTTTTTTAATTTTTTAATGTTCATTTATTTTTGAGAAAGAGAGCATGAGCGGAGGGAGGCAGAGAGGGAAGGAGACACAGAATCCAAAGCAGGCTCCAGGCTCTGAGCTGTTAGCACAGAGCCTGACATGGGGCTTGAACTCACGAACCATGAGATCATGACCTGGGCTGAAGCCAGACGCTCAACCGGCTCCAACCCACGAACCGTGAGATCATGACCTGAGCCGAAGCCAAACGCTTAACCAGCTAAGCCACCCAGGAGCCCCAAACTTCAATTTCTTAGTTAAAAAATAAAATGACTTTCCAAAATGGAATGGGAGAATTTCAACCTGACTTAAAGTTCTCTATGTCTCCACTTACCCTACTGTGATGGGTACATGTTTTGTTGGTCCCATTTGTATCTTTCTGTACAGTCTACTCTGCCTCTTGATGTACAAATTCAGGCATTACTTATTTATTTACTCTCCACACTGTAACATGAATATATTACCTTCCCTTTTACCTCCTGTCTCTACTTAAGATATCTATCTTCTACATTTTCAAAGTTGACAACATTCACATGGTCATCTGTAATCATGTCTCATATGTCTTGGCTATATATTCTAAAAACGGAAAAAACAGTTTTTACATTATTATAACTATGTAAATTTTGTTCATGGAATGGCAAAGTGGTATGCTAGGATTATCTTTCCTTCTCCATGAGTCCGAAATCATGGCCTTACCAATTCACCAAATCTCAAGTCAGCCTAAGCATCTCCCTTTTTAAGTAGTTAATTCTGACAGAAAACTACTGGTGAAAATGACTACCTGGGTGGAATTACCTTATATAGTCAATGAGTCACTTCAAGGATATGGAAAAATAGTATGAAGAACTTTGTGCTTTTCAGCAGAGCTTGCATTTTCTATTAGAATCTAAGTCAAGGGATGCCTGGGTGGCTCATTCTGTTAAGCATCCAACTCTTGATTTTGGCTCAGGTCCTGATCTCATGGTTTGTGAGACAGAGCCCCATGTTAGTCTCAGTGCTGATAGCATGGAGTCTGTTTGGGATTCTCTCTCTCTCTCTCTCTCTCTCTCTCTCCCTCTCTCCCTCTCCCTCTCCCTCTCCTGCACCCTCACCCTCTCCCTCCCTCTGTCCTTCCCTGGCTCATGCTTTCTCTCTCTCTCAAAGTAAACAAATAAACATTAAAAAAAAATAGAATCTAAGTCCAAACTAGTTTTTCAGGCTTTGACTAAAAGTCTGTCATCTGGAACATTACCAGTGGCTGTGGCAGGAAAAGAGAGTACATGAAGAAATCGTACCTTCTCTTCCATGCTTTGACTTACAAGTGGCGCCCATCCATTCTGTTCAGAGTTCTTTGGCTGAATCTAGTCACATGAGTGCACATACTGCTTGAGATCTAGGGAATCTTAAAGAGCTCATGGATATTTGGTGAGCAGCAAATATCTCTGCCACAATATGCACTCTTCAATTATTCACTGATCATGTAAATTTAGATGTTTCATGTAAATAGTAAACAAAATATAACGGGATGTATACATAAATTTGAGTGCACATTTACTTGGTATCTGTGTGTGTAATAGCCCAGAATAATATTCTGCTTATTGACTTTCCTTTCAGAGCAAGGCACTAAAATGTAGATAAAATTAATTTCCAAACTCAAGTTGTTTTGCCTGACTGAAATTTTCCAAGGGACATATCCGAGTGGTCATAATTTTATCCATTGTTTGGGATACTGTTACATTTCCTTGAATTTTATTATTCTTGAAAATCCTGTAGATCTTTATAGTTTTTTTAAAAAAAATTTACTTCCTTAGTCTTGAACGTTTTATTGTTGTGGGCCTTTACTCTTATATTAGCCTTTCATTTTTGTATAAATTTTGTTTTGTTTTGTTTTTCATTTTGCAAGTATATGCCAGGAGCTGTGGTGAGTTGTAGAGCAAAGCTGAAATTTTGGGTAAGCAGACAATGCTCAATGTTATCTTCTGTAATGTTTTTGTATTGTGGCCTCATGACTTTATTTGGGTGACCTTGAAAAATTTCTTGTTTGATTTTCAGTTTCCTTATGTGTAAAATGGATTTATAATAATTCCCAAGGTTTATTTGTTCGTTTTAAACAGGTACCAATAACCTATGTAAAACATACAGCACAGAGCTTGATATATAATGAAAACCAAACAAGTGTCAATTCTCTATTACCGGATGGCTAACCAGAGACTCTGTGGTAGATTGGACTCTGAATAGCTGGGCTGGAATCCATGTATCCTCATTTAATAAGTGGGTAAAAACAGCAGGTTATTTGATGTTTCTAAATGTCACCTGTTACTCAGAAATGGAAACAATAATGGCTATCTCACTGTACTGTCAGAGAAAAGTTATGGGAGCACAGGCATGGAGAATGTCAGCCTGGAGTCAGATTCTACAAGTTCACCTCCAGGTATGCCCTTCAACTTGTTGATGAGCTTGGATTTTTAGGTTCTGGACAAAGGTGGAAATGATTCCATTTGGGAGGCAAGATTGAACTTCCTTTCCTTTAAATGAGCAAAAGAGTTAGACATTTTTTGAATACCAAGACTTTATTTGCCATCCCCTCCCCCCCACCAAAACACTACAAGATTGAAGATTCAGGTTTTTCCTTTTATATATATATGATTTTTTAATGTTTATTTTTGAGAGAGAGAGAGAGCACATGTGTGCAAGTGAGTGGGGGAGGGACCGAGAGCAAGGGAGACACAAATCCGAAGCAGGCTCCAAGTTCTGAGCTGTCAGCACAGAGCCTGTTGCAGGACTCGAACTCCTGAACCATGAGATCATGACCTGAGCCAAAGTCAGATGCTTAACCTACTGAGCCTCACAGGTGCCACAACATTCTAGTATTTCTGCTCTAGGTTCAGCTCCGTACTTATGAGAAGTCATTTAAATTGTATACGTGTCACCAGCCTTTTAGGGGTTGGGGACATGCAGAATATTGCCTGTGGAAGGTCACTTGCTTTCAAGGTAGAGGGTATGCTGGCCCTTTTGTAACCTTGCCTGGGACAGAATTGAATGTCAGTAATGCCAACAAATTACTCCTTTTTCCTCATTTGAGGCAGGTCTAGTAGATAAGTCACTCTCATTTTTAGTAAAAATCTTAAACTACAAACCTTCACCTTTTTTGAACAGATTTTTTTCCTCTGTAAAAAATTGTAAGGTTTAGAAGTTCCACTCACAATCAGGAAAATGAAAATTTTCACTCGTCTAAGGAAGATGCAGATCTTTGTGTGACTTTCTTTAGAAGAGAAGACCAGTCACAATGCATTGATTTCATTTGTTTCCCATGAGAAACAGAGAACGGTCAGTTGTACAGTGAGGATAAAGGCCTTTATGGTTGTTAAACAGTCTCCTAAATCCTTGGGCAAGTTTCTTAATCTCTTTAAGCCTTGCTTTTCTCTCCTGTAAAATGAAGGCAGTGATTGTATAGTATGAGAAGTAAATATGATAATGAGATGAAAACCTTTCTCTCGTGCTGGACACAACAGTACATAATCACTAAATGTTAGTCAACTTTTATTAGAAGTATTTACAGTAAAGAAAACATACTGTTAATCCCACCATTTGGTTCATAGTAAATTGCTATGGTAGACTTTTACGGTAGTAAATTTTTAAGTAGCTTGGAAAAATAATCTAACATTTATAAGTTTTAAGATTATGTGACCTATTGAATTAAATAATTATCCACTTATAATCTCGTATTAGCATGAATCATAAAGGCCTAACTGTATATATTTGTTACCATGAAAACTCATGTGCATGTCATACAAATAGGACAAGTAATGATTATTTAAAAGTTATTACACAGTTTGCAATTTTAATAAATGATGAAAATAACTTTTGGAATTCATGTTATGAACACAGATTATTTTTTTAAAATTTTTCATGTTTATTTTTGAGAGAGAGCGAGCGAGAGGAGAGAGAGACAGAGTGCGAGGGAGAGAGGGGCAGAGAGAGAGGGAGACACAGAATCCAAAGCAGACTCTAGACTCTGAGCGGCACAGAGTCTAGAGTCTAGAATCTACACTCTGAGCTGCACAGAGTCTGGAGTCTAGACTCTAGACTCTGAGCACAGAGGCCGAGGCAGTACTGAAACTCACGAAAAAATGGCTTTTGGATATTTCCATAATGTTTTGAAGGAAATATTACAAACTCTTAAGAAGTTCCAGGAAGTTTCAAAAGTTGTTTTTAGAGTAGTAAAATTACTAAATAGACTCAAGCTGAAATTTTTTTGATACAGTTGCTACCTTTTGGTGTTAATATTTTTGGTGTGTGTAAAATACACTTTGACAGCAGATTTTGTAATTTGTATATTTAAATGATGTTTTATAGTTTATGTTCAGTTAACATATTTTGTCAAAAGAGAGAAACTTTCTTTGAGATTCCTATTATCAGGATTTTAATGCATTCGTTTTTATCCCCAGCTCAGATTTCTTTAAAAGAATAAATGAGCTCACACAGTTATTTATATCTCCCATGAATTATTGTTCCTGAGTTTCTGAATCTTTGAGAATTCTTCTATATATGTGACAGATTAGTATCCAAGGTCTTAGTCCCATTGGCAAGATGTAGATATTAGTGTTATCTTCTTCAGTGACAACCAGAAGTAAGCTAATAAACAAGTCATGACACCAATGAACCATTTAGTTTATTTTTCTAAGTAAAGATTAAATGAGACAAGAGTAATACTCACATCGGAGACATGGCTTTAGATCACTTTTATTCATCTTGCTTTTTACTAGTGGAAGGAAAGTTGGTATTGCCGTATGGGTTCGTAAGAGGTAAACCAGTGGGGTTTATGTACTTATGAATTATTTGGGTAAAATATGTTTCATTCATAAATGTTACTATTACAGAAATTGTACTTGAAAGAAGGGATAAAAAATCTAAGGGTTAATTTTTAACTGAAATTAAAATGAACCAAGGATATATATAAAATATCAGCACAAATTATTTAAAACCAAGCACATCTACCTTAGGTAATTTATCTACTTATTTTTAATAAGAAAGCATCACAGTCTGACAAAACATGATATTTGAAATGTCTGACCTTTAAGGGATATATTCAAGATAGGGGTTAGAGGGGGTGGGAGCAGATATCACTATCCTACATCATTCTCTCCATGTACGAACTCTCTTTCAGGGTTACAAATCGCTAAAGACAGATAGAGTCATCTGTACACTGTTTGAGGAAGACATTTCCTCTCTTCTGTTTCCTATTTACAATTCCACTGGGTTCATAAAATGGTCAGATGCTACAGAGCCATGAACAAACTACAGTGCTTTTAATAGAGCCATTCATCTGCTCCTTTTGAAGGTTAGTGTTCTCTCTCGAGGGAGGGTTCTCAGATAATAAGAGGAAAATGAATGCCAGTTGAGCACCTGTAATCAAATTACTCTTAATTCCCTCAACTCTTGTCAGATATTGAGCTCCTCAGATCGTTTCATAGGTGGGCATTTTACAGACCCCCATGGTGTAATACAGTTAGTTTCCTTTCCCACTTCCCTTTCTCTTTCCTGTGCTCCAGCCACCATCCATCATGACTGGGTAAATCCTGTCAGACAGAAAGTCCCAGCCGTTCAAACAGTCAGACACTGAGCCAGCCTGGTCTACTCATGCACCTGTCACTTCCAGCATTCAGCTTGCGAGGAAGGGGGCCAAGAGAACATTTATGGAATGGATGCGGGCAACGTGCCCAGCGTGTCAACAGGCACAGTGTGGTCTCAGCCTCAGTCCTGGTAGGATGCTTCTGCTCCTGAAAAGATTCACAGTCTGCCCCACCCCCACCCCCACCCCATCCCAAAGAAGGACTGATCTATGTAAAATGCTTGCTGCTTCCAACCTAGAGCAGACCATAATTTAGTCTAGACTCTCCCAGACCCAATGTGTCACATGTAACAAAACAAGCACTGCACAAAGCACTGGGCTGGTGAGTCTTTCAGCTGCACCATAACTCATCCTGCTCTAAAAGCTGCAGAGGGAATTTGTAGAATGGGGTGAAGTGTTCCATTTCATTTGTATTGTATCACTTGGGAGATGAGATGAATTCAGGACGCAGCCGCAGACATGCTTGGAATTTCATTGATTTTATTATGTTGGTTGGAACTTACATATGCCTTATGGGTTTTTTTTTTAAATCACAACTTTTATTGAATGTAATTCACGCAGAGCACATGGAAAATAATGGTGGTTCACAGTGAAGAAAGTATAACACTGAGGGTATTTTTGTTTTTTATGCCCAATGACTTTTACCTTAAAAAACCTTGAGTCAGGGATATATGCAGAGATGCAAATCTAAAAATTGTGCCATTGTAATGAAAATAAAGCTTCAACTATTTTCTGAAATTATCTGCAATCAGATAACTCATTTATCAGTTATGGTCAAATGAATGTTAGTCTTGAGAATATCTTCCTCACTGGTTGTTAAAAGGACAAGTTAAAACATTCCCCATCAGAGATACGCTTGTTAAATCATCTGTAAATCGGTATGCTTGTTTTCTGTCCACTCTGAGCAACAGAATTTCTTTTGCTTTCCTTCTCCTCTTCCCTTTTCTTCTCTTCTCTTTTCTCCCCTTCCCTTCTTTCCCCTCCCCTTATTCTTCCCTTCCTTCCTTTCCTCCGTCCTTCTTCCCTTCTTTCCTTCCTTCCTTCCTTCCTTCCTTCCTTCCTTCCTTCCTTCCTTTTTTCCTTCCTTCCTTCCCTCCTCTCCCTCCCTCTCTTCAATAAGGGTCAGGCACTGATCGAGGCTCTGAATTAAGATACTGAATGACACAAATGCCACCTCTGTGCTTCTGGAATTTATGGTCTCGTAGTTCCTAAGTATTTAGCAATAGAGAACGTGCTTATACATGTAGAGAGCATTACTTGGAAGGGCTCTTGAACCAAAAAAATTTATACAGACTCTAAAAATGTGTGGAACACAAATTTCAGCCTAGAAGACTAAACCACACTCTGCCATGAGAAGAATACATGTATTTTACTATTCTCCCTTTTATAAAGACCCAAGCACATGCATTCTGACACTGATATGCAGTTCATTCTCCCTGTGGATCTTGGCAGAACATGTGAGGCAATAATACCTTTGCTGTTGGGATCTTGTGTAGCCACACATTTCGTCATGCCATTAGGATGTCATTAGGATGACCATTATTCCTCCAAGGCCACATTTGATCTGCTTCATTCTTTGAGTTTGTTTAAACTAAGTCTTTGTCATCTGATTGCAAAGAAAGGCATTCATTCTTCCAATACGTTTAAAAATGCTGGGTGATCGTTGATAGGCTAATACTGGCTGCTCTGTGTTGCCAATCTAATGCTTTTCAATATTTTATTATCCCTGGGACATTTGAAAGCATCCCTATTTCTCACACTCTGAAGAGGCACACGTGTCACCTCTCCAGTGGTCATTTCCTTACTTTTCCTTGTTGACAAACGGCAGGCTTTGTTCACCATTCTGTGAGTGTCAGTGGACTTCTGGAAAAGCAGCTTTGGCCTGGGGGAGAATCTTGATTGGTCGTAGCCAATTACTGGCCTACTTTCTCTTGACAATTGATTGATCAAGGTATGGTCATATGACATAATTCCGGCCAATGAAATGTTAGGGTAATCCTGGAAAGATTTTTCTCATTTGTTAAAGAGCCACAGGAGAGCGATATGTCCTTTTTTAAATTATTTGGTCTTGACATTGTTACCTGCGTGTGATTCCTGGAACTGAGGTAACCATCTGAGGACCTTGAACAGAACAAAACTAAGACACGTTCCTACTCTGGAGAATTAAATAAGACATAGGAGAACCTGTGTCTTTGAATATACATTTACTTACCCAGCCCTGGAATTACTCTACTTCCATACATTTTGTTGTATTAGATACTACAACTTACACTTGCTGTTGACTTTGCTTGTTATGTTTTCTGTTATGGGGAGCCAAAATATATGCTAAGTCACATCCTTTTCTTTAAAGTTAGTTGAGATTTTAAAATACAATGAACGCCATGACTAAGATGAAATCTACCCAACTTTGAACTTGAAAGAAATATATTATTACTTTGATCATTTGGTATCAGTGCAAGAACTGAGACTACATGCTTGTCAAAAGCATTCGCTTCCTAGGTTGTGTGGAGGGTAAATGACAAGATGGATCATTTTTAATATCGTACCTGCGCTCTGTTTTATTTCCAGCTACACGTGTACCACTTTCTATATTCTTCCAACTCCTGTCCTTGTAGAGAATTATAGCTCTAATATCAGGTATCCAGGTCTGTTGCTGCTAGGCCTATGGTGATGAGTTAGATGTTTCAAACTCCTTTGATAGGAAATCACATCCTGCTGGGAGTACCTCTAAAAACAAGACGCCCATGTTCATCTCACAAACACTCACCACATGTACCTCTTAACTAAACTTGTGTAAGCTGAGATTTTATGGTGGCCAACTTCCCCACTCCGTGGGGAAGACCTAGGAATGAGGCCAAATCAAAGAATAGTGTTACCACAATGGAGAGTCACAGAGTCTTGTGGATATTTTCGAGGTGATAGATTTAGCTGTCCCTAAAGGTTACTCTACTCAGTATACTTTTTCAGTTACATGGGTTGAGTTATATTCACCATCATAGGTAAACTAATGACTCTTCAAGATGCCCACATCCTGATTCCCCGAGCTGTGAACATATTATGTGACAGAAGGGCTTTGCAGATGTTTTTAGAGTACAGACCTTAAGGGGTGCTTGGTTGGTTCAGTAGGTTAAGTGTTTGACTCTTAATTTTGTCTCAAGTCATGATTTCACGGTTTGTAAGTTCAAGCTCCATGTCAGGGTCTGCACTGACAGTGCAGAGCCTGCTTGGGATTCTCTCTCTTTCCCCCTCTCTCTGCCCCTCTACTGCTCACATGTACTCACAAGCTCCGTCTCCGTCTTTATCTCTCAAAGTAAACTTAAAAAAAAGAGAGAGTACAGACCTTAAAATATGGAGCATATCCTGAATTTTATATGTGAACTTAATTTAATCACAGGAGCTCCTAAAAGCAGAGAAACTTCTTTAGCTGCAGTTAGAAGATTCATGTAGCAGAAGGGGAAAGTCAGAGGGATTAAAAAGTGAGAAGGATTCAGTTGCTGAAATGCCCGGATGTAAGAACCAGATCGAGAGGCCTCTAGGAGGTAAGAATGTCCATCAGCTGAGATGTCACACACACACACACACAGACACACACACACAGACAGACACACACATACACACACACACACACACACACACATACACACACACCAAGCACCTCAGTCCTACAACCAAAAGGAATATTCTGCCAACAGTCTGACTCAGCCTTGAAGTGATTCTCCTCCAGAGGCATCCAGTTAGAGCCCAGGTGGCTGACACTTTGAGTCTGGCATATGGAGACCCTAGAGCAGAAAAACCAGTCAAGACAACCCAACCTTCTGACATGCAGAGATGCGTGATAAACACATTCATTTAAGCTGCTGAGTTTGTGGAATTGTGTTACAGCAGCAATAGAAAACTAACACAGTTACTAAGTAGGATTTTTTTTTACTGCTACAAGCAAAAGTGCCTTGATGAATACAATATTGTTTTGAGACCCAAAAATATTGCGATATTGGAAGAAAATACACCGGATTTTATTTTGAGTATGAAGTAGCCACGGTCTCAGGAAAAATACAGAAACCTTCCTCTGAAATATATTTAGGTTTTTAGAATGTTGTGGTTAGTTTTTGTTTGTCTCTTTGTCTCTATATGGTATAAAAGCAGATATCTTGAGAACAAAAACTATAGCCCGTTGACAATAAGTGAACTATACAGTGAGTAGAAATAGAAAAAGAACACATTTAGAGTGCTGGTTTGACAGTCAAACTTGCTGCAGGGATGAATGAGCACATTAACAGGTCACAGGCAAGTTAATCTCCTAAGGCTCACAGGCTCATTGGCAGGGCCAGAGCAGGTGAAAGTCCCAAGGGGGGGGAAAAAAAGGTTGATGACGAGGAACTGAGCAGACCCAAAGGAAGAGGAGATCTCTCAGTCGGATTCAGTGGCTTTAGAGGGAAAATTTTATCCTAAACTAAGGACTAAAAATAAAAATCTAGGAAACTCTATTTGTAATTCCAAAGCTGAAGTAAATAACGGAGATGATGGAGAATATTCAAGTAATGTCAAGTTGGGTGTTAAATTTAGGTGAAAATGTAGCAAAATAAAGTGATGCCAAGCAAGGATGCTCACTTGAAAGACTCACCTTGGTGTTTAGCATTTTCCTGGGAAGTCGGTCACGTAGGCGTGCAACATCTCCATGACTAACTTCAGCAAAGACAAAGTATTCACCAGCAATCACACTGTTAGCACAAATTTCAAATCGGTGCAGCCTGGCCCACGCTCTCAGGTACACAACTTAAAAGCACGGTTATAAGGCAGAATGTTCCAAGGCTCACGCCGCATTTCCCAGAAGCTGGCCAAGGGCCAGTCCTGAAAACAGGTCTCTTTCATGAGGAGGAATAGACAGAGTAAAGCAACCAAAGCGTGCTCAGTTAACCCTTTCCTGCACAGGCCGTTATATATCAGAGCCACTGGGTTATAAGGACCTATGAGGCTGTATTAAGACTGACAGGACACTTTTTATAAGCCAGTTCACAGCATGCTGTGAGCGCATCAGAGGACACTTTAACAAACAAGAACTCTCTTCGCTGGAAGCACATATTAGCAAAGGACGTCCCTTCCTGTACAGAAAAACAGAAACAGATGGAAAGTATGTTCCATGGGACCACAGCTTCTACTCAGGCTGGAGTCTGTTATCCTAACTATTATAATGAAATGGGAGCTCAGTTTCTCAAATGCCACCGATGCCAATGACAACTCATGTAGTGACAGCTTCACAGGTTGTAGGAAGTATGCCACCTCTCGTTGCTTCCTATCCTTGCTCATGTGATAAGTCACATAAACTACCTACCTGGATGCACACTGAACAGCATAGGCCGCTCTTAGCCAGAGGAGACCAACCCAAAGGCTACAGGTACCTCACGCTTTGCCCAGTCTTGCAAGGGTCACGAGAATCCTTGAATTGCCCATCTACCAAGTATTAGTTTCTTAACTTCTTTGGAAGCTATAGCCTGTTCTCAGGCTTTGCCTCCTGTGTTTTGGTGTGATAGCTCTTACCCTGTGAAGAAAAGCTGCTCCTTCTTTCTCAGAATTGTGTGCTTTGTCAGCCACACCATTTTATGTCACTCACCCCAGGATGTAGGAATAGGAATTTGCTTATTTTCCCCACTGGAAGACAATATTTTTATGTCACTATGATGATTAAAATAGTGGGTTCCATGTTGGGACTATGCAGTCCTTTGGGGGAAAAATCACAAAGAGGGAGAGAGACAGAAGGAAAAAGAGGGAGAGGAAGGGAAGGAGAGAGAGAGAAGAAGAAACTATATTTACTGTGCTTTGGGAGATTCATGGTGGTGGGGGGTCACAAAGAGTTATTTGTTTTTTTGTGCATGATTCTAGGAGTTGGCTTGAGACTGAGACTACATCAATGAAAGAAACTGCTTCTCCTTATATCTTCAAGGAGTTTGTATTTTACTGAAGGTGGGATGGGCAGAAGACGGACAGTTTTTAAAAGCAGCTCAATGAGGGCTACTGTAGAAGAAAGCACAAAACTGTTGGATGGGAGAAAAGACATCTTGACATTTGCTTTGTCAAAAAATATATATTCCACTGCATACCTTTAACAAGCTACTTTGAGTTTTCTTGATGTTGCGGGCCTTTGGGGTCTTAGAAGCTTAAAAAAGGATTAGGCTGGGTCACATTTGAGTGTATTTACTTGCCCATGTTCAGTGAAGAGCCCCTTAACTGCAGGACCCTAGCAGGTTGGGCAGGGGTACTGTGACCATGATTCAGCCAACACTTCCCCACTGCAGCATTACAAGATCTTCTGTCAGACTTAGCATGTGTTAGAGCCACTCATAATGGGCCAAGAGTGAAAAAAGTAGAGAACTTTAAGGATGTTATCTCTGGGCCGGCATGAATTTCTCAGTCACAAACGTATGCGCAATAGCATACCTTTCAAAGTTTCTCTAATGTAATTTAGCTCTTGAGGTCACTTTAGTTGATGGTGGAAAATATAATTTTGTCAATTCAGGGTAAGCTTACGCTCATTCAGACTCATCTAAACATACATCTAAATCCAGTCAATTCAGAATTTTAGAAAGCTTTTCAGGGCTTGTATTCATCACCAGCATGATTTCCTCCCTCCCTTCGTTCTGTCTGTGGGGGTGTCTAAATTCATAGGGAAGAGGGGAAGAGGTGTGTGTGTGTGTGTGTGTGTGTGTGTGTGTGTGTGTATAATGGCTTCCAGGGCAGGACTGCTTCTAGTAGCCATCTAAGTCCCTGGACATCCATAAGATAGAACTCATCTCTTTGGTTCCTCATTCCTCTGCTGTCATTCCTACAACTCAAGTATGGCATCCACACATTCTACATTTTCCTGACTAATCCCTCAAAATAATATCCTGGTAAAAAGTGGCATTGATGGATAAACTCACTTGCCATTGGGACTTGACTCTCTGTCCTATGAGATCCTCTGTCACTCCTTTATGAGCTGTAGGCATCTTGAGATACATCATCTCTGAGGAGTGATCCTTCAGTCTTGACTGCACATCTGATGTTTCAGTGTCCTCTCTTTCCCTTACCTAGCGGCTCTGGGTCTGTGGACCAGGAATTCATTGATCCTACCTCTTAACTAGGGAAAGAGTGGAAAACATTCCAAGTGAAGAAGTTGTCTTAGGATGTTCTAGGAACTTAGTCTACACTTTACAGAATGGCTCCTGAATTCTCAGCGAAAACACTCAAAACTTGCCTTAAGTCTGCTCTTATATTAGAAACTCCTTTTTCTCCCATTCAGCCAGATTCTCATTATATTGAAGCTCAACAAATTACTTAGGGCATAGGAGAGAACCAACGTGGCTACCATTAGGGAGTTAATAGAATGTGTAGAAAATTAATAGCATGGTGACAGTAAGGTGATTGTGCACTAATCTCACTCTAAGTTATAATTATACATTCGGCATATATATATAACAACCAAACCAAAGAAATGGGATATGCATTTAAAGGAATTACTCTAGAGCAAAAGCATTCATAAATTCAAGCTAAATTATAAGCCACATGCACTAGGCCTTTTAGTAACCGCTTTGGCTATTATGTGGCTTTGCTACCTATACGGGGTACTGGGCAGAGAGGGAGGATCTATTTTCAAATGTGTGTTCCTTCGTCTAGATCAAGGATTTGAAAACTTGTTTTGTAAAAGCCCAGACAGTAAATATTTTGGGCTTTGTAAGCCAGGCTATCTCTGTCACAGCCACTCAACTTTGCCTTTGTAGCATAAAAGAAGCCATAATGCATCAACACA
Organism: Prionailurus bengalensis; assembly: GCF_016509475.1. NCBI lineage: Eukaryota > Metazoa > Chordata > Mammalia > Carnivora > Felidae > Prionailurus > Prionailurus bengalensis. The sequence continues at coordinate 104,017,881 of NC_057343.1, read as the reverse complement.
GGAGTATGACTATGTTCCCATAAAACTTTATTTACAAAAACAGAGGGCTGGCATTGGCTCAGTCACTATGGTTTGCAGATGTCTGCCCTAGCTGTGAAAGCAGTCCTTTCCCAGTTTTTGTCCTGCTGTAGCAAAATGATTAAGAACGGTGTGCTTGGGGAAAACCCGTTAACAACACTTCTCAGTTCTCAGGACAGGCTTCGTTTCTTTTTCCACTTTGTAATTCACACACCGGGCACAATGCTGAGCGTTTAAGTACTTTTTCAGAAAAAAATGATGAACTTTCTTCAACTCTGTACAAGTGAGGGCACATGTCCTGCCTCTTCTTGGCAAGTGTCTGTGGTCAAGGGCAGATCTGAGACATACGGAATTCTTCTCAGTGGAGAGGTAACAGACACCAGGGGTGACAGCTAGAACACTCTGTATGAAACAGACCAGATTCTATACATGACACATTCAAATGCTGGGCTTGAGTCATTTCTGAAGTTGACATTTTAAAAATAAATGTTCTTCATAGATAACTTAAAATATTTATCACCTAAGAACTGTTCTGCATGGTACTAGTTCATGCTAATTGTATATTGCCACTTGGTTACTGCTTTTGAGAGTGGCTAAATGATGCCAATTATTTCATGAACCCTAAATGATGGAGCTGTACCTTCCTCCAAATTTTATTTCCCTGCCTTTGGTCTCTCTAATTACCATTGCTCTTGTGATGTTAGAGGGCATGCAAAAATACAGTTCTGGTACTTGCATCCATCATAAAGATACATGTATTTGTAGATGAAATTGGAAACATTTGGTTTTGTTGTTATGGTAGTTTTCACTGGGGCTAAAATTGCTAAAAGATTGCAATAGATTTACGTGCCAGCATTTTATTCATGGGAGACATTGGCACTTTCCACTTGGGGCAAGATGAAAAGTCCCTTATTTTCTTCATTGTGATCCAAATTAAAGCAAAGTTTAATTAAAGTTTCATTAAAGAAAGATCTTTTGTAGTCCTGGGAAGCATCTTTTTCTTTGAGCCAAATATGTTTTAGAATGACATGCTTTCATCTCGAGTTTTTAATGTTTTTCTGAGGGAAGAAAGGGAATAGATACACCATTAATGAGGTGTGATGTGGCTGAGCCAAGAGTATAAAGCACCAGGTGTTCCATCAGCTCTCATCTAGGTGTGGTGCAACACCTAGAAGCTTTCCTGACTGTCAGTCTCTTACCATGTTGCCACCTGAGTGACCTCTCATAGGGTGCTCCTCCTCTAATCATGCTTCCCACGGCATTCTCACCAGATTTACTATTGTTCTTTTACACAAACCTTTTCATGCCCAATCTCTTCCCGTCTTCTTCTCTTCAATTTCTGCACTATCTGCCTACAACCCCCTCCTTCATCTTCTGCAAATAAACACACGCTGTTGGTGTCCGTCTCCTCTGAAACATCATATAACTCTTTTTCTCACTTTCACTGTTTTACACACCCGAATGTTACTTCTTGCAAATGAATTTCAGCATTTTTTGCCTGTAGTTTGGGTGGTATTTTATGAAAGGGGCACCCAATGGACGATAAGAGTACAAATCAAAATCATACACTTTCTTAGCTCAGGTTTCCCTGGGAACCAGAGTCTGAGACAAAAACATGCATGCGGGAAGGTTATTGGAGAGTGCTCTGGGGAACAGCATCAGTGAGAGCATAAGGGAGGGAGGATTGTACAGAGAAGTTTAACTGCAAGTCAACTATCCCTGAGACTTCAGAAAACTACAGGGAGCTCTGCAACTCTGATGATCCTTTTGTAGATATTCCTTATCTAACCAATTTTTGGTGCAGGATGAGGGCAGTCCTTTGGACAAGGAACCTCTCTGTGGGTGAGAACAATCCCCAGCACTCTCCCCCTTCCTTGAGGATAACACCAGCCTCAGGATCTGTCTCCTGACTGCCTCTTGGTTAATAGGCTTATAACTTGGGTTAAGTCACTTTCAGCTGGGGTCATGCGAGTCTAATAAGGAAAGAAAGGGACAGTACCCCGAAGGAACTCTCATAATTAGCCAACATATAATGGAAGAGACTAAATTTTAAGTCTTTGGTTAAGGAGGCAAGATCAGAAGATTGGGTAGCAGAGAGTTCACATGAGACCACTCTTCTGAGATACGTGGGATTTAAATATCCTGAGGAAGATCCCAGGAGATGGGTGGTAAACTAGTGACTAGCATAGTTCATAAAAGTGTGGGAAAGTGATGGCCCATATTAAATGCCATTGAAATGCCAGAATTATCTTGACAGATGGTGGAGAAAGGAAATGAAAGACTCCAGAAGGTAGGTGTACTAGAGTAGATGTGGTATGCGAAGCTGAAAGATCTATCAGATGATTGTGTTTCAGGAAAAGTCTATAAGGAATGCACATATGAGAGGAGCACACATATCAGTAAAAAGTGGCTCTCTTTTGTTAGCCGAGACTGATAGTAGGAACAGGCATTACAGAACAGATAGGACCCTAAAACAGTAAAGGCCAAGGGACAATTCTTACATGCAGAAACCAAGTAGATGCAAATTATCATTATTAGTCGCAGAGTTGGGAGTGACAGCCAGGGGACCTGACTTGTAGAGAATACAGAGATGCCACAGAGCATCCCTAGAAACAAGATACATACATAGCCAACATGGGTACTACTCAGCTTGAACCATCAGAAGAAAGCAAAGATGGATGACCCAGAGGCTGAGGGCTCTTGTCTCAATAAGGAATTGTGTTCCCTTGTTCAGTTTCTGAATCAAACAGGTTTGCAGACAGGGAACCTATGAAAGGATGCTGTAACACTGTAACACATATATACTGTGGTGATCCCCTCAATCCTTTCTTTTTTTTTTTTAAATTTTTTTTTCAACATTTATTTATTTTTGGGACAGAGAGAGACAGAGCACGAACGGCGGAGGGGCAGAGAGAGAGGGAGACACAGAATCGGAAACAGGCTCCAGGCTCTGAGCCATCAGCCCAGAGCCCGACGCGGGGCTCGAACTCACGGACTGTGAGATCGTGACCTGGCTGAAGTCGGACGCTTAACCGACTGCGCCACCCAGGCGCCCCCCCTCAATCCTTTCTTAAAGCAATCTTCATTCATTTACTTCGGTGGCGATACATGGAGGAAAGGGGAAAACCCAAATATTTCTAGGAGGGTTGGGCCTGTTGTCCAAGTTGACATCAAGACCCTGAAAAATGGAGTATCTCGGCTCACTTGTAAGAGTGGACGCATTTAGGAGCCAAGTAATAAAAGCATTCTTGACCAGTGCCTGGCCTCCCGTGGGTCTACTGGGTCAGCTGCCCTATCCAATGGCAAATATTCAATTGAGGTTGACATATGATATAGTTGGCTTAATACTCACATTGAGTTCTTGGCCTACTGTGACATATGACATAATAGGACCCCTAATATTGGGGAAATCTAAATAGGAACCTGTGAAATTTTACTCCCCTACCCCTATCAAAATAGTGAATAAAAAATAAACATCCCAGAATGAAGGAATGAATTAAAGTAGTGGTATCTTTAAGGATTTAAGGCAGTGTTGTCCAACAGAACTTTTTGTAATGAGGGAAATGGTTACTGAACACTTGAAATGTGGTTAGTGTGACTATGGAAATGAATTTGTAATTTTATTTAATTTCAATTTAATTAAATATAAATAGCTACATATACTTCCTGGTCATCTTATGGAACAGCACAGATTTAAGGGATAAAGGATGGAGGTCTCATTTCCATTTAATTCACTGGTTTGACCGCTAAAAAAAAACCTCCTGGGTCCTGAAAGATGAACGTAAGCTACAGAACTCAGCTAAATGGTGTCTGTAGTTGCAGCTGCTATTCCAGATGTGTTGTTTTCCTGGAGCAATTAAACATGACCTCATGTCCATGGTCTGAGGGTAATAATTTGGTGAATACTTTTATCTATTCCAATCACAAAGCAGAGTTACACTTTGTATTTACATGGAGGAGGCAAACAGTATGCAGTTGTCGATTTGCTCTAGGGCTGTTAACTCTCCTGCCCTCTGCCATAACATAATCCAAAGAGATCAGGACCATCTGGATTTCCTGCAGAACACATTGATCTACTCCATCAGCAATAAGCATAACAAATCTGCCTCCAGTGAATCTTTCCTGAGAGTTGCTATCCGAGAGTCTAAAAATGTTATTGAGCCTCCGGAACTTGCCATCACATCACTGTTTGTTGGGTTTTGGTGTGTGTGTTTACGCTAATAAGTATTCGCATAAATACCAAATTTGGACTGAGGCTTGCTTTCCTTGTGTTCCTCCACCTGGCCTCCAGGTGGTGGGGGAGGAGGCCTATACCACCTACCTATCCCTTACCAGTATAGAATCTGCTGTCTGCCAAAAAGGACATAATAATGGAAAATGAACAGGACAGCTGGGTGGCTTAGTTAAGAGTCTGACTTCAGCTCAGGTCGTGATCTCATAGTTCATGAGTTTGAGCCCCACTTCGGGCTCTGTGCCGACAGCTCAGAGCCTGGAGCCTGCTTCAGATTCTGTGTCTCCCTATCTCTCTCGCTTCCCCTCCCCTGTTGGCTCTCTGTCTCTCTCTCTCTCTCTCTCTCAAAAATAAATAGACTTTTAAAAATTTGGAAAAAAAAAAGGAAAATGAACAAATTGGCTGTGGTCAGTTTTCAACAGGCTGTGTTTATCCAGGTTGATCATGTGTGGTCCTTCAGTGGAGAATTGTATCCCTGGTTCTGGGATATTTTTCATAAAAACCAAGACTAGTAATTTAGAATCAGAGCACTCTCTCCTTTGTGTATTGAATAATTTGTACTATTCATTTCTCTTTCAGGGTTACCCATTATTCATCAGAACATTTTTTTGTTATTAACATAGTTACTTCATCCTTTATTATATTTATTATGTTAGAAATATAAATACTATATGTTTAATGTTCACTGATTCCATAATCATATTTTCTAACATGAATTAAATCTTCACTGCCAGAATATTGCGAAATTTTGCCTTGTTTGGTGATATCCTTAGAAGTTTCCTTAGGTACCAAATCTCATCCACTTTGTGAAACTGAGATGCCAGCCAGCCGAATCTATATGAATATCATTATTTTCTTATATTCCTAATCTTTATTGCTTGGCTCCTTAGTGATTCTGTTTTACTAGTACATAGTTTATGTATTAAAATTATATATTGTGTATTAAAAATAGTATTTGACTAAACTGCAAGGCAAGGTTACTTTTTTATGCTTTATGCATTCAGACTATGTGAAACATCAGTGGTATCTCTTGTGTTTGTTATACTTATAACCTTGTATTTTTAGCAACTGTTCATACTAACCATAGTTTTCCTTTCTAAAATGACCTTGTGAAACCCATTGTTATGTAGCCATTCTGTGACTAAGATTCCATTACACGATGGAGCTGGCTGATGGCTGAAGTTTGAGCAGACGCAGCTGGTTGTTACAGCTGTGGGTCACAGCACGCTACATCAGACCAAATGTTCATTTTGTCGACACTGCTGAAATCTTTCACTGATGGAAGTCCCATTGACTTTGAACAAAATGTACCCAAGTGCCTCTTCAATGAGCATGCTAGAGAGGTGAACAAAAACCCAGCACCCGACATTTCTATGCTTGTAGAAAGTGGAGTTATAACTAAAGTTTAAATTGGAAGGTTAAAGCTTGTGCACCAATGTAGTGGTCATATCAGACAGTACTATAATCTTTCTTTTCAGAAGCTTCAGGGTACCAATATCTGTGTAGAAAAGAATGAGGATTCATCAGCTAGCATGAAATGTTGTGTCATTTCAAAAGAGCTTGTCTGAAGGCCCCCAAATAAAATCGTGTTTCTTCAAAGGATACAGCAGTTGTCTCTTCCCAGTACACAAATTCCAAAGTTTTCTTTGTATGGCCACCTTAACATACATGTGCTTGAAAAGACACCTATAAAGGGACACTTTATGGGTCAAGCCCAATTTTGCCAGCCCTTTACAGTAGCTATAAAATTAATGATGCATTCTGAAAGCATAGTTGTGGCATCGAAAGTGAAGGGACGGGAAGGAAAAAGTGCAAACAGGGTAATAGTAGTCTTCTGACTTCCGTCTTTTAGCTTTGTAGCTCTACCTTCTCTTGGGTATTGAAGCGTCCTCTTCTTCTATCTTGCAGCCTTGATCAAAAAGAGGAAAATGTGAACAGAGAGACCTTAGAAACAGTGTTGGAGGGGTGGAGGAGCTTTGTCTTCCTCAGAGGGCAACGTGAAAGGAAACAAAATTTTTTTATACTTCTTTTTTTCTCTCTGCTGTTCTTGGGTACCTTATTGGCGTAGTTTCATATTCAGTCTACATGGTAATGATTCTCACATTGGTATCTTAGCCATGTTATTGCTAGTAACTAATTCCTCTTCAAATGATTGCTAATAATTTCACGTATCCACTCCCTGATTGACACCTCCCATCTTTCCAGTTCATTCTTTCTCTATGCCTAATCCTCCAACTTGAGAAATACCAACTACCACTGCCTACGACCTACAGTCCTCTCATCTTTTCAATATCCCACACTCGTCTCATCTTCTCTTTCTTACTTAGGCAACTTAAATTCTACAATCATTGTAACTACTTTCTTGAAAACATCTACAATTCTATTTCCGGTATTTTGTTTCATCTTAACCTCCTATCAAAACCAGCCCTAAATAAATAAATACCACCCGTACAACTGAACACGACTGGAGGATAAGTCGTAACTGCAGTTTCACTTTAAATTCATGATTATGAACTCAAAAATTGATCTCTAAAAATGCCCAGCAGTCTTACATTTCCATAGTTCATTCACGCACACAGTCTCCTAAGCAAATAATTCACATAATTGCCTCTCATTTCAAATCTTTAACATTTTTTCCTGTTCTTATTCACAGTTGAGGATTTCATACCCTTTTTCATTAAGAAAATTAAAGCACTTGAAAAAGGACTTGCCTAAGTTCCGTCCTTCCGTCTACCAGATTCTTACCAGAATCTGCACCTACACATTTTGCCTTTCCTCCTACTGTGGTAGAGCAGATAGCCTGCTCTTATCCAATGCTGGACACTTCACTTGGGTTCCCATTCTCCTGTCTCTTTTTCTCTTTCCCTTTCTCCTCCTCTCCATCTCTCTCCTCCCATCCTTCCTATCAAATATGTTCCCTCAACCAGTGTCCCTCATCTTTAAAATCTTCTTGTCCTGAGCCCACTTCAGCAAGTAGAGGTCACTTGAGGGTGGATTCCCAGACCTCCTCCCCCGCAACTATCACTCCATTTCTCAGCTTCTCCTCGTAAAAATTTTTTAAAAATTAAAACAACAACAAAAAGTGACAACTCTTTGAAATAGTTCTCTATGTGAAGCCTCTCCAATTCTTCTTTACCACTTAACTTCTTAAATCCAGTCCAATCAGGCTTTTACCCACATCTGTGGAACAGAGATCACTGAATCATTTTTTCTATCTTGACGGACTTTCTTTTGGCTTCCAAGCAACACATACTCTTGGATTCCCTTCCCCTAACCAGCTCCTTCTTCTTGGTATAATTATAAACTTTTTTGTGCCACACTCTGAACTGCTTTTCTTTTTTCACAAATATGCTCCACCTGCTCAACCCCAACTGAATAAATTTGCCCCTTCTTTCTGTTGCACAGGCCACAAAACTTGTAGTCATTCATGACTTTTGTCTTGCTTTACTTCCCACATGTATTTCCTCAGCAAATTTTCTTGGTTCTAACTTCAAAATATGTTCACCGTTTGTCTCTCTATTTATCTGAGCCATTATCATCTTTTGCCTGGATTGTTAGACTAGCCTCCTAACTGACTTCCCTGATTTTGTCCTCTCCATACTTTTTTTACTCAACACAGCAGCCAGTATGTCTTTTTAAATGAAAGTCATCATTCTTCTGTTCAGAATCGTCCAAACTAAACCTAAATCTCTACAACAGCCTGCGAAGACCTACATTTGCTGGATCTGTTTTTTCTTTCACACCATCTCCTGGTTTTTGCCCTCTATTCCACTTTGCTTCGGCCACATTGGCTTCCTTACTGTTCCTTGAATTTACCAGATACATTTGTGCCTCAGGGCTTTGGCACTGACTGTTTTCCCTTCCCTGTCCTCCCTGTGTCTTCCCTACTCAACTTTTTAAGTTTTTGCTCAAAAGTCAGCTTCTTAGCAAGTGTAACTTTGCCACCCTTTCTTTAATACCACACCTTCTTCCACCAGTACTCCCTAACACTGGTAGACCTGACCACTTGTCCAACTCTTCTTTCTTCTGCTTGTACATATTCTTTTTTCTTTTACTTATTTATTATATTTACTTTCTGTCTCCACCTATTAATATGTAAGTTCCATGAAGACAAGGATTTTTGTCTCTTTAGACCTTCGGCATCCAGATTATTGCTGAGAACATGGTGCATGCCCAATAAGTGATTGTTAAATGCGTGAATAATGTGATTGAATCATTCCCCTAATTATCTATTGATCATGTACCCTTGTCTTGCCAGGTCTGCCATGAATTCACACATACCTGCCCAAAAGTACAATCTACTCTAATCTAAGAGAGTGGCCTTTTCCCTCAAGGAACTTAAAAATAGCCCTAATGTAAAATACATCATAAATTGTTGACTTATAAATATTTTGCTGACATCCAATATACCACTTATTACTTTAAATTCTAATTATGTATTTTTAATTTTTAATTTATATTTCTGAATTATTTAACCCAAAAATGTTGTGACAACCTCTCATGTACTCATTCTGTAGATTTAAGAGATGTTGTCATTTTGAGAGGTTTAATTCATAAATGGCCGTCTCAGCTGTATTTCTACATTCCTATTACTCTTGCCTCTTATAGCAATAACAGTGTTATTGCTTATACAGTGTTATTGCAATAACAGTGTTGGAATTTACAGTGTCTTATACTCCAGTGTGATTCTATACTTTTATCATATGTGCAGTCATAGAAGTATAGGGGCTTTGTTTGCATTTATAATTTTCCATAAATACTTTCATCCTGCCCATAGTCTTTGATGAGTTACTCTGTTCATTCATTGTTACATTTTGGGTTTCTCCATATTCATATATTTTAATTACTTTAAAGTATTCCCCTTTGCATAAGCACCAGCAGTTACTTATTCTTCATTTCTCCGTAAATAAGTGATTCTTCCCAATTTTTTTCTTCAAATACGTGCTAAAATTATCCTCCTTACGTATGATTCATTGTGTACATGTGTTGGATTTTCCACAATGAATATATGTGGAAGTATAATTGATGAGAACTATGGTTTGTGCATCTTTTAATCCAATGGGTATTGTCAGATTTCTCTCAGATGTAGCTGTACATTCCCATCAGCAATCGGACACATTCAGTTTTGCCAGTTGGATCAATATGAAATGGTGTTTCTTTGTTTTAATTTGTACTGAGGATCAGCAAGGATGAGTGACTATGATCATTGTCATATCCATGGTTCTTCTTATATAAACTACCTTTTCATGTCACTCCTGCTTTTCTGCTGGATTCTTCATATTGATTTATAGAATTTATTTATATATTCTGAGTACTAGCTCTAAGTCAGTTAGAGTTAGTCAAATGATTAGTTATTGGTCAAGTAACTTTTCCAGTCTATGACTTTTCTTTAACCTTGGCTGATAGTGTCTTTTGTCATGAGGGATTTTTGAATTTTAATTTGTAATGTAAAATAGCAGTCTTTTCTATGGACTTATACTTTATATGTCTTATTTGAGAATGCATTTCTTTACTGATATAATAAATATATTTTACTCTAAAAGTTTCAGTTGTTAGCCTTAGCCTTTTAATTGCTCTATGATCTGTGTGTATATGTGTTTGTGTTTGTAGAGTGAGCTATGGTTGTGGCTTTATATTATTCCAGCATCACTTACTGAATTGTCCATTCTTTCCAAGTGATTTGGAATGCCATTTCCGTCATATCACATTTTTTGTTATATATGTGTGTCTGTTTCTTGGCACTTAATTCAGTTTTATTTTAATTCTCATACCACACTGAGTTGGCTGGTATAGTTTTGTGATTTTAATTATGAGGGAATGGACTTCCATCTTTTGCCTTCTTAAAAATTATCTTTGCCGGGGCGCCTGGGTGGCGCAGTCAGTTAAGCGTCCGACTTCAGCCAGGTCACGATCTCGCGGTCCGTGAGTTCGAGCCCCGCGTCAGGCTCTGGGCTGATGGCTCAGAGCCTGGAGCCTGTTTCCGATTCTGTGTCTCCCTCTCTCTCTGCCCCTCCCCCGTTCATGCTCTGTCTCTCTCTGTCCCCAAAATAAATAAATGTTGAAAAAAAAATGTATAAAAAAAAATTATCTTTGCCATTACATTTATTCTTAATTCACTCTCATCTGGCTTCTTCGGCCATCATTTGTTTCAACACATGTTTGCAATGATCATCAAGAAACCCCTAATAGGTAATATGGATGTTTTCTTATATTTTCTTAATTGAACTCCTAAACAACATTGAGTACAAGTTGACTGCTCTCTTCTTTTTAAAAAACTCTTGGTAAGTGTTCAGGGTCTTCGACCATCCACGTCCAAGCTTCTAGTCTGTCTTCCTCTGCATTTCCTGTCTCCCCTGCCCCCACATTCCAGTCCTGACATTGCTGTTACAATGAACTTCCATACATTTGTTCCTTTGTGATTTTTTCTGTGCCTGAAGCAGCTACTCATCCAGCTTGGTGAACAGATGTAGTAGTTTCAAAATGGTCACTGTGAACCCTTCCCAAATAGCCTTCAAAATGATTTTTTAAAAATAAAAGTAGGGGCGCCTGGATGGCGCAGTCGGTTAAGCGTCCGACTTCAGCCAGGTCACGATCTCGCGGTCCAGGAGTTCGAGCCCCGCGTCGGGCTCTGGGCTAATGGCTCAGAGCCTGGAGCCTGTTTCCGATTCTGTGTCTCCCTCTCTCTCTGCCCCTCCCCCGTTCATGCTCTGTCTCTCTCTGTCCCAAAAATAAATAAACGTTGAAAAAAAAAGTAAAAAAAAAAAAAGTAAAAAAACAAAATGACATCATTGCTAGTTACAAAAGTGTTCTTTTCAGGGTGCCTGGGGGGCTCAATCGGTTAAATGTTCGACTCCTGATTTCTGCTCAGGTCTTGATTTCATGGTGGTGGGATTGAGCCCCACATCAGGCTCTGCATTAGGCATGGAGCCTGCTTAAGATTTTCTCTGTCTTTCCTGCTCATGCTGTGTCTCTCTCTGTCTCTCTCTCTCTCTCTCTCAAAAAAAAAAAAAAAAAGGATTCTTTTCTTTCCTTGAGAGGTTGTGAGCAACTTGAGAGCAAGAACCACATGTTTTTGCTTTGGTTTCCTTAATATACTTTATGGTGTAGAGCAAGCATTCTTTCATTTATTCATTCACACAACAAATGCCCACTGAGATCTGTCTACTGTGTACCAGATATTTTTCTGTGCACTTGAGATACATCAGTGTATAAAATAGACAAAAGTCCTTGTTCAAAATCTGGAGGAAAGCTGAACTATACCATATCATATGCTAAATGTATTTCTTGATATATAATTTTCCTATCTTCTTTTCACAGGAAGGGTGGCATCTGTATTTACAAAGCAATTATAATTTAAATGTTTTAAGAGCTTTTTCTCACTAGTAGTAATTCTGAAGTTAAATTTGGAAAAGTCAGCATTAAAGGAATTCAATAAAAGCAATAATTAATAGAATTTGTAAGCTCAGTGAGAAATTGTGTTGACTGTAAACTTGCTTCCTATAGCAAGTCCATGTGTCTTTTGAATATGCTTTTGTTGACTTTTTATTTTTATGACTCACTGATCGAATGAGATTCAAATGAAAAATATATGAAACCAAAGTCATCAGATGTGCATTTGTATCTGTAAGCTCAAAGGGAATACTTTAAACAAAAGATAGGAGTATGGCCTAAATGAGCTAAAAATTCCTTTTTTGTCCTCAACATAACTTTGAAATTATTTGGGGAACAAAAAAAAACCCAAACTGTAGTTTATAAAAACATTATTCTATTTATGTATGCAAACTAACCATTGTTTGGCCAAGCAGTGTCTGAAAATACCTTTATCTCTTTCCATTCAGTAATTGCTGGACCAAGAAAGACCTTCATACAGGTCACGTTAGTGCTTAATTAATTTAGCATTAAAGCATGACAGGGCGTGTTTTAGTGTCTATTAATGCACGCCTTGGGTGCCTTCAACTGCTTGAGGCATGTATTAATAGCCCAGTAAAGCATGCCCTAGAGTCACCTAGTGTCATTATAAAATGGCTATTTAATTTGGAATTTTATTTTTAAACCTTATTTTCCAATGAATTTACATTCTGCATTCTTCCACCGCATGAAATAGTTCTTACAGTTAGGATCCTTTTTCAACTTAATTTGCCATACAAGGGGGGAAAAGTCAGCAGCACTTAGCTTCCATGTTGTGAATATGTTATATATTTCTACAGTTGCTACATAAATAGAAACAGAACCGTAAAGGAGGCTTTCTCCCACTACATAAAGGTTTTTAGAAGAATTATCTGATGAGTAGATGAATAATTTTCCATTCAGTAGAACTGAGTTTTCTGACACTAATCACTTGTACTGTTTCTTTCTTACCCTTTGCCTCAGTGATATAAATGATAAATTGCCTAACTCTTCTCTTCTCTCTGAAATGCTACTTTTGATTGAATGACGAGATGCGATATAACCTAAATAATGAAACAAAAGCATATGAGGGGAATATTGGGTACCCCAAGCTCTCATATCCCACTGATGATCCCTTGTCAGAAGAAGCAGTAACTCTCCCCTGCTACTCCCCTCACCTTGCTCAAGCTGTCCCTTTTGTGCCTAAAGCCCTTGAATTGACCTTACCTAGGTCCTCACCTTTGAAGTGGAAACCAGGACTTGTCAAGCTCCATCTCCACCTGTCCTCATTGCCTCCAGACCTATATCAAAAGTCATATCACACAGAATGCTCTAGAGGGTTTGAAATTTGTAACGCCAATTAGAGTGTCACATTTGGGAGAAGAAAGCTTGCACGTGAACACAATTGTGAGGGGGCACCCGGGTGGCTCTTTTAGTTAAACGTCTGACTTTTGCTTTCGGCTCAGGTCATAATCTCATGGCTCATGAGTTGGAGCCCCACGTCAGGCTCTGTGCTGACGGCGTGGAGCCTGCTTGGGATTTTCTTTCCCTCTCTCTCTGCCACTCTCCTGCTCATGCTCTCTCTCTATTTCTCAACATAAATAAGCACTTAAAAAAACAGTTGTGAGGCAAACCGTAAGACTCTTAAATACAGACAACAAACTGAGGGTTGATGGGGGGGCAGGGGAGAGGGGAAGACGGGTGACGTGCATTGAGGAGGGCACCTGTTGGCATGAGCACTGGGTGTTGTATGTAAGCGATGAACCACTCCCATGGTTCAGATTAGCCTCTGTGACCTCCCCCAAAACAAGAGCACACCTTACACACTGTATGTTAGCCAATTTGGCAATAAATTACATTAAAAAATAATAAGAAAATAAATTTTAAAAAATGTAAAAAAGTTGTGAGATTGCCCTTCTGTATATCAGCAAAATTTTGGAAAATATGTTTGAGAAGGGGTGCTGAGGGGGTGGGCTGAGGGAAGGAGGACTGTGATTTCTATCAGGGTAAAGTATTTGGAAAGTACATGTGAAATACATCATGGACTAGGCTGTGTCTTGGCCTAAGTGTTGCACGTGGTTTCCTTGAAAGATGCCTGAGTGACGATTTTGATCAGAAGTCTATTTAACTCACATGATGGACCTGTGCAGAAGACACATGGGTCTGGGACAATGACGGTGAATATTGTGAGCTTAATTAAGTGATATATTCCATTGCAGCTGCTATTGTATATGTGGGCAGATCAGCCCAGGCTCCGGTAACTGTTATGCAGCTGTTGAGCTGGAAAATCCTTCTTCCTTTTTTAAAATGTATGCCAATAAGGAAAGAACATCAGAAGCCGTGGCTTTTACCTGATAGACAGCTATTTAGATTCATCAACTGCATCAAGGCTGCAACAGCTGTAGTGATATGTCTACAGGACTTAGAAAGTACTGAGTATTCTAGAGGCCATAAAAGATCACATGACTGCCAGAGAGTAGAAAATAAATTCCATTAAAATAACTACAGAGCTCTGGGACCTCATTGATGTTTCTGGACTCTGTTTATGTCAAAATTGCCTTTTTAAAGTTGAAGTTAGTTGGCATATCTTACACCCCCTGCCTTTCAAACAAACAAGCAAACAATAGAATGTTTGGTAGACCTGTTTGATGTTTGGGAACACTTTATACTTGAGAGAGGAACAGAGTCAGGGAAAGGCTTCCTGCTGGTCTGGGCTACAAGGCAAGTAACAAGGGCACTGTCTCCTTTGAACCAGTGACTTGATGGTACAGAAGTGTTTATAGCAGATTAGGAAGCTGTCTGAACTGGTGGAAAGACACAGCAGGAGAATTACCACGGACACCCAAGTATTTGAGAACAAAGCCATGTCTCTTCACCTACACCTCTTCTCCTTTTGAGAAACTGCTCCTTGTTTTGCCCTGGTCACACGTGTAGACTGGATGCCTGGTCATCAGATAACAGCTTCCCCTGTAATCTGAGGTATCCGTTTTGAACTTTCCAGGAAGCTGTAAAGTCAGAAGGCTGGCAACAGTTTATTACAAATTGCAGTGACATACAGAGACCCGGCTTAAAAGCACAGATTAGTTTTGTGAGCATTCCCAGTGGGCACACTTCTCTAAGATTGCCATCCCTATTCCAGTCAGTACCTACTGCTTTATAGGTAGTTTCCAGGACCTAAAGGGGATAAGAGAAAATGTTGCACTACATGCTGTCAGCCAGAGGCAGGTTGTTGTGACTTTGGTAGCCATGGAAGTCTAAAGAACCCTGGGAAAGGTCATTCTCCCTGTGGCCATAATTCCAAGTAGTGAGTCTCATTATTTTGTTTGGTAAAGAGATGTCTGAAGCTACAGACATCACTTCACTGAGAGATAAGTAGCAGCTAATTGTGTAATTATGGAAGAAGAATTTAGGGTGGGAGACGTATGGCTTTGTGAAAAAGAAGATTGCGTAAGACTTATCACCCTGATTTTCTGAGTTTGAAAATACATTTTCCATGTGAGTGATCATGATGAGCTCTGGTGTGGAAGAGAATTTCAACAATCAGGTAGATAGTGACATCCATACATCACCATCACTACTCTATCAGTCAGTTTCCTTCCCTGGCAGAGAAGTCACCTCAGTGCCTTCTTGAAAGGTCATGAACAATGGGGCCATGGTGTTAGGAATAACATTCCACATAAGCTCACCAACAGATATTTATTCCCATGGAGATTAATCTGATTACCATCACTCATAGGGAACCAGTTCACTAGCAAGAGTGACCAACCCTGCGACTGGATATGGTCCTATACCTTACATGAGTCAGTCAGCCGTATGCCAATAGTTCAGATATATCCCCTTCTTCTAGAATAGATTACTCTCTGTATTTCGATTCCCTTTCATTGTCTACCATGCTTCTACCAATGACCCCACCTATGGACTTATTAATGCCTTTTTTATCATAATATATGAAGTATCTGGCCTTATAAAAAGATGATAGATCTTTAGAAGCCTTAATTTTTGCAATTGCTGGAGGACCTTGTAAGATTGGCGTCTGTTCTATAGGATCTGGTATATAGCAAACCAGTGGCTGATATTTTGTGACCATTCTCCCATAGCCAGAGAACATGGGTCTGGGCCACAAAGAGACAGAAGAAGCAGTCATTGATACACTTCCCAAATTTTTGTACTGCATCATCTTTTCCCTAGACTCTACTGATTTGGAGGTATTAGGACTTAATGTTTGAATGATTCCTCCAGAAGACATAATAATGGTTCCATCCGATTAGAAACTGAGGCTGCTTCTGACCATTATAGGTGCCTCATGCCACTGACTAAATGAGCGAAAAGGGGGGGTGGTTTCTATATTTGGGGTTCTTTTTTCTAGTTATCAAGAAAAATAGGATAACAGCTAAGCAACGGTAACAGAGAAATATCCCCTTGGGCAGGGATTGCCTCTTCTATAGAAGTTAAATAATATCCAATGCAGGCAGATTTCTTATGAATGAATGAAGTTTTAAACAACCTCACCAGGCAAAAAATTCCAAATTAGCTGAGGTGCTACTGAAGGAAGATGAGTATAGAATGAATAGTGGAAGAGGGGACTTATTAGGGCCCCGAAAATTTCAGAAACATAGATTTTTGTCTTTACTCCTGTCGCTCTCCACTTACCCCCTACCTTCTCTTCTCTTATTTCCCTACACTTTTATGCAGGATAGTTGGAGATGATTAATATCACAATTGAGCTCTCAGTTGAGAGTCTGTCATTATATAGTGATAGAACTGGAGGAAGAGTGCTGGATACATTAGCCACTGAGAATTTTGATTGTTCCTCTCTGGAGAGAGGAAGAGTATATTTGTGTTAAGCACTAGCATGTTATTGGGATGTTTAAGATGGAATATATTAATGTTGATGAAGCCAAAGCATAGACTGTAGTTGACATTTGGTATGTCTGCTGGTTGGCGTGAACCATTTGACTATCCTTCCTATGTTTGGCGATGTTCCTCTCCTAAAAGTAGCAAGATCTGAAGCCTGGGAACTGTCTTTCCAGCCTCCTTGGGCATTGTGACAAAAACCCTATTTGTCTTACTATTAACTACAAGTTAACTCTTATTAAGTATTAACGGTTAACTAGTTTTGAAACTTATTGGATACAGTACAATTGGGTTCTTCTGGGCCGGAGAGATTCTTTTCACTACTCACATACTGGAGATTGTAAATTGCAAGGAAGAGGGTCGTTCTGTTACACATTCTCTTAAAAACAAGACAAACATGTATGTCACATTTTTCTTTTTTTCCAAAATGAAATATCTATTTCATAAGAATGTACTCTTTTTTTTTTTAAGTTTGTTTATTTTGAGAGAGACAAAGACAGTGCAAATGGGGGAGGCACAAAGAGAGAGAATCCCAAGCAGGTTCTGCCTGGTCAGTGCAAATCCCAATGCAGGGCTCAAACCCATGAACTGTGAGATCATGACCTCAGTTGAAACCGAGAGTCGGATGCTTAACCAACTGAGCCACCCAGGTGCCCTGAATATACTTTTATTAATAGACCCAGATATCCACAAACTAATCTAAGTACTACAGCTAAACTAAATTGAAGATATTTTTTCTCCAAAAGCTATTTTGCTTGAAGAAGCATCTCCAAAGCTGTTCTTATTTTATTTGGAAGAGAGCAAAGAGTGTGAACAAGTAAGTGCTCGCTTTTGAGTTATGCCAAGAATTAGTCTAGCATTTTAGATTTCCGTGCAAAATAATTTCACAGGCTCTTGAATGTGACATGAACATGAATGTAACAAATCCCTGTATTATTACTCTTTCTTCACTTAATTGACACAGTTTTTCAAATTGTTTAGGGAAAAAATGCAAAGCATTCCAGAACACTCTAGAGTTCTGCCCCCTCTTTAAGGTTAATCCATTTTGTTCATTTTGTAAACAGTATTTTCGGAATGGTCAATATTCAAATATTTATTATTGTCTTGGGTTTACATTAGAGTGTAAGCTTTTTTCCAGAAAAAAAAGTGATTTTAACATTATTCATTAAATGATCTAACATATAATCTGGCAACAGTATTATACGAAGAAAGTCAAGTCTCCGAGGTTCCTAGGTTCACAGGTGAAGATGAGCCAATTTTTTTTTTCCCAAACAAAAACCTGTTTTAGGGTTAATCACAGAGAAAAAAATGATACACTGATAGAATAAAAATTGAAGTTGGTCTGTCTTTGGACATTAGGAGGGCAGTATGGGTATGTTGGGTACTTGGTGGTTTGAGAAGAGTCATGTGAATGGGAGAATACCAAAATAAATTTTAAGTTAATATGTTATTTTTATCTAGCATGTGAAAAATGCAAAAGCTGCAATCTTTGTTTTCATTCTTTTTAGATTAAACATGTTTTTCTTGAAGGAGGTCTGTTTGTCTGTCTCTCAGTCTCTCTCTCTGGCTCGCTCCAGCTCTTTCTAACTCTTCTGGCAAACCTAAGTTTGAAGTTAAGTTTGAGTTGAGCCTGAGATATTTCTGGCTTAGGACAAATTTGGCTAAGAAAGAAGATTCCCATTCAACCTTTGGATCCAAGAAATCCTGCTGGACCAAAACAAATACCACTGCCGCCTACATACTTATGTTCTCCGACTTTCTAGTTCACAAAGGTCAGGAGCAAGCATTATTAAAATGGGCATGCCAGGAAGGGGTAAATACCATTTTGCCGTAATTTATACTTTAATCTACTCTGGTAAGTGCAAATAGCTTGGCCTTACTTTTCCTCCTTTTGTAATGCGTTGCACCCCTTGGTACACACAAATTTTATTTTTACTTAATCACAGCCCATTACAAATCCAAATGGGAACCTTTCCAGCACTACATGCCAGTAATGTGGGTTTAAATGCCTGTAAAGTTTCCCTAGATAATCAGACTTCTATTATGTCATCACATGGGCTGCCTGGGAAGAATGTTTAGAGAACTGAAACCTGGGGTGGGGGTGGGAGGTGGGAGGTGGGAGGCGGGAGGGGGAAGGTGAGAGGAATTCTCAAGAGCATTTCATTGGGAATACAACTCTGCTCTACTTTAGAGCAGACTAAATATTGAGGATAACATAGGAACAAGCGCACACATATCTTGGCAATAAATTATTTTTGTTTTTTTCTCTCTGGCACATTTTTGGTAATTCCTTCTGTTTCTGTTCAGGCAGTAGTTCCCCATATGTTGGAGGTGTCTCGCATTCATTAGTCAGACTGGGTCCGCTGTGATTTGCAGTGCTTGCTTTCACAATAGCCATGTGCGCTATATTTCTTGAACGGGAACTTGCACAATGCTTCCCATTTGCCCTCAATCACTAGCAGATGCAGAACAGTCAGATCATTTCCCTTTAACTAGCCTAAGGGACTAAAGGAATTCAGAGGAATTCTAAACCAAGTGGTTCCTCTGCTTTGCCTGACTTCACTTCTTGAACCTAAGGCTAAGTAAGAATCCAAGGGCAATATAATCTGACTCCTTCTGAAGTATTCATTTCCTTTACTTTGTTTTTCTTCTAAGCATCAAACTTTGTAAATTCAGTTATCTTTAGGCATTCATGGTACGTGTGAATTGGTATTGGAAGAAGTACAGCATTGAAAACTAATTTTGTACTTTCTACTAAAGTGTCTTCATGTTTTTGAAAAGGTTCTGAAGCATCGAATAGCAGACAGGTCCCTTGCGGTCAAGAGGCCCGGGATCAGTTTAGGGCTTTGCCGTTAGCCCCCAGATGACTTAGAACTGATGGAAATCTCTGGATCTCTGGTTCCTCATCAGTAGACTATGGCTTTGAGACACCAAAAACATGACCTCCCTCTCACTTGGTTATCCTGACCCAACTCCTGCCGTTCAAAGTTATTGTTAATTGCAAATCTGTATATGCGTATGTAAATGCATACACACATACAGACATCCATTAGGTCCCCAGATGGATCTGAGAATCTAGAAGGGGAAGGGACTCAAAGGAGAATTTGAAGAAGAATATGATGAAGCAGAAATTAATGAAATTGGAGGGGCTTTGGATATGGTGTTGAACATGGAAATTTGAGAAAACAGAAACAAGAAGAAAAGCAAAGAATAGCCTAGAAAAGACAAAAGAGAATTATAAGAAGAAAAGAAATAAAATCCCGAACCTCATTTTTCTCCACTTTTTTTTTTTCCTCTAACAAGAAAATTCTAGTGCCGAGAGTTTTATTGATTTATCTCTGCTTTGGACCCTGGACTTTAAGTTCTGGCCAAGAAAGAACATTCCCTGTTGAAAATGGAGACTGCATTTCTTTGCTGCCAGGAGTAAATGGTTCAGCACAGAATGTGTTGGGGCCTGTAAGGCTTAGATCATTCAGCAAGTGTACTTTCCAAAGCCGCTTTACATGACCTAACCGTTGAATTAGAATTACTCTCTAACTTCCGCTTATCACAAAACAGGCTTTAAAAACAATTTTTTTTAAACATTCATTTATTTTTGAGAGAGGGAGAGACAGAGCATGAGCAGGGGAGGGTCAGAGAGAGAGGGAGACACAGAATCCGAAGCAGGCTCCAGACTCTGAACTGTCAGCACAGAGCCCAACACGGGCCTTGAACCCACGAACCATGAGATCATCACCTGAGCTAAAGTTGGACACTTAACCAACTGAGCTGCCCAGGCGCCCCTAAAATAGGCTTTTGTGATTTAGGGTGTTGGTGTTGACCCAACCTTGTTATTTTGCTCTTGTTTTTAAAGCTCTCTATATTCTTTAAAAACAAAACAAAAATTACTAATGATATATTTCCTATTCATTTGCTTTCAGCTTGTTGTATGGTTGTTTGGTAAATAGTATTTGAGGTCTAGAGGTATTTCAGATGGTTTCATTAGTCCTAGTTCAAGAGATAGGAAATTGTGTCCTGAAGTTTTGCACAATAGTTATACTAGTATGGGTTTTGAGTCCAAACTTAGGAAGTTAAAAAAAAAAGAATAATTTCAAACCTCTAAAATGCTACATTATGTCTGAGCAAAAGTATTATGGTAATCCAGAAAACGCTTGCTAAAAACCATACATTTACTGATAGGATGAAATATTTTCTCCAATGTGTTAATTTCCATTTTGCAAAAAACTTTCATTTGGAAAAAAAATTGTGCAGTTTTGATCAGCAGTCGTGCACTTAATGAAGCTTTTTTATTTCCGATCACTTGTTGAGGAAGGTAAATATTACATACATCAAGCGTTTAAAGTTTAAGAATGGCACAGTTGCTTACAAAAATGAAACGTCTCATGTTTGTTTAATTCACAGCTAACTACATATTGCAATGCGGAGAATGCCCAGTGTTAAACTAGGGCTCTGGGTATCTCTGTCGGTTTATATGTCCTCTGTGTCTGTTGCATGTAAACTACTGGCTGAGGTTGTCATGCACACAGTATTTGTCTTACAATGAGGATGTGTGTTTCAATTTCTTTTCTTTTTTTTACCTGGCACCCACAAAAAGAAAGAACATAGCTTTATAAAACAGGTATATTCCACTCTTGTTTCCTTGCCCCCCCCCTTTTTTTTCTGCACACAGCCAAACTTTTTCTGCGGCAGTATTGGGTTAAAAATTTTTAGAATGACATATAGCAGCATATTAGACTGACAGTTTGTACAAGTACATATTTTACTTGAATAATGTATTCATTATTATGATTTCATACATGGAAGGTGCTCACATCAGTGACTGTCACACTGTGTTGTCAAGTAACTTTAGCCACTCTTGTTGTATTTTGCTACTATTAACCTGATTTTCTCTACCTTCCCAGCCCCTACTCATTCTAAGCAGGAAAGCAAAATGGCAATCAGCCTGCCCAGTCCATAAAACAGAGAGAATAGGAGGGAGTGGATTGCCAAGAATGAGTTTAGGTTCATGGAGCCTTGTTAATAACAGCTAGCATTTTTTTGAGCACTTATGTGTTCTTTCCATGAATGTTGTTTTAAATTTCTCACAAGAGCTCCAGGAGGTAGGTGTTATTGTTATTCTTCTTTTAAAGATGAGAAAATTGAGGTTGAAAGAAGTTAAATTATCCAAGGTTACAAATTAGTAAGCCAAAGAGCAAGAAGCCAGGTCAAAAGTTTTCAAAGCCCATGCTCTGAGCCTGCTTATTCGACTGCCTTCTCATTCTAGGCACCAGTTATGTTCTCAGTTCTGTAGCTACCCAGCATAGGTGCTCAGTGAATTTGTATTGCATTTATTTGGTCCCTATGATTTATGTGGCTGTGTTTTTATTATTTTGTGAAATATGATGAGTTGTATTACCAGCTATAGTTTATACACAGCCAGGGTGGAACAGAGGACTCTTACATCATGCTGCCCAAGAGGGTCGGCCTTTGTTATAAAGCATCCCTGGTGTCAAAAAGTTCATCACATTAAAATCCCCAGTACATAAGACAGTGCTTGGTACCTGTAGTATCTTAATAAAAATTTGTTCATCCATTCGCTTTAACGGATTGTTTTCTTCCGTGTTCATACCCCTGCTCTTATCTATAACATTCTCTATTCTCATCCCCATATATCCTGCTTGGCAATCTTTCCTATTATTCTTGTGTACCTAGCTCTTTCCTTCTCCAAGCTTAAACCCATAACTTTTCAGCTATACAACTGCTTCCCAGGCCACCCTGAATAGAAAACAATGCTTCCCTCTCTGAAACCTGAGAGCCTTTATTCTCTGTACCACTCACTTGGCACTTATTGCTGACTGTAGCTGGCAATTTTCCAAATTCTGTAAGCTTTTTTCCCCTCCTCACTAGTTATAAGCTCCTCCAGGCCCGGAACTATTTTATATAAATGTGTGTTTAACATAGTCACCAAATTAGTGCTTTTTACATAGTGAATTTTGGGTTTACTACAAAGACAGCTTTATTACCTGCTACATTTCTGTGTGGAGGAAAAACACTTGATCCATGTGGCTGTTCAGTTAGCTCAGGTGCAAAATGAAATTTCCATCTTAGAGAAGACCACTTACAGTCGAAGTGAGGCTGTCTGTGTATGTCTGTATGTGTGTAAATAGTCTGATCGTATGTATTTAGTTTAGAAAACTAAAATTAAAGAATTTTTTAAAGAACCTTGTCGATGAATGCCACTTCATCAGGTCAAATTAGTACTTAACTGACTTAACGAAGGGTGATAACATCTCCAGTGATGTAAAATTTGGGTCTAGATGCTAGCATTTACTCTGCCAGCAATCACAATGGATAATTCCCTACTAAATATAGCGAGAATGTGCTAAAAGTGACTTGTTAATCTAAAGAGGTATTTTCTATTGGAAATGCACAAAGACTTGGCTCATACCATGTTATACATTTTTGTGGAGTTTCTTCTGAAGCCCTAAAATTAATTGCAAACCACGGTTAGTGCAAAGGATGTTAAATTTGAAAAAAAAAAAAGATGTATGAATGAGTCATCTTGATTATTGCCCAACCTCTACACCATAATTCTTTATGTATTATTTTCTAGGATTGATGCCATTTACTTTGATTCATCTATTCAGTTTCTCTAGGGATTCTGCTCAGAACCAAAGGAGAGAACATGCTTCAGAGACGATAAATTCATGCCTTCTGCTCGTCACTCTCCAGCAGAGTCTCCTCCTGACGTCTTTTAAAATCATTTCTACTCTTTTATCCTGCATCCTTTCCTTTTTTTTTTTTTTTTTTTACTTCTGCTCTTATCACAAGGTCCTTCTGCTAGAAAGTAGTGATTGTGCTTATCTCTACCTTTATAGGGAGTTGAAGATTTTATGTTTGTTTTGGCTTTCTTTAATTAGGATACTTTAATCTATAGTGTATCCGAGTGTATTATATGAAAGTGGATTAAACTTTTTACATACTGAAAGCACAGTTAATTCTGTATAAAGATCATTTCTTTCAAGTAAATCAGCCCTAGTTGAATATCACTGAAAGCAAATGCTGACTTAGAAGGATCAACAGTCAATCCCAGGTTTCAAAACACTGCATTCTTAAAATGCCCCTTGCAATATATCATCATGTACATCAATTTCAAGATTCATCTGCTTCCTTAGTTTAAATGAGAAAGGATTCCCCACCATTGTTACCATTTTACTCCTCCAAACCTCTGCCAATATCAAAAGAAGTAGGAGGTGTGATTGCTCTATGATTACTGGCTTATGCTCAGAATTTTCACAAAGCTGATGGATCTAGCCTGTCTTCATTCTCTTTGCCCTACCCTTTTTCTAGTCGCTGTATTTCATATTGCTTTGGATTTAGAAAGCTGCTCTGATTCCAGGCCAATATGCAAGTAGGATAGGGCATATCCCTTTGGGCTTTCCAAAGTGTTCATTTCTTGGAGAACTTCTTAGTAAGGGTAGCTTCTGAGAATTCAGAGGCCTGAGAACAAGTAAGTACAGGCAAATTGTGATTCCTTAATAGTAAAATAGGTGTTGAGTTACGTATTTAGAAAACACCAGAAATACATCAGCCTTTCTGATCTACTTTCCTTCTTCGTAAATCTAGTACCATCTGGAAGAGAAATAAGAAAGGTTGGCACGACTCCCAACGTATCTTTTGCTGAAAGTATAGAAGGATTCTTAGAGAAAGAGAATAACCTCCAGTTAGCTTTCTCTTGTTTTCCCTCTTTAAATTCCGCCCCCCCCCGCCACCAAATTGTAGTTATAATGAAACATCACAAAGCTATTATGTGAAACAGTCAGAAAGAAGCTATTCCCATTGTCACTTTGAAACCTCAGGGAAATTTCTGTTTTCTAAACATGGAAATCTTTCCTACACTTTCTAGCTATTGAAGAATAAATAATGAGAGCCACACACACAACAAAGATATTGTAGCCTTTGTCAGACTGGTGAATCATTTCTCAGTAGAAAGTACAATTGCGGCCAGTGGACTTAACTAAAGAAAGACAAATAATACAAAAAGACCTTCTGTGGTGTCTGAATCAAGAAGGGGCCAGCACCTGCAAGAGTTAAGTACTGCCTCACGACTTCCTTCATATTGCATTCCACTGATCCGGAGCTCAGCCTTGTTCAACACAGCTCCTAGCTTTTGCTTTGCCAAAGCTGAGATATATCCGTTTTGGACAAAAATTGAGATTACACAACGTTAAAGCGAGTTGTGAGGGGTGTGAACCCTAAAGTGACCGGGTCTTCCTTGGTGATGTTAATAGTCAACACATTCAGAAATATCATGGAAAAGGAATCAGATATGCCAGGGCATATCTCTGTCTTCTGCACAGTGGCAGCTTTAATACTGTACATATATCCAGAGAGTTTCAAACCTTTTCTTTCTCTTTTGTTGAGTGGGGTTTTTTTTTTTCAATGGACTGGCAAAAGGGAACCATATGATTTCAGCAGTATAAGGGGAAAATCCTTTGTGCCTGCTTCGTGCTGAGTTGCACTCCCTGAACCTGTTGTGTGCTACCATCCGGGAAAGGGGGCATGTTTTAATCCCACCCCCACTCAGAAAATTGGAGAGACAGAATGGGTAGGGGGAGTAGATTTTGAGTTTGAGACAAAAATGTCTCTGCTCTATTTTTTGTGAAACATACAAGGCAAATAAGCCTACTGCTGGAATATTTTCAAAAAGAAACCTCAAGTGAGTCACATCAAAAAAATATACCCACATCCAGCTAAAACCTAACGGTGTGGAGTGCATTAAGCTACTGGGGAGCTTTGTCTTAAAGCTCCAAGAGCATATTCTTGGTAGAGAGGGGCAAGGTTTGTACTCGAAGCTCACACCCCATGCCACATCAGGCTTTGTCTCATCTTTTGGCTCTGTTCTCCTTGACTCAGAAATGAAAGGAAGAAACAAGAAAACTTGTCCCCATAAGGCTGATGTGAGGCAGGCGGGGGGAGGTGGGGCTGGAGGGGAGGAAGGAGGTTACACCGCTGTCAGTCAGCCCCAGAAAATGCCATTTCTGTGGACCCAGTGCTCACTAAGGAAGCAGAAATAAAGCACTCTGATGTGGTGCTGCCCCCTCCCCCGCCGCACTCTCGCTCATTACCACTCTTTCTTTAAACTGCTGGGTAGACAGCTGGCAGCCCTTGCCTCAGAGGAGGCTGGAGTAAGGGAGCATATAAATTACTGTTGCATTTTACAGCTAAGATAAACTCAAACTGCAGGGTTATAGCCTGAAATGACATGAAGGGAAGGCTCCAGCAGGCCTCTCAAAAGAACAAGGAATAGAAAATGGATAGAAAGAGTTATTCAGGGAATATGGGATCGTGGAGAAGGAAAAAAAAAATCTAAACAAGTTGTGTAAAATCTGCTGCTTTAGTGGGTCTTAAAGAGCTTATGTCAGCTTAATTCTGTGTGGTAGCATAATGTAAATCTATGGGAAATGGGGCTTTAGGCATCTCTGCTCCATTCCATTTCTGCAGATTGCCAAGCATGGCAATAAATGTCAAGTGATTATTTATTTGATCATTAGAAACTTCATTAGATTTTGATTTGATGCTCTTCAACCTCCCCATTCCCTACTACCACCACCAAAAGGAAAGCTCAATTTTGAAATTCAATCCAGCTAGTCTGATTGGAAAAAAAAAATGTTATGAAATAAAATCTAGTAAATACCAGCATCTAGATGACAACATTCTACATAAATATAGAATCTCCTCTCCAAGGAGCTTACAGCACTTCGCTAACGCGATGAAAGACACATTTTGGCAAGAGCGGTAGAATTTTTGGAAGCCTTTTTAGTATTTTGTTAGATGGAAGGCTGTTTCTGAGGTGAGATCAAACCCCTCTGGCTACAGACAGAGTCTGATTGTATGTTCTTGGCTTAACAGTCTTAGCTTATAATGTATTTGAACTTTCACTCAGCTTTCTTGGACTTGATTTATTTGCAGATTATATTACCTGGGAAGAGGAGTTTGCGGGCCCTTGTTGGCTTGGGTAATTTGGTACTCAGATGGCTGGTGCCTGCATGTTGATATCACCCTTGCTCAAAGCACAGAACCCCAGCTTTATTATCTTCATAAAAAAAAGGGGGGGGTCTTTTTACTGTAGACCACAGCGTCGGATATATGTTTACAGCTGACTTTTTCATGGCAGTTTCAGTTTTTCCTGTGCCTTTCACGCTACAGGTTTCCTAGGAATCGTGTGTAGTGTGGGAAACAAAGAAAGGAAGAGAGAAAGCATAGCAACTGGCTTGCTTCCTCAGGGAACGGTACTTGCATGTCAAAAGACCCACCAAATAGGAATTGGACTGACTTTCATAAAACCAGGGATTTAAGCACAGTGTGGGGTATGTATTATTGCCACAGAGCACATGCTGCAAAGAAGCATAAAGAGACAGGCTTTATCTCTCTGCCTGAAACCTTCTTGGAACCTTCTGGGAGTGCACATTCTAAATCAAGAATCAAAACGTTTTCCCAGCACAACTGCAAATTGAAAATAGGCACTTGAACAACACAGGCAGAGATATAGAAGAAGAATGACTTTGAAATGCCTACAACCCACCCCAAGCCACCCTGGGTCTTTCTGTAGACATGAGCAGTATTCATCTCCACTAAAGGGTATGTAACACTCGGTAGAAACAAATGACAGCTGACAAAAAGATCCATTAGATGCCTGAACTTGCCCCTTGCCAGCACAGAGGTATTTTTCTGTTCTGTTTTTTTTTCCCATCATAAAGAAAGGGCAGATATTTTTATTTCAAGAAGCATCCTATAGCCATAGAGATTTTGATTATTGTTTTTTTTTGTTTGTTTTAGCACTTGCTAGTAGATCACAATTGCCACAAGCACCTCAATGATGAAATTTTTTTCCATTAGTCCAAGTGGTATGAACCATTGAGGAAAACAAGCTTAGGAATATGTTACCGTGCTGTATGTTTTAAAACAACAATAACAACAAGTTGGAGGTCAGGACGTCCAGCCTCCTTTTGTGGGAGAAGTTGCTCTCATAAAAACAAAATCTTTATTGCTGCATTTTGATCACTGACATTTATCTAGTGTGTTCCTGACGAAGAACGTTGCACTAGTCTCAGCTGGCACGATGGAACAGCAACAACCTTCGAGGGTCTGGGTCCAGTAAAGCAAGTAAACAACCTACGTGAGGAAGGCGAGTCCTTCCTGAGCAACATCTTTGCTGAAGCAAGAGAAGTGGGAGTTGAAGGAAGTGTGTGAGGCCAGACCCCTCCTGAGCAGAGAATGGGGGTTGGGTGAGCGGTTACTTGTTTCTGCGGGGGGGGGGGGGGGGGCGGTGGTATTTGGAAGGAGCTCAAAGGCTCTTGGTAGGGACAAGGAGGGCAGGAACACAATGTGCTAAGGCCAGAGGAAGGGGCATGTTCTGGGTGAGGAACAGGGGATAGCTTAGTTTTAGCTGATCGTAGATTCTATGTGAGAGAAGTAATACCATACATGAGAAAGGCCAGAGTTTGGGCAAAAGGTCTCTATAACCAAGTTGAGGCATGTCAATCTGATACACCAGGTAACAGGGAGCAATTATGATTTTGTGTCTAGAGAGGATGCTCTTGCTGTAGGAATGTGGGCAGCAGGGATCGTCAATCTTGGAACCAGGCGTTTTAGCACACAGATTAGCTGCTATATCTGTGCATTTTGTTCTAGGTGATTTGTCAATGAATAGGTCATGCCCCTGCATTCAATCTTGTGGGGGTGGAAGTACAGAGTTAACTAATCCAAGGAGGTGGCAGAGAGCAGGGAAAAGAGCAGAGGGAACGTGAAGGCTGCAGGGAACAGACTTCACAGTTACTCAGTGCAGCCCTGAGGCTCTGATGCAGGGAAAACATGGTTTCTCAGTTCTTGAGTCCCAACAACAGTGTGGGTGGAAGAGGTGAAAGGAGCATGATAGAAGAGGTCAGGAGATTTAAGAGTAGGATAAACCAGTGCATACAGGCAGATATTAAAGCTATGTGAGCAATCGAATAAGAATGGAATCATAATCTGCTGTCTTGCCAGGGTGAAATTTATGTGTGTGTGTGTGTGTGTGTGTCTGTGTGTGTGTTGCCTCTAACCAGAGAGTTCCTACCTGATCCTAGATGATGGAGAAGACAGAAAATGACCTTAAAATAAAGGTTTCACTTCTGTAAAGTGCCACTAGGGCACTTAATGTAAATATATATTTGTATAAATATTTGTAATATTCATAAGCACTATTTACATAGATATTTAAATAGTTATATAAATATAGAGAAAGTTGTCCTGGCTACTAGCCTAATAAGATACATGTATTTTGGGTGACTTTTTAAAAACTGCTTTATTTGATTATAATTGTGAAGCTAGATAATGAGTATGTGGAAGGTCATTATGCCATTTCCCTAACATATGTGTATATTTTGGGTATTTACATTAAAGTATGTATATGTATATATTGCCAATATTTAGCCAATACACATATCAAATGTGTATATGTATGTGTATATACACGCATACTGTTTGGGTATATATATAATATGTGTGTGTTTGTGGGTATATATGGATATGATATGGATAAAATGTGTATCCATACATATAATGTCTGTGTATATATAACATGTGTATTTATACAATGTGTGCATATATCATGTATATGTGTGTATAAAGTTTGTATATATATATATAATGTGAGTGTGTGTGTATATGTATATATAAAGTGTGAGTGTGTGTGTGTATATATATACACACATACACACACAATATGTGTGTGTATATGTATATAAATATAAAAAGTGTGTATATATGTGTGTGTATATGTACATAATGTGTATGTATGTTTATAGTGTGTGTGAATATATATGATGTAGGTGTATATACATATAAATGTATATATATTAATGTGTGTATATATGCATGTGTATGTATAATGTATGTGTGTATACATACGTAATGTGTGTATATACATAATATGTGTGTATATATATAATATGTGTGTATACAAATAAAATGTGTGTATATATAATGTGTATATAGATAATATGTGTGTATGTAGGTAAAATGTGTGTATATATAATGTGTAGGTATATATATAATGCGTGTGTGTGTATATAGATAATATGTATATATATATATATATGTTTGTGTGCATATAATGTATGTGTATATATATATAATGTGTGTGTATGTTATACACATACATATAATGTATATGTATGTATGTGTGTATACAATGTTCTGTGTGTATATATATAATGTGTATATATATGTGTGTGTACATAGTGTATGTGTATACATATAATGTATGTATATATGTGTGTTTATAAAATGCATGTGTGTATATATGTAATGTGTGTATATATAATGTGTCTCTGTATATATAATTGCATGTATATGTGTGTTTATATAATGTATGCATGTATATATATACATATAATGTGTGTATGTGTATATAATGTATGTATGTATATATAATTTGTATATATATAATGTATGTATATGTGTATATATATAAATGTGTGTATATATAATGTGTGAGTGCATATATAATGTATGTGTGTATATATAACAATGTGTATATACATATGACGTGTGTGTATGTGTATATATATATATATATATACACACACACACGCATGCATACACACTGTGTGTATGTGTGTGTATATATAATGTGTGTATATACATAGAGAGAGAGCTGTATCCATAATGGGGGAATTAATGATAGAAAAGAAAGAAGCCTATAATGCGCGCTGGAACAAGTCTTAATCTATTGTGCTCCCTGGCTGGAGGCCATGTATTAAAATGGTTGAGCTAAAACATTGAAGCATGAAACTAAAACATAACACAGAAGGATTTCTGTCTCTCAAAATAACACCGGAGAAGGGCTCCCTGTCACATGCATGCTGAGTCAGAGCACCAGGGTAGACTGAGGGAGCACTACACTGTGGCTCCAGCCTTCCAGGATCAGCTGGAGGCTCGTGGAGCCCCCCTGCAGCATGAATCCCCCCCCGGACTCAGCTTCCACCCAGCTCTTGGTCACGTAGCACTTGAGCAACACTTGGAAGGTTTAGAGCAGCTCAGCTCTTCTGTGCCTCCTACCCTCGATGACTCACACCAAAATATCCCATCTCTACCATCGAGTATGTCAGCTGGACCTCTGTGTAGTGACTGGAAGAGGAAAGAGCCTTATCCTGAAGGGCTGCAGAGAGCTGGCGATATCCAGAGGCCCATGAAACCAGCCAGAACAGAAGACAGAGTTCTGCCCCAGTGCTCTGTGTCTGACCTTCATAGATGGCTCCATTGGCTCATATCGTCTCTCCATCCCCATGCTATTTAGAGCGACACTCACATTATCTAAGTAAAGGGAGTCAGATTCAGCTGAGGGGGGTTTTGTGGCCAAGGAATACTTGAAGAAAGCTGCATGAGAGAAGGGAAAGTGAAGGCCTATATACATTACTTTCGAGACTGCATTCATAATCTCCCTTTCCTGGGGTCTTTATCACCCAAAATAAAAATGTTTTTTGTTTTTATTTCCTTTACTAACACAAATAGTCCACCTTAAACTGTAATTATTATTGAGATTTGCTAACTAGCTTCCTAGCACTTCCCCCATATGGATATTAAGTTCCTTATTGCAGAAGTGTAGGTTACACAACTTTGCAAATGCCATGGTCCATAAATTGTGTGCTGAGTTCTTGTGATGAGTCACACACTGCGCTAAGTACTTTTACATGAATGGACTCACTGAATTCTCAGAAAATCCTAAGGAATGTATCTGATATTATTGTCCCTACTTTACAGATGGGGAACCGATGCTTTGAGAGTTTAAATAACTGTCTGGTGTCATAGGATTGGAACCCAGTTGCTCTACCTTTAGTGTCCACGCATTTAATGAGTACATTTTATGTTCTCAACATGTACGTGCAGCATGGGCTCAGTAAATATTGATGAAGTGAGATAAGTCATGGTATAGGGTTGAATTAGGTTCCAAGATGGTAGACGTTGGAAAGGAGTACCTTTTTCTGTGATGAGAGTTGTGTGGGAGCTGGAGATAATATGAAGCTGGGATCATTGAAGCATACCCAAACTTGTGGAGTAGGCAGAGGGTAAGGGGGATGAGATTGGCTGCTAGGACAGAAGCAGGAGGCAAGCAGTAGGCCAAAGAATGTAGTAATTACAGTTGGCAAGGAAACAGATAGAGATTTGGGGCAGGCTGTTTTCAGGATGTTAGGTTGAACTTCTCTGTCAAACCAAGTGCCAGAGAAAAACAAGGCAAGAGTGTGGTCAGATGGTAAGGAAAATCTAATCAGGGAAAACCCGTGGTGTATCAGGAATATATTTGGCTGCAAAAAAGAATATGTTCATAAAAAACCGCTTAAACATTGGGATGTATTTTATTTATACAACAAGATATCCAGAGTTCCTGGATGGTAGCGTTGGTTCCCTTGCTCAAGGATGCCATTAGGATCTTTTTTCCTTTCTGCTTTGTCATCTCAGAATGTTCATTTTCTTATCTATGCTTGTCTCGTGGTCACAAAATGTCTGCTGCAGATCCAGCCATTACCTCTGCAAAGTGAGACAGAAAGAAACCGTGAAGAATACAACCTGCCTGGTCTGCCTCTTTTACAAAGAAAGGTTACTGGGATGCCACTGTTTTCAGCTACGTTCTGTTCAGATCTTATTGGCTATAAGCAGGTCACAAGGTCACCCAGCTAGACAATTTCTGCTCTGAACAAAGTCATAATTCTCTTGGGAAATAATAGACATTGTTTCTATCTGAGAAACAGATGAGAAACATATATTTTCTAGTTAAAATAGGAACTGTTATCTTTATTTTGTCTCAAAACCTGTCAAGTGGTTGCCTATCAAGTAAGTTCTGTGATCAACAAGGATTCATGCCCAGAAATGTTCCAGGGTCATTCTTGGCCATCATTTGTCATTTTGTTATTTTGTTACACACCTTATGGCATTGCTGCTGTCCTGGTTTGCCAATTTAAGTAACATGTCACTGAGTAATTATAAGATATTTCTCTATGGAGCTTTCAGGGGTTTTAAAGATAATATTTATTGTGGCAACTCCTCAGTGTGGTAATGTGGAGTCAAAGTCCTGTTGGAGCTAGGAATGGAATCCAGCTTCCCCAGCCAGTTAGAACTGAATGCAGACTTCTGTGGGAGATATCTCACAGTCTCTTTCTGTGGGAGCAATTGTATGAAATCCTCTTGCTCTCTGTGTATGTGTGAGGGTGGAATGCATTAGGTGGGGGAAGAGACAGAGAGAGAGAGAGAGAGAGAAGAAATAGGTCGTTTATAATGTCTATTAATAAGGTTCAACTATGTGTTTCAATGTGAGAGCTAAAGTTCTTTCCTTCCTTCGTGCCCTCCAATACCAGTTGGTATTACACGGATTCAACATTGGGATTTTTGTATAACGGCCTTATTTAGCATTGTGTTAAATGCTAGAATCAATTTCAGCTCTACATTTCTGAAACTGATTAGTTTGGTTCAAAATCATTCTAGCAGTGTTTTTTTTTTTTTTTTTTCTGGTTCATACCGCCCTTAAATTCATGAAGTCGATATGCAGTGATCCAAATAAAAGCAGAAACAAAACACTTCTAATTCTATAATCTTACAAAATAGGTTTTCCACTCTGCCACAATTCTAGGTTAGTTCTTATCCCTTTATGCTAAACGTTTTCTTTCTTGTAAAAAGGTGTCACGTTTGTAAGAGACTTCTCAGTCCTTTCCTATTTAAGTACAAGAGCAAGATACCATATTTAGAAAATTATTACAGAATTGCTATAATAACTTATAACATTGTGTATATTAATTTATCGTAATTGCTTACTGTTCTCTCTTCCCAACAGAAGCGTGGCTTCTTGATGGCATGCAATTCACCTTTTTTCAGTTTGCAGTTGTGTAAACAAGGGGACAGACTGACGACCCTACGAGGGATAAGGCAGGCTTCTGTACTTAAATGACTTTTAGTCTGACAACTCTGATAGACAAACATAAAAATGTTTTCATTGTGCTCATCCATTTCTTCCATTTGAGGGGAAGAGGAACCAGCAATCTTAGATATTTCCACTTCAGTCTTTCATTCCAAACTCTCCTGCCTTTTCTGGGTTCCTGAACCATCATTTATAGCATCTCTCCTGTGTCTTGCTTCTCTTCCTCCCCACTTAGAATTTTCTCTCAGGCTATTGATGTCCTCAAATCTTTCTCATCCTAAAAATTCTTTTCCTGAATGTAGCCTTCACTCCCTTCCTGTGACTGCCAACTTCTATCTCCACCTTGACATGTTTCAGTGACCCCTCACCCCCATTATAGTATGGCTTTCACTGGATTAACAATTGTCAACAAGAAACTCGGATGGGTGAAAAGGCCTGGCACAGACTCCACGTGGATAAATCTGTTCTACAGAAACAGAAGGGAGTCTGTGCCACTGGGGTACGTGACAAGACCAGAAACATTTGTGGGGATAGACACAGGGCAATCCTCTGGCTTTCTGTTGCGTAGGACACAGTTGCCGATGATCATGTCTGTGGATGAGAGAGGGTCATATTAGAGCTATTGGAAGCTTGACTGAATTCCCAGATCCAGCATCAGGTAGCCTAACCTGAATCACCCCATGCGGATGAGGTTTATTTAACCAACACCAATTTCTCATAGGTGTAGTATGAAGAGTAAAGAATAAATTACACTAGTACTCCAACACGTATCCACTGGACACTCAAAAAAATCCCCAAAAAACAACGCACCTAGATTTCATATCCTCACAGGAAGACCTTAAGGAGACTAGACCTGGAGTCCTTACAGCCACCTTGAATTACCTTATCTAAAGCTCTGCGAGGCATGTTGTTGTAGACAAAATAACCCAGATGTACAGAATTGTTTTGCTGGGGAAGGAAGAAACCTAGAAGATCAGGCCCTTTGGGAAGGGGGGGGACTGTATCCTTAAAAGATGGTTGTCATTTAATACAGCAGATTTAGAGGTGGATTTTTGGGAAGGATAAGAAACCAACTTAGGAACTGGAGGCAATCATGGGAACGCATGTCATGAGGGATTTAGCTTCTATACTGCTTTTCCCTCGTGTTATGAGAGATGCAAAATCTTTTTTTCACAGACTGTGATCTCACTTTTGGACACCTCAGGAAAGCCTGATACACATGTATGACTTTTATAATGGATAAGTGGAGAAGACACATGGGGAGCCCAAGAGTGTTAGGAGGACTCAGCATCATCTCTGGTTCAAATCTATCCACTCCAACCCTCCAGATACAGTCACTGGAAGTGAACTTTCTGAGTGAAGCAAAATGAACACATATCCCATTAGCATTGCCTTGGTGTCTGTTCCACTTTCCTCTCTGTGAACATGTGCTTCTAGGGAGTCTATTTTATAGCCATGGTATGAAATGCCAGCCCCACCATGCTCTCTCCGAAACCCTTACATTCTGCTCAGAGTTTATATTCAGTCCAAGCTCAGCTTGGTCCTAGACATCTCTACCTGGACCTACTCTTTCAGTCTGCTCCTGTTCAAGTTCTTTATCTTCTTTCTGCTACTCCACTATGTTCCTCCCTAAAAGAAACTGAGTTTACACAGTGATTCGAGATAAACACAAGGCATTATGTGTGTGTGTGTGTGTGTGTGTGTGTGCACGTGTGTGTGACAAAAACTTTGAATTTCATCTCTAATCTTTTCCCCAATTTCATTCCTTCCTCTGCAACGCACTCTCTTCCTGCCCTTTTCCCGGATTCCGTTGGATTCCTCCTGCCTCTGTCATCACCTCCTCAAGCCACGTTCCATCAACATTCTGTTTCTAACCCACAACTAAACTTAAACACACCAGAAAACACAATACATACATAATGAAGTTTAAAATGTCTGTGTAGCATATTTTTTAGTGAGTTTCACCAACAAGCCTTTTAGATTGATCCCCTCCTTGAGTAAGAAGCCCTTATTCCAACACTCTACTAGCTAGTCTTCTACCATAACATTTTTGTTTTTTGCTCCATGATTTTTTTTTTGTTCACGCTTTTCTTTCTAAGCAAAATACTTCTTTCTTTCCCCTTTGCTACAAAATGTCAAGCACTTGATTATCCCACAAAATCAAATCCATATGTTTTGTTCTTTAGGAAGCAGCCTCTGACTCTTACCGCCTCAGAAATGCTGTGTTTTTCCCTAAGCATGTTTACAAAACCATGTGATAACATTTTGCGGGGAGAGTATCTACATTTTTTTGACCCAACTTTCTTGAACTCGGGTTATCTTTTACATTTGTATCTCTAAAACCCAGCACAGTACCTTGTATACAGTAGTTGCCCAGTAAGTGTTGAGTAACGAGAGAGAACAAATTTAGGGCTAAGTCATGACGTGTGGTCACTAAGAGTGGAATTCATACCACCAGTGG
Organism: Prionailurus bengalensis; assembly: GCF_016509475.1. Taxonomy (NCBI): domain Eukaryota; kingdom Metazoa; phylum Chordata; class Mammalia; order Carnivora; family Felidae; genus Prionailurus; species Prionailurus bengalensis. The sequence continues at coordinate 103,982,004 of NC_057343.1, read as the reverse complement.
AGCCATTTGTTGTTGAACAGACCAGTCGCTACCAACCTCACCCGGCAAGCATAAGACACATACATACAAACGCTTCCTCCTTTAGGTAGTTTTCCACCAGCCCATGAGGATAAAGACATAGAGAAGCTCCTCAACACATACCTCTAATTTATTTAGGATTAATGGGAGTTTTTTATTCATACACAAGAAAAAGATTTTTCCCTAAGGTTCCCAGTGTAGGCTTTGAGGCTATATTCAAGACACTTACCTTCAGCAAGAAATGATTCATCTCCCTGAATCTCACTCTGAGTCTGTAGTAGAACTGCAGAATTTTCTGGAGTTTCTTTTATGTCCAGCAAGACTGGCTGGGACTGGGCGTGAAGGCTGTCTAAATACTCTATAATCTATTCCCTACCCACAGAAATGCGGGCTTCACACTCTCTCTGTTTGCTGTCATGAATCATGATGCTGACAAGTAGGTCAGATTTATAACATTAAACAAAAGCTGATAGGAGTAACTTCTTGCTGCATCCATTTGGAGGGAGCACTGGTGTTCTCTACCCCGGAGCTTCTCCTACCGACGTAAATGGAAAGCTACAATAGAGACTTAAAGATCACCAGTTTAGGGGCGCCTGGGTGGCGCAGTCGGTTAAAGCGTCCGACTTCAGCCAGGTCACGATCTCGCGGTCCCGGAGTTCGAGCCCCAGCGTCAGGCTCTGGGCTGATGGCTCGGAGCCTGGAGCCTGGTTCTGATTCTGTGTCTCCCTCTCTCTCTGCCCCTCCCCCGTTCATACTCTGTCTCTCTCTGTCCCAAAAATAAATAAACGTTGAAAAAAAAATCACCAGTTTGTATTTCATCTTCCCTGGGACAAACAAGATGTGTGTTTTGCCATGAGAAGTGCCCATCCTGTTTTCTTTAAAGCTGCTTGCTGCTTTCTATAAATTCCGTTGAATTGTTGCTTTAAAGTCTATTCATATTCTATTATTAGGTTGTTATTATCCTGGCCTTTATTATAATGAATCATAATACTCTGTGGCTACATGACATTTTTCTTCTTGGATCATCCTGCTTAGCCTCATAAAAGAAATTAATCAAGTTACACCTTTAAGGAAAGCATTAAGCTACTTCATTGTAAAAGCGAATTGTCTTTGTTTGCTCTGATTGCACCTGTGCACAGTTTTCCAAAGAGGAATGTTAAAATATCAGGGGAAACTTCAAATTGTCCATTCCTTAATCTGATTGACTGGTCTCCCAGTTTGTTTTTTTTTTAATAGTGTTTTGAAATGCTAAGTGTGGGGCGCCTGGGTGGCGCAGTCGGTTAAGCGTCCGACTTCAGCCAGGTCACGATCTCGCGGTCTGTGAGTTCGAGCCCCGCGTCAGGCTCTGGGCTGATGGCTCGGAGCCTGGAGCCTGTTTCCGACTCTGTGTCTCCCTCTCTCTCTGCCCCTCCCCCGTTCATGCTCTGTCTCTCTCTGTCCCAAAAATAAATAAAAAACGTTGAAAAAAAAATTAAAAAAAAAAAAGAAATGCTAAGTGTGTGCAGAGCAGATAGATGTTCTTGAAGCACAACAAAGACCTGGGTGCTTACAGTAAGTATGTATATATAAAGTTAGTCTTTTCCTAGCACAGTACACAGTTTTAGATGTTTGTCAAGAGAAGGACTTGGTGATTTTGAGCTGGCCACTGTTCTTTTGTTCTTCTTGCCCAGGATGCTTGCAGGAATCCATAGAGATGAAATGTTTCTGACAGTATCTCATAATGCGACTCTCCATCACCCCCTGCCACTTCCCGCGCTTGGATCATTGTTACAATTCCATCCTTTGCAGAGGGAAACATGCAGGAAAGAAATTACCATATTTAATTTACATATGAGGGAGGAAACCTCTAATAATACCTATTGGGTTTAGATTTGAATTTAGTTTGTTTCTCCAGTGGGGGTTTGCTAAGTACTTGGCACACTACTCCATCTCTTAAATTTATCTTTCAAATTTTCTACCTCTAATACAAGAAAATGGTAAGGAGATAAAGAGGGAATTTCTGTCTCGAGCTATGTTGTAGGCCATCCGCCTGCCATCTGTAATCATGGCTGTTTACAAGTTCAGCCTCACCTGGGTCTACATCAATGCAGTCTGGTCTGGTAATAGATTATTCTCACATTGGAGACACTCCACATACAGTCAGGCCTTTGTCTGTATGCCTTTTGACTTAGGCTCTGTGTGTATCTAGAAGCAAGTAAAGCATAGTCTGTTTATTTTTACTTTTTTAAAAAAAAATTACTTAAGTCCAAGTTAGTTAACATATAGTGTAATAATGGTTTCAGGAGTAGAATTTTGTGATTCTTCGCTTAAATATAACACACAGTGCCCATCCCAACAAATGCCCTTCTCAGTGCCCATCACCTAGTTAGCCCATCCATCCATTCAACACCTCTCCAGCAACCATCAGTCTGTTCTTTGTATTTAAGAGTCTCTTATGGTTTGACTCTCTGTTTTTATCTCATTTTTCCTTCCCTTCCCTTCCCTTATGTTATCTGTTTTGTTTCTTAAATTCCACATATGAGTGAAATCATATGGTATTTTTCTTTGACTGACTTATTTGCTTAGCATAATACATCCTAATTCCATCCACCATGTTGCAAATGGCAATATTTCATTCTTTTTGATCACTAAGTAATGCTCCATTACACACACACACACACACACACACACACACACACACACATATGTATGTATATATACCACATCTTCTTTATCCATTTGTCACTCATTGGACGTTTGGGCTCTTTCCATGATTTGGCTATTGTTGATAGCACAGCTATAAACATGGGGGTGCATGTGCCCCTTCTAAAAAGCACACCTGTATCCCTTGGATAAATACCTAGTACTGCAATTGCTGGGTCATAGGGTAGCTCTTTTTTAAATTTTTTGAGGATCCTCCATACAGTTTTCCAGAGTGGCAGCAACAGTTTATTTACATTACCACCAACAGTGCCAAAGGTTTCCCCTTTTTCCACATCCTTGCCAACATCTGTTGTTTCCCGAGGTACTAATTTTACCCATTCTGATAGGTGTGAGGATGTATCTCATTATGATTTTGATTTATACTTGCCTCATGATGGGTGATATTTGTCTGTTAGCCCTCTAGATACCTTCTTGGGAAAAGTCTCTGTTCAGGTCTTTTGCCCATTTTTTTCACTGGATTATTTGTTTTTTTGGGTGTTGAGCTTGATAAGTTCTTTATAGATTTTGGATACTAGCCCTTTATCTGATATGTCATTTGCAAATTTCTTCTCCCATTCTGACCCTTAGCTTTTAGTTTTGTTGATTTTTTCCTTTGCCATACAGAGCTCTTATCTTGATAAGTCCCAATAGTTCATTGTTGCTTTTGTTTCCCTTGCCTCCGGAGATAGGTTTAGTAAGAAGTTGCTGTGCCAAGGGGCCCCTGGGTGGCTCAGTCGGTTAAGCGTCCGACTGCAGCTCAGGTGATGATCTCGCTGGGTTTGTGAGTTCGAGCCCCTCGTCGGGCTCTGTGCTAATAGCTCAGAACCTGGAGCCTCCTTCAGATTCTGTGTCTCCTCCTCTCTCTGCCCCTCCCATGCTCATGCTCTGTCTCTCAATAATAAATAAACGTTAAAAAAAGAATTTTAAAGAATTTGCTGTGCCAAGGTCAAAGAGACTGTTGACTGTTTTCTAGGATTTTGATGGTTTCCTGCTTACATTTAAGTTTTTCATCCATTTTGAGTTTCTTTTTGTGTATGGTGTAAGAAAGTGGTCCAGGTTCATTCTTCTGTGTGTTGCTGTCCAGTTTTCCCAGCACCATTTCCTGAAGAGACTGTCTTGTTTCCATTTCATATTCTTTCCTGCTTTGTCAGAGATTAGTTGGCCATATGTTTGTGGGTCCATTTCTGAATTCTCTATTCTGTTCCGTTGATCTGTGTGTCTGTTTTTGTGCCACTACCATGCTGTCTTGATGATCAAAGCTTTGTAATACAGCTTGAGGTCCAGAATTCTGATGCCTCCAGCTTTGGTGTTCTTTTGCAGGATTCCTTTGGCTATTTGGGTGTTTTTTTTTTTTTTTCTGATACCATACAAATTTTAGGATTGTTTGTTCTATGTCTGTGAAGAATGCTGATGTTATTTTGATAGGGATTGCATTGAATATGTAGATTGCTTTGGGTAGTGTCAATATTTTGACAATATTTGTTCTTCCAATACATGAACATGGAATGTTTTTCAATTTTTTGTGTTGTCTTCAATTTCTTTCATAAGTTTTCTATAGTTTTCAGTGTATAGATTTTTCACATCTTTGGTTAGATTTATTCCTAGGTATTTTATGGGTTTTGGTGCAGTTGTGAATGGGATTTATTCCTTGATTTCTCTTTCTGCTGCTTCATTATTGGTGTATAGAAATGCAACTGATTTCTACACATTGATTTTATATTTTGTGACTTTGCTGAATTCATGCATCATTTCTAGCTGTTTTTTGGTGGAACCTTTTGGGTTTTACATGTAGAGTATCTTGTCGTCTGTGAAGGATGAAAGTTTGACTTCTTCCTTGCTGATTTGGATATCTTTCATTTTTTAGCATCTATCATGTTCATGGATGTCAAAAGAAAGCTGGACTAGCCATGCTTATATCAGACAAACTAGACTTTAAAACAAAGACTGTAACAAGAGATGAAGAGGGTATTATATCATAATTAAGGGGTCTATTCACCAAAAAGATCTAACCATTGTAAATATTTATGCCCCCAACACGATAGAACCCAAATATATAAATCAATTAATCATAAACATAGAGAGGCTCATTGATAATAATACCATAATAGTAGGGGACTTCAACACCCTGTTTATAGCAATGGACAGATCATCTAAGCAGAAAATCAACAAACAATGGCTTTGAATGACACACTGGACCAGATAGACCTAACAGATACCTTCAGAACATTTCATGCTAAAGCAGCAGAATACATTTTCTTCTTGAGTGCACAGGGAACATTCTCTAGAATAGATCACATACTGGGTCGCAAATCAGCCCTCCACAATACTATGCGTATTTTCAGACCACAACACTATGATACTTGAAATCAACCAAAAGAAAAAAAATTGGAAAGACCAAGAACACTTGGAAATTAAATAACATCCTACTAAAGAATGAATGGGTTAACCAATCAATTGAAGAGGAAATTAAAAAGTACATGGAAGCCAATGAAAATGAAAACACGACAACCCAAAACCTCTGGGATACAGCAAAGGTGGTCATAAGAGGGAAGTATATAGCAATCCAGCCCTTCCTAAAGAAGGAAGAAAGGTCTCAGATACACAACCTAGCCTTATACCTAAAGGAGCTGGAAAAAGAGCAGCAAATAAAGCCCAGAATCAGCAGAAGAAGGGAAATAATAAAGGTTAGAGGAGAGATCAATGGTATCAAAATAAAAATATATATATATATATATATATATATATATATATATATATATATAATAAGCAGAACAGATCAATGAATCCAGGAGCTAGTTCTTTGAAAGAATTAACAAAATTGATAAACCCCTTGCCAGGTTTATCAAAAAGAAAAAGGAAGGGACCCAAATAAATAAAATCATGAATGAAAGAGGAGAGATAACAACCAACACCACAGAAATACAAACAATAATAAGAGAATGTTAGGAGAAGTTATATACCATGGACATAGACAAACTCCTGGAAACATACAAACTACTGAAACTGAAACAGGAAAAGGTAGAAAATTTGAACAGATTCATACAGTGAAGAAATCAAATCAGTAATCAAGAATCTCCCAACAAACAAGAGTCCAGGGCCAGATGGCTTCCCAGGGGAATTCTACCAAACATTTAAAGAAGTGTTAATACATTTTCTTTTGAAGCTGTTCCAAAAAATAGAAATGGAAGGAAAACTTCCAAATTCATTCTATGAGGCCAGCATTACCTTGATTTGAAAAACCAAAGACCTCACTCAAAAGGAGAGTTACAGACCAATCTCCCTGATGAACGTGGATGCAAAAATTCTCAACAAGATACTAGCAAACCAAATCCAACAATACATTAAAAAAATTATCCACCACAATCAAGTGGGATTTATTCCTGGGATGCATTCCTGGCTGGTTCACTATCCACCATTCAACCAACATGATACATCACATTAATAAAAGAAAGGATAAGTACCGTATGATCCTTTCAATAGATGCTAAAAAAGCATTTGCCAAAATGTAGCACCCTTTCTTGATAAAAACCCTCAAGAAAGTAGGTATAGAAGGAACATACCTCAAGATCGTAAAGGCCATATATGAAAGATCCACAGCTGATATCATCTTCCATGGGGAAAAACAGAGCTTTCCCCATAAGGTCAGGAACAGAACAGGGATGTCCACTCGCACCACTGTTGTTCAACATTGTGTTGGAAATCCTAGCCTCAGCAATAAGACAAGAATAGTCTGTTTAAAATAGCAGTCATAGGGGTGTGTGGGTGGCTCAGTGGGTTGGGCAACCGACTTTAGCTCAGGTCATGATCTCATAGCTCATGAGTTCAGGACCCACGTGGGGCTCTGTGCTGACAGCTCAGAGCCTGGAACCTGCCTCAGATTCTGTCTCCCTGTCTCTCTGCCCCTCCCCCACTCACATTCTGTCTCTGTCTCTCAAAAATAAATAAACATTAAAAAATAATAAAATAAAATAACAGTCATAAACATGAAGTATATACATGCTAGGAAGGTCTCAAAGCAATTTTTTTTTCCTGTTTAAAACAAAGAGATAGTACTAATTTAGTCTAATTTGAGAAATGATTCATAACTGAGGTGTGAAAAAGTATTGGAGAATGGGATCAAAGGTCACAACAATCACTTCTCATTCCCACATACAATTCAAGTTCTCCTCTTGAACATTAATTGTGATGCACAGTGTAGAATGAATAATACCCCCTCAAAGATGTCCATGTCCTAATCCCCAGAACCTGTGAATATGTTACATTGCAGGGTACTAGGGACTTCTCAGTTGTGATTAAATGAAATATTTTGTAATGGGGAGATTTTTCTGGATTTTCTGAGTGGGCCCAATGTAGTTAAACGGGTCCTCCCTCTTCTGAGGGAGGAAAGAGAATCAGTTATAGAAGAAGCTGGTATGATGACTGAAACAGAGAAAGATTCTTAAAGGTGCTACCCTGCGGACTTTGAAGATACAGGAACGGGCCAACAACCCAAAGAAGGCACATGACCATTTGAAGCTGGAAAAGGCAAGGAACCAGCTTCTCCTCTAGAGCCACAAAGGAATGCAGACTTGCCAATATCATGATTTTAGCCTGTGAAAGCCATTTTGAACTTCTGATCTCTAGAACTGTAAGATAATTAATCAATATTGTTTAAGCCACCTAACTTGTGGGTAACTTGTTATAATGATAATGTGAGACTAATATATTCACTACTGATGGTTAAGGGAGGTGTAGGGGTTAGGATCACATACTCTAGATCAGGCCTGTCTGGGTTTGGGTCACGGTTCAGTGTGATCTTGGGCAACTTATTTATAGTCTTTGTGACTAAGTTTTCTTATCTTTAAAAGGCTACATGTATATCTCATACGGTATTTTAAGGATCAAATTAATTAGTTCATATGGAGAGCTAAGAATAATGCTACAACATATGTAGTCGATATTGAGCCTTTTGAGTTAAAAATAGCTAGAGTTAAGCAGTGCATAGATTAAGGGGATTTTATTTTTTAAAATAGCGAGAAGAACAGAATTCTTATTTTATTAACCACCTAATAATTAGTGATCAGAGTTTATCTGTAGATGTGGTACATCTCTCAATTTCCTATCAATTTTGATTCTGTGTCTATCATTGTGTTAAGATTACCGTCTATGTCTGCTTAGTTCCTTATATAGGAGTTGTTTGGCTCCCGAGCACTAACTTACAAAGTGAAGTAAGATACCCATCCAGGAATTCTGTAAAGTTTGTTAATACTTACATGTGTTGGGCTCTAATTCTTTAATTCTAAGACAATAGATCTACCAAAATCTATTGTCTTAGATAAACTGTCATTAAAAAAAATCCAAAACCCAAAGACCTTAGCTTTCATGCCTTTTATTGGTTTAACAAGGGAAAGAGTAAAAGTCTTAGAAGTGATAAGCACAGAAGTTTGGATACTCATGTGCTTCTTTGGGAGGCCAATCAACAGAAAATGTGTGTTTCTCAACATGTCATTAATGTTCTAATGGTCCTTTAGAAAGACTGATCGTAAGACTAAAGTTGATCTTAGTCATGTTTTGAAGAAAATTTTGGAGTCTTAAATTGAAGATACAGTAATGATAATCATCTGAACAAAACTACCCTACAATTACTTGGTGAATCTCAAACCTGGAGATAAGAAACAAAAAATAATCAGATGAGCACAAAGCAGTCCTTTGTTCCCAGGACAGGATATCACCCTGGTTGGTGGAAGGAGCAAATAAAGGGAGAGAAAGAGACGTATCATTTTTTTTCTCCTCAAACTCTCAAAGATGTTTTAATTTCTAACAAATCACCCACATCTTCCCACGTAGTGAATACCTCTTTATTGCCAGCACCCCCCAAAACAAAACAGTCAAGGACTCGTATGAGACCATGAGAGGCTCAAAGAAGAATGTTGGTAAATGAAGCCAGACAGAGGATGAAAGGGGACTGAAAACCCATAGACGTGCTGACCTTTTCAGAGAGTGAAGGCCAGTGAGTCCCAAATTGCTCTGGAAAATATGGAGTGATGTCTCTGGACATGTTACAGAAAACATCTGGACAGCAGGGACTTGGTTTAATTCCCTGTAATTTGTTTTCTTCATGATTTCTTTGACAAGATTGTTTTGATCAGAAGGATCACTGAAATAAATAATTTTATACCGCCACAACAAGTCAGCATTATGTAGAATCACACGATAATTGATATTGAAGTAACTTAATTATTTTTTCTGGTTTATTCCCAAAAGTCATACTCAATTTGCTCTATTGTCACAAGGAACTTCAAAGAGAGAACAAAGATGTAAAGAACTCTTTATCCACTCATTGAAAATTTATTGTGCAGTATATAGTGTTAGGCACTGTTCTGGCCTCTAAAATGTGTTAAAATAATTCCTTTTAGTGGTGGATGGAAAAATTAGAAAGTATTACTATAGTCAAATAATTTGTTTGTCCTTTGGGAATGTAGCAAAGCGACTGTAGGGAATGGCTAAGGTAAGACAACAGACAGCTTCCAAGCTGAGGACAAAAAAAAAAAAAAAAGGGAACAATAAGGAAGTTTTTAGAGATAGGCACCCAGGACAATTCAGAGATCCTGCATAGGTCGTTACAGGTCTGAAATCATGAAATGTGACAAGATAGTGCAGTGACCATGGGTCACTTGAATTTCTTGGGTTCTCTCCATTTTATTTTTAATGTGCTTTCTTCCCATTGAGTGATTATCTTAGGAGTCAACAGTTTTGACAGCTTTGACATATTTGTATTTCTACTCTTCCAGGAGAAATAGTCATTTAGAAAACATTCTGTTACAAACTGGGTTTGGGAGGGAAAAAAAATACCACCGAGACCCCTGAACCAGACCCCTAAACCTCCGTGTCAAATAAAAATGAGCCATCAATGTGTTGGCCGCTCCGCTTGTGGGGCTAATCAGTGTGCTTAGCCTTACAGGATGGTCAGAGTAGTTAATTAAGAGCCAGGGGAACTGGGTTCCACAGAGCAGAGAGCAGTTTACAAGTGAATGCAGGGTGAGGTAGCTTATGGCCAGTGCTAACACATTAATCCCAAATCGGTTAACCAGTAGAGTTTAAAGAACAACAACATCTAAATTGGGCTTTGAATAATTGATGACAGCAGCTGAACTATTAAAGAAAAAATGTGTCTTTCCTCTAGGAAGCCTATATGCCTGTAATTACTGAGCTTATTTTCTCTGATTGGATACAGTTTCTCGCAAGAATATTTTCTTTCCTCTGAAACATGAAGAGGAGCTCCAGTGACATGTTTTTGATGGAAGGGATAGAAAAATGATACGCTTTAAAGCGGTTGCCAAATTAACTGACTGGTTTCAAAAAATCCAGCCCATAATTTCTGCTGTACAAGTAGGTATACAACAGGAGAGCGACAGAAATGGAGGGTTAACTTTTCGGCTGAGGGCAGGTTGGGTGTGATGGTGGGATAATGAGGGCGTCCACCACAACACAGACTTTGAGATAAAAAGGAAGCGGTATTTAGAAGACAATCAAAAGACAGGTTTTTAAAATACAGTGATGACAAAGAATCTTGCAAGAGAATGAAGTGTAATTCATCATGAACTTGTGAACCATCAACTCAGATGAAACAGTGATCTTTCCAGCCTTCTAACATTGCCCTTCAGAAAGAGTATTGTTTGCAAAATCACTTCTTGCAGAGGTTTGAAACAGCGCATAATGCAGGTGACACTTCTGGATCAATTCTTCCTCTTACCTCTTTTTCTTATGTATCACACGTGTTACATTTCTAATAGTTTCCATAGAAACAGATAATGTTGGACTTTTGAAACTGTGGTGGTAAGAGGTGAAAGAGCCAGGAAGATAGTTGGAGAAGGACTGACCCACAGATGTGTTAAAATAAAGTTAAGGATGCGTGACATTTATGTGCTAATTGAACAGCCCAAAGGTTTTACAGCACAGAGATTTCATAACGCTTCACAAACTTGATGAGTAAAAAGGTTGGACGTGAGACAGTCACAAGTCCAAAGTTTGAGCATTAAATTCTGATCCTAAAATTGTATGCATCTATTTATCTATGTGTTTACAGTACCTTAGGATTCCGTGGTAGTCTGCTAGCCGTCACATGCTTTACTAATTTATGTAAAAAGGCACAACCAAAATTGATGATGCATTCCTTCTTTCGTGAACCTGTATTAAAATGCCTATCATATGCCAGGCTCTCATCAAGGTGTTCCAGATCATTACACAAAGCAGAGGATGTTCCTTCACAGAGCTTACATTGAGGTGGCATTGTAGACAGTTAATGGAGTGAAATGTTACAAATCGCTACGTTCTGTGAAAAAACAAGAACAAAAACAAAAAACAAAACAAACAAAAAAAACACTTGAGGGTGCCTGGGTGGCTCAGTCGGTTGAACGTCCCACTGTTATTTTTTCAGATTTTTAAAAAATGTTTATTTATTTATTTTTAACATTTATGTATTTTTGAGAGAGAGAGAAAGACAGTACGAGTGAGAGAGGGGCAGAGGGAGAGGGAGACACAGAATCCGAAGCAGGCTCCAGGCTGTGAGCTGTCAGCACAGAGCCCGACGCGGGGCTCGAACCCACGAACCATGAGATCATTACCTGAGCCAAAGTGGGACACTTAACTGACTGAGTCACCCAGGTGCCCCTGAACGTCCTACTCTTGATTTTGGCTCTGGTCGTGATCCCGGGGTCATGGGATTGAGATCTGTGTTGGATTCTGTGCTATATAGAGCCTGCTCAAGACTCTCTCTCTCTCTCTCTCTCTCTCTCTCTCTCTCTCTCTCTCTCTCTCTCCCCCCTCCCTCTCCCTCTCCTCTTGCCCTTCTCCGCCTCTCACGTGTGCACGCTCTGTCTCTCTCTTTAAAATTAAAAACAAAATTTTTTTTAATAAAAAAAAAAAGGAACTTTTGAGTAAGCTAAAAGAGCTGGGCGGTTGGGTTGTAATTTTGATGAGGGTGGTCCCGGGAACTTTACTGAGAGCATGAATAAATACTTACTGGAATTGAGGAAATAGACCATGGAAGGAGCTGGTAGACCCCTCCAGGCAGGAGGGACTGCCTGCTTATTCCTGCTGCAGCAGGGATAACGGTGTGGCTGGAAGGGAGAAAGCAGATTAGCAGGTGGAATGTCCAAAAGGTAGCTGTCAGCCAGATCATCTGAGTTTTTAGGCCATTTTAAGGATTTTGGCTTTTACTGTGAGTAAAATGAAAGGCCAGTAGGTCATTGGTCCTTACAGTATGGTCCCTGGACCAGCAGCACAAGCATCATCTGGGAATTAAAAGAAATGTGAATTCTCGGGTCCCACCCACATCAAAATATCTGGAGATGGGCTCCTCACTTTGTTTTAATAAGTAAGTGATTCCGATCCATGTTCAGGTGGAGAATCACAGCAGTGGATGATTCCAAACAAAACGACATCATGATCTAACCTAATCATTTACCTTAAGACTTTTACTGATTGACCATAATTTGGGCATTCTTGAGGGTAAAAAAGAATACTAAAAAAACAGTTACAATTTTTCTGCAACAGAGTATAAGGTAAGATGTTCTGGGTCAAACCAGGATGTGGGAGGCCATAAATCACTCATTTATTCTATAGAATATTACAGGCTCATCTAAAACGAGATCTGGGGACACCTGGGTGGCTCAGTCGGTTAAGCATATGACTTGATTTCGGCTGAAGTCATGATCTCACAGTTCATGGGATCAAGTTCCATGTTGGGCTCTGTGCTGACAGCATGAAGCCTGCTTGGGATTCTTTCTCTGCCCTTCCCCTGCTCAGGCCTCTCTCTCGAAATAAATAATCTTGAAAAATAAATAAAATATATAAATTTAAATAAGTAAATACAATATAATAAATATAATATAATATAATATAATATATATAATATATAATATAATATAATATAATATAATATATAATATTATATATATATATATATATATATATATATATATATATATATAATAAATAAAAAGAAGTCACCAAGACAGGCTTCTACAACTTGAAAAGCAGAGGAAGAAGAAAAGCACTGCAAAGTACAGCTTCCTAGGCTGGAACCTTCCACTCTCCTGAGCAATACCCAGCCTGAAGTTCATGGGAAGGACATCTCACTTGGAAATATAGACAGCTTACCGTACATAATCTGCAATGATTTAAAACGAAGCTGGAGCTAGAATGGGATTTTTATGGAAGCCTGACCTTTGGTCTTGCTCATTTCATTACCAAGTATTTTACTGCTGACATTTAGTCTGGGCCAAAGTTTGTTCCTACGCATTTTGAAGTCATGACATTTCATCATGTGGTATTTTGCTTTTGATTAAGGTGCTATAGCATTAGTTGCCTTATAAATTTAATGGTGTTTCAATATTTTATACGAACATGCTCTTTTTTAAAAAATGTGGCTCCGTAGAGGTAGTATCTAATTTGATATAAAATGTCTACACGACGAATCTCTCAAGAGTGAAATGTTGCTCTTATCAAGGGTGGGCTGAGGTGCCTTCTAAACAAGCCCCCCATAGACACAACATGAGAGAGCATTTAGTGCAGAGCCTGTGCCCAGCGCCCATGCCTCCTGCGCCCTTGTCTCCTCCCTGTGACGCTGTAGAATGCTTCAGGTCTCAGAAGAGTTCATTTCAACCCTGCAGAACCACAGTCTTCGCTCGTAAAATCATTGCCTACGGAAAATATAAACTAGTTAAAAATAGAAAGAAACACATAATTTCAGCTTGAGAAGAGATTAAGGATTAAATCTTAGGCTTCTCAAAGGCAGTCCGCAGACCACCTGCATAAAGGTCACCTGGAGAGCACAGTAAATAGACAACCACAGGCTGCCTGCCAGACCTGCCGAATCACAATCTCTGGGCAGGGGGCTTAGAAATCTGCATTTTTAATAAGCACTCTAGGTGATTTCTATGCACAGTGAAGTTTGTGAAGCACTGTGATATGGACAGTGTCCAAAAACAATATTATCATCCAGAGATCCAGAAGGTGAAGATATGAACAATTGTAATGTTGACATAATTTTCCATGGTTAAACTATTTTGGTTTGAAGGACTATAAAGTAAGGAGAAAAAGGGAAGAAAAAGATAAGCCAAACCCCAAAGGACTCACTGCAGCAGGTCGGAGGAAATGTTAAAAAGCTTGAGAAATAGCCAAATAATTGCTGGGAGGTGGGAAGTTGGGGGAGCCTGCCTGGGGATCTCTCGGGACTAACTTCACATTGCTAATTTACAATCACAGGCTGCATCTGTCACTTTTACAAATCAATGAGAATGCCCACCCTTTAATAGCATGAGGTTACTTGCGGTGGCTGCTGGTGCGGGCCATCCAGAGGAGACCTTTCAGGATGTCAGGAAAGAACCTCAGTGACGCACATTAACACACACACGCTCCTTTATGTCACTTCCAATTTACTTTATCTTAAATTGTCAGCAAGGAGAACTCACACCCATATTAATAACTAGAGGTTTGCATGTAGGCCAAGAAAAATAAACCCTGCTGATAGCTCTGTAGACAGCTGGTTTGTTGTAAGTAGAGCCAAAAAAAAAAAATGACATGGCTCTTTGTATTTGTGGAAATTTTATAATATTTAGGGAAGGAACTGGTGGAAGAATGGTTTCAATGTCTTTGTTTAGGAAAGGCATTTTGAGAAAATAATCAAGATTGTCCTTAAACATGATTTTTACTATAAACAGCAGAAGAAAGGGAAAACCTATTAAGGTAAAGTCATAAGTTTCAACCATCTGGGAATCTAATTGTGCTGAAGAAGGAGCACCTAAAGTATTCTTTTTACATTTCTTAAGACAAATGAAGAAATTAAGATGCTGCTTCTGTGAGGCTAATTCTGATCAAAAAGCAAGAAAGTATTCATGATGGGAAGTGATTAGGTGGAAACAAACACTGACTGTTTAACCAGACATGGGACTAAGGTATTTAAAAAACAGATTTCAAAAGCACTTAAAAAAAAAATCAGATTTGTCTTTCGTGTGAGCCTTAACAGGGAATGTTGTCCAAGGAGTGTGGTAGGAAAATGAACTTCAGTTTGTACAGTCTCCATTCAAATGGAGAAGAAAACATTTCCCAGGGAACTGATTTAGCTGCCCAAGAAGGTTTCCCAAGAGCAGGGACTATAAACGAACATGTGGAAGAGGTAGAAAGAGGGGCACATAGCAAGGAATGAAAATAAAAGAGCTGCGTAGACTTACAAGAGCAGGATCAGGTTAGAGGCCAGGGTTATGGAAGCCTGAGGAACTGCTAAGGATAAGAAAAGGCTGTGGAAGCCATGTCCAGGAACCCTGTGAACAGAGAAGGGATAGGATCACTGCTGGAAGTGGTACACTGCTAACCGATGACTGAAGTGTTACTAGATAATCGATGTTTTCGCCTTTGCATGCCCTGCGCCGAGCACATGATGGTCACCTATTGAGTATAACACCCATGCAAGGAGATGGGTGGCTGAAGTGCTCTGGTGGTAACAGTGATTTTGAACATGGAAAAGTCAGAGGATAAATGGGAGTTTTAGGGGCGCCTGGGTGGCGCAGTCGGTTAAGCATCCGACTTCAGCCAGGTCACGATCTTGCGGCCCGTGAGTTCGAGCCCCGCGTCGGGCTCTGGGCTGATGGCTCGGAGCCTGGAGCCTGTTTCCGGTTCTGTGTCTCCTCTCTCTCTGCCCCTCCCCCGTTCATGCTCTGTCTCTCTCTGTCCCAAAAATAAATAAACGTTGAAAAAAAAAAAAAGAAAAAAAAGAAAAAAGAAATGGGAGTTTTATAGGAGAGATTTCAATACCTACATGAAATGCCAAATTAAGGGACTTGCTTACTTCTCAATAACATCTCTCTATCAGACCAAGAAGAATGACATCCCAAGAGGCAAGGCTCTGCAAATCTAATGTTAGAACTGTCATTAACAATGGTCGGGATCCAAGTATAGAGGTTTCAAAGATGCAGTCAGAGTGTTCTGATCCAAAGTTTGAAAAAGGGAAAGAGACGGATTTGGAGTATATCAGAGCAGTGATACGAGTATTTCTGCCATAATTCTATAACATCTTATGAGGTAGAGAACCTGGAGTGATTTCAATTGAAAAATGATGTTTAGAGTCTACTAAATAAGGAAAGTGTACTCAAAACGAGCACAATTTATTTAGAGCATTCCCTAATCTGTTCGTGAGAGCAACGTTATCATCATTGTGATTTCAGTAGAGCATCCTACAAAATTTCTTTTATATACTTAAAGGGAAGATGGAGAAGGGTAAACTTGGTGATGATGCAAACAATGGATTCATGATCCCAACCATATTCCGGTAGGACCAAAATGAGACATTCCTAAACGGTGCTATAGGACTCTATAGCCTTGTCTTTGGCCTTGTCTTGTTCAGTATTTTGAGTGATGATTTGAATTAAAAACAAACAGAAAAGGGCACTTTTAAAATTTGAATATGACACAAAGCTAGAGACAAAAATAATAGTATACTGCTAGTCCGAGCAAGATGGCCTATATTTGTTGTCTTAATTCAGACTGCTGTAACGAAGCATAGTAGACGAGGTGGTTTATAAACTACGGAAATTTATTTCTCACCGTTCTGGAGGCTCCAAGTTGGAGATCAGGGTGCCAGCATATT
Source organism: Prionailurus bengalensis (assembly GCF_016509475.1). Classification (NCBI taxonomy): domain Eukaryota; kingdom Metazoa; phylum Chordata; class Mammalia; order Carnivora; family Felidae; genus Prionailurus; species Prionailurus bengalensis. Next base: position 103,965,680 of record NC_057343.1, on the reverse strand, counting down.
CAGATTCTGATGAGGACCCTCACTCTTCCAGGTGGCAGATGGCCATCTTCTTCCTGTGTCCCCACATGGTAAAAAGGGGTGAGAGAGCTCTGTGGGGTCTCTTTTATAAGAGTGTAAATCTCATTCAAGAGGACAGAGCCCTGATAACTTCATTACTTAAATTAATCACTTCGAAATCTCCACCTCCTAATATCATCACATTGGAGGTTAGGATGTCAGCATATGAATTTAAGAGGGACACAAACCTTGGGCCAATAACACTTGTCTCTTTCTCCTCCCTTCCCGCTAAGTCAATAACATACCCTAGGAAGAACATGAGAGACAACCAGACAACTCTGAAAAGTAGTATGGTAGGCTGAATTATGTCCCCCAAAGATGTCTACATCCTAATGCTTGGGATCCGAATGTTACCTTGCATGGCAAAAGGGATTTTACAGATGGGATTAAATGACAGATTCGGAGATGAGGAGATTGTCCTGGATTATCTAGAAGGGTCCCTTACAAGGATCCTCCTAAGAGTAAGGCCTGAGGGTCAGAGTTAGGAAAGGACAGCTATCTCATGATGGAAGCAGAGAGAGTTTGAAGATACTGTGCTACTGACTTTGAATATGGAGAAAGGGGCCACAAGCCAAGGAATACAGGCAGCCCCTGGAAACTGGAAAAGGCAGTCTCCCCGAGAGCTTCCAGAAGGAACCAGCCCAGCCTACACTTGGATTTTAGCCAAATGAAACACAGTTTTGGGTGTCTGACCTGCAGAACTATAGGAAAGTAGATTTGTGTTACTGTAGTCCACCATATTTCCAGTAGTTTGTTACAGCCTCAGTAGGAAACTCATATAGACAAGAGGAGGGAGAACTGATTAAAGACTCCAGAACTGGAGGAAACGCATAATGGCAAGATGTTTCATGACTTCCCATTCACCACCCAACAAAAGAAGATCCTGGAGATCCCAACCCTTAACCTAGTGACCCAGCTCATCCCTCCACTTGACCAAACAGAATAGGACAATGGCAAAAATAAATATAATGGCAACCCTAAATGTTGGTAAAATTTAGAGAAACTAGGTCAGTCGTACAATGTCAGTGGAAATGTAAGATTGTAATCCATCTGGAAAACAGTTTGATGTTCCCTGTAATAGTATACTTGGAACTCCCATACAATGCAGCAGCAGCCATTCTCTTGGGCATTTGTCACAGAGAAGTGAAATCTGTGCTCTCACCAAAACCTGTAGACAAATACTCTTAACAGCTTTATTCAAAATAGCCCCTACTGAAAACAGCCCAGATGTCTTTCAACAGATGATTGGTTAAATTAACTATGATGCATCTATAGCATGAAATGTTACCCGGTAATTAAAAAAAAAAAAAAGAAAAAGCTATTGATATGAAACAACTTGGATGAATTTTGAGGTAATTGTGCTCAGTTTAAAGAGTCCATCTTGAAAGGTGTTTTGATTCAGTTGATGTAACATTCTTACAATGACAGAATGATAGAAATGGAGAATAAATTGTTGTCGGAGTTAGGGATGGTGGGAGGAGGTGGCTGTGGCTATGAACAGAATTATAAGGAATCCTTTTGGAAATGTAGCTTTTTAAACGTTGACTATATCATGTCTGTATCTCACTGGTAGTAGAGTTTGGCAAAATGTTACCATTCGGAGAAATTTGTTAAAGGGTACATCGGATTTCTCTGTATTTTGTTTTACGACTATTTGGTGAATGTATCTAAAAATAAATAATTTACTTTTTTAAAAAAAGGCTGTGAAAAAATTCATAAGTGATGGCATATTCGATGGCATTTTATTTAACCTTTGTGTTTCAGGTATTTTCACTGGGACTAGAATGCAAAGGTGACCTTTTTGATTTTTTTCCTGCCTTAAAGATGTGGTCAGGGTCATCTTCTGGCTAGTATATAGCTGCCCCTTAAACCATGTGGGTTTGAGCTGTGAATACTTACATGCAAAGTACTACAAATGTATTTTCTCTCCCTTATGATTTTCTTAATAACATTTTCTTCCCTCTTATTTTATTATAAGAATACAGTATATAGGGGCGCCTGGGTGGCTCAGTCATTTAAGCGTCCGACTTCGGCTCAGGTCATGATCTCGTGGTTTGTGAGTTCGAGCCCCGCGTCAGGCTCTGTGCTGACGGCTGGGAGCCTGGAGCGTGCTTCCGATTCTGTGTCTCCCTCTCTCTCTGCCCCTCCCCTGCTCACACTCTGTTTCTCGTTCTCTCCTTCAAAAATAAATAAACATAAAAAAATTTTTTAAAAAGAATACAGTATATAACACCTGTAACATACAAAATATGTGTTAATCCACTGTTTATGTTATCACTGAGGCTTCCAGTCATTTGGCTTTTGGTAGTTAAGCTTTTGGGGAGTTGGAAGTTGTCTGTGGATCAGTGACTGTATGTTGGGGGGAGTGGGCACCCCTACTCCATGTTGTTTACGGGTCAACCGTAGTTTCTGATGAAAAATGTTACTTTTTGTAAAGTTTCTTTTTTTCTCTCTGGCTTCGTTTAGGACTTTATCTTTGATGTTTCACTTGCTTGAATAGGATGCATCAAGATGTGCTTCTTTTGTTATTTTTTTTCTGCTTGGCGTTCTCTGCAGCATTTCAGCAATCTGGAAAACCTGAGCTAAAATCAGGTTTGGGGGGACCAAAAATTAGTTGTAGGGAAGCACTTCCAAAAGGCAAATTAAGAACCTCTGAAAATCCTTTGCTCTATAAAAGCACCAACAATAGTCCAAAATGGCCCAGATCAACATTTTTCTGAGCTCTTCAAATGAACCAAAATCCTGTTAACGGTCAAGGAGCATTTATTCAAGAAAAATCGTTGAGTGAATCTTGGTATGAGCAGGATGATAATGGTGTGTGTATGGATATGCCTTGTATCCTTCTTCCCAGCTGCATGGAAGCCTTGAAAATTATTAGCCTTGCAGCCGTGAAAGCTGTGAAAACCAGGGTCTAGCAGCCCCTGGAGGGACAGAATTGCTGTGGAGCTGCACTGAAATCCCTATCACTACAGAATTGTTATCTTTGACTTACCTGATAGCCCTCTGCAAATGCTCATTTGAAAGGATTCATCTCCATTTGACCTGACTCAGATTCCCTCAGTGGGAAAGGCCCTATCTATGGAGTGCTGGTTGAAAATAATACAAAAAGTTTAGGGGAAAAAAAATGTTAGAAATTGTGAAAGAGGTACAAGAAGAAGAAAAGAAAGAGGAAGGAGGAGGAGAAAGATCATCCTGGCTGCTATAATGAAAATAGAATTTACAGCTTTACAGGTGGAAAGAGAATAGAGACATGTCAGGTGACAAGGACTGAGCATGGATTATTGTATCTAGCAATGGGGACGTTATTGTGTGTCTTTCTCAAGAGCACTTTTAATGAAGTGAGAGGCCTAAAGGTTAAGAGAATGGGAAATGAATTGCAAACAAGTACAGGCAATCTTAGAATTGTGATATTTTTGGTTTCCCCGGTACCTTAGTTAAGCGCTTCATTTTATAGGTGTGGAATGGAAACCCCAAGAAATTGACCACCAGACATAGCTAGTTAGTGGCGAAGTGGGAGGTAACACCCAGATTTCCTCGCTCCCGTGTTAAATATCCTTCAGTCATGTAAGATTGCCTCCTTCTGGAAGAAGAAAAAGGGTAGATAATCATCATTCACTTATTATTATTTAAAAACAGATTCTGAAGTTCAGAAATAAAATATTTTTGCTTTGTCGAAGAAGAAGCTGGCTATTATTTTGGTCATGCCATTCTGAAAAGACGAAAATACAGAAATAACTTCCCACTTCCCCTTTTCATTACCGCTCGCTATTTCAGAGACGGAGGGGTGATTTGCCACTTAGTTACCATTATACAGATACCATATTCAGCTATTTTTTTGAACCGTGAATGTTGGCAGCAAAAGAACAATTTCATTTGTGTATTTTGATCACTTTTTTTTTTTAATAGACTTAACCCCACAAAAGAATGTTATCTTTGGTTCTTAAACCTTTTGCTCTGAGTGAGTTTTATTTTGTTTTAGAATAATAAGAATTGAATTTCTCTTTTTGCTCAAAATCAAAGCCTTTTAAAGGCCTCTCTGCACCCCCTTCCCCTGCCTCTCGCCCATTTCTGATGTTCTTTAGAGAATATAGTGTAGTGAATAACATCAGGTTTTTATCTATGTATCACCCGGCTCAGCATGATCCCATAGAAGAAAATGGAAGGAATAATCCATGGTGGTCAAGGAGCTAAAGACTAAACTTGATCCATAATTAAACAATACATTCACACGGCTGAGCAAAGAGCTTGCCTGCTACTGCTAATCTCTGATGTTCTTTTACAAGGCTTATCTCCATTTGAAAGCTTTCTTTTAAAACATTTCTCTGTCAAGTAGTCTAAATTATTCACCGCTTCCAATATTAATTTTTGTTGTCTATTTCTGGTGTATTCCATACAATGGGATAGAAACATTTTATGCAGATTTTTAATTAAGATTAGTCAAAGCCACCATGCTAATAATAATAACAAATAGACGCATACCACGCATATACACCGTGTAGTTCTGGCTCATTAGATAGAATATGTAGCAAACAGCAATGAAAGCATCATTTCTTTGAACATTTACTTTAATTATGATACTATATACCACATATAATATTTATTCTAGGGGTGTGGAGAGGATTTTAAGATGAAAAAGTATAATTATGGTAATTATGATTTGAGGGCTTTCTTTCTTGAATATTTCCTTTGGAGATATGTGTGCCAGGAAAAAATATTAAGTGAAAAAAGGCTATGGGCATGAACAAACACTTCGTATTTTAATAATCCTCATCGTATTCAATGCTGCTGCCATATTAGCATATTGTCATTTCTGCTTTTTTCTTTTTCTTAAAAAATCTATTTGCATAATTATGTAGAGTGCAATCTCTTTCAGGTTGTTCCCAGCTATGGAGCACTTAGCATTGCATATTACTACAGGAGATCAGCTTCTGTAGATATTCATGACTTTGTGGATCTGAAAAGAAAATAAGTGTATGTATTTTCTCTTATTTCTCATTTTTTTGTGTGAAGAGGAAGGCTTTGGCACATTCTAACAATGAATGTTAAATTGTCTTATTTTCTTTCTGAGATGCCATCTATGTCCTATACAAATACGTATGTATACAGAGCTATTAATTTTTGTCGTAATTAGTAATAGTTTTATGAAATTCTGGCCTCTACATTTCTCAATTATTTTCAGGTAACAAATGAGGTATGAATACATAATAAAGAATAGAAAAAAAATTTTAATACTGGACTAGTTCCCAACGATCCTTAAATAATACATGCACACAAACACATTCATAAACACACCAATGTACGCTTACATATCAGTTGCCTACACAGGGAAAATTTTCCTTAAATATGCAATATTTTGAATGAAGCCACTTATTATACCAGTTTTTAGTATAATTATATTATGGCCTTTAAAAAAAATACCCACTCATATATTTAAAAGGAAAAAAAAGTGGAGGTGCCTGGGTGGCTCGGTTGGTTAAGCGTCCGACTTCGGCTCAGGTCATGATCTCACGGTTCAAGGGTTCGAGCCCCATGTCGGGCTCTCTGCTGACAGCTCAGAGCCTGGAGCCTGCTTCAGATTCTATGTCTTCCTCTCTCTCTGCCCCTCCTCAGCTCACACTCTGTCTCTCTCTCTCTCTCTCTCAAAAATAAACATTAAAAAAAAAATTCACATATCACTGTTTAAAAAAAAAAAAGAAAAACAAAAACAAAAAAAAGTGAAGCAAAATGGAAAGTTCCAGACAAGAAAACAAATATTACTGCAGATCTCACCACCCATCACTCAACAATTAGTCTTGGTGACCATCAACTTCATCTCCCTTTGTTCACACACAAGCTGTATAAAATATAGGAATAGTTTAAGACAGAGTCATAGCATCATCACTTAAAATTAAGCTTAATATTATTTGACTTTAACTGAAGAAATCGATAGCTTTTAAGTTGAGAATAACAAAATTTAGGTCCATTATTTTTATTTAAAAATTTTTTAGTTTTTTTAAATTTATTTTTTGAGAGAGAGAGAGAGAGAGAGAGAGAGAGAGAAAGCGTAAACGTGTGAGGGGCAAAGAGAGAGGGAGACTGGGAATCCCAAGCAGGCTCCACACTGTCAATGCAGTGCCCGATGTGGGGCCTGAACCCACGAACCGCGAGATCATGACATGAGTGGAGATCGAAGAGTCTGTCACTTAACCAACTGAGCCACCTAGGTGCCCCTAGGGTCTCTTATTTTTAGTGAAAATGTCCAGTTTAGTAAAAAATATTGTGTAGCTTACACAGCAAGTGGGAGAGCCAGAGGGCTACGTTTGTGACTCATATTCAACGTGTAATATGCAGAACCATATCAAAGATCTTAAGACGTCACTGCCACCACTTCCGTCAGTCTTATCTGAGATGTTGGAAATGTTATTTGACAAGTATTACTACAATCTCAACATATTTGACCACCCATTCCAGAAGAAAACTAAAACAAACCCCACAAACAAACGACAACAACAAAATTAAACAAAGCTGGGTTTGTTACATTTCTTGCCTTGGAAGTGAAGCTTCCTGTGAAAGCTACTGCCTGCTGGATCCTGGCTACAGAAGCGAGTGTTCTCAGCTGTGCCTCTAGGAAGATGGGAGTTTGAAGGATTGAATGGTCCCATCTGACAGCTATCCATTCCACATCTCTTGTTTCTTGGTCTTGTAATCTCTTTTTTCATTATTTACTTCCTCCCTTTCATGGAACACGCTCAGTAATACTGAGAAATTGTACTTGATAAGTAATATTTTGATAGTTGCATGTCTAAAAAGAGTTATTTTTAACAATATATTTCAAGATTGAAAAATATTTGACTCCCTGCTAAGAAATATGAGGAAAATATCACTCATACTTCCTCCCACATTTGCCCTTTTAGCTTCTCTTTTTTCCACTTTTAATTATATTATCATTTTAACATTTCTAACAAGTATAACATTCACATTAGATTATATAATTAAAATTAGTTTTTTAATCTTTAGTGTTGGCATAAATGTATTCAACTCTCACTAACCATTCTTTTTCTCTAGTTTCTATTTTCCTCAGCTCTTTATTTTGTGTTATTTCTTGTTTGGCTAAACTTTACTATGCAAGAGTGAGAAGCTCTGTCTTTAATTTTGAACATAAAGGATAACTTCCTGCATATAAATTTGGGAAAACAATGTTTCTTAGAAATGATATTGGTATACTTTTTCTGGAACTGAATATTTCTTTGGAGCCCTCTAAAGACTACCTGACATCCCCTTTGAATGATACTTACTCTTTCATTCATTCATGTGTACCTATGTGATTCTTCTTGTATTTTTATGGGATTAAAATTTTTTTTTTAATGTTTATTTTTAAGAGAGAGAGAGAGAGAGAGAGAGAGAGAGAGAGTAAGGCAGAGAGGGAGGGAGACACAGAATCTGAAGCCCGCTTCAGGCTCTGAGCTGTCAGCAGAGAGCCCAATGTGGGGCTAGAACTCATGAACCTTGAGCCAAAGTCAGACACTTAATCGACTAAGCCACCTAGGCACTCCTCTTTATCCTTAAAGACTGAGGAATTTACCAGAATTCATACATTTATATCAATCCCTCTGTATCCATTTTTCCTGGGAACACTCTGGGACTCAGATTCAAGCCTGCCATATATCAGTACAGTTTAACTGTGTACTTACTTGAATTTTGTGCTGTTTGCTGTTCTCAGGAACACAAATTATATATACAGATTTTCCTTGACTTATGATAGGATTACATACTGATAAACGCATTAGGAGTTGAACATACTGTTAAATTGGAAATGCATTTAATACAACTACCAAACATCATCGCTTAGCCTACTCTACCTTAAACTTGCTCAGAACACTTAGGATAGACCACAGTGGAGCAGAATTATTTAACATAAACTTATTTTGTATTAAAGTTCGAATATCACACGTAATTTGTTAAAGACTGTGCTGAAGGTAGAAAAACAGAATGGCTCTATGGGGTATTTGTTGGCTCTATAAGGGTATTTGTTGTTTACCTTCTTGATCACATGGCTGGCCGGGAGCTGTGGCTCTCTCCCTCTGCCCCCCATCATAAGAGAATATCATACCAGTTATTGCTAGCCTGGGAAACAATCAAAACTCAAAATTTGAAACACAGTTTCTATTGAATGCATATCACTTTCACACCATCGTAAATTCGAAAAATTATAAGTCAAACCATTGTGAAGTCAGGGAGCATCTGTACTTTAGTATCATCTGTTGTATCCATGTTTCTCCATAGTTACATTCATGTTGTGTTTTCTGATGTTGTATTTATGTGATTCACTTCGGCCTATCCACGGCACTTTTGACTTTGTTTTCAGTTATGTTCATTTTTATATTATGGTCTTAACATGACTTTCAGAACCATTATATTTTTATTGTTCATTTCCATTTGTTTACCCTAAGAACTAGGAATTTCCAACCCTTTCTGCCTTTTGTATTCCCTTATTTGAACATTGGTAAATCTTGTGCCATTTTAAAAATTTAAAGTGATTATACTACCTATCATTTCTGATTCTGACATTACCTATTTTTCTTTGGGTAATTCTTTTTATAGTGTCTTTTCTTCACGTGGCCTTTTCTAATGCTTCCAATCTTCTATAAAAAGCATGCTTTAATGTGTGGCTTTTCTGTTAGAGCTTTTGTGGTTACTTAATGAAAGACACAACTACATGGCCCCGGTGGCCTTCCCCCTTTGGGTAGCTTAGCTGAGAGCTGGTTCAGTGGACTGAACTGTTCTGCTGAGAGCCAAGGTATTTATTGAGCTAATGTCAGTATTCCTGGTATGTAAGATTGTTTCCAGAGCTCTTGGTTTGCATATTCTAAACTTTGGTATTCATATTCCCTAGCATTGTTCCAGGGCCTACACATCATTTGATATATTTCTTGTTGCTTTGTGTAGGGATCAGTAAGTGCTACAACCTGAGGGCCACATCCAGCCTGCTTCCTGTTTTTGAATGGCATGTGAGCTAAGAATTGTTTTGCATTTTTATATGGATTGAAAAATCCAAAGAAGAATAATTTATGAAACATGAAAGTTAAATGCAATTCAAATTTCAGTGTCCATAAGTAAAGTTTATTGTAACACAGCCGTGCTCATTTTTTTTTTATATATATACTATCCATGGCTGCTTTTGTATTGCTGTAGCAGAGTAGAGTAGCTACACAGAGAATATATGGCCCATATTTCTGTATAAAATGTATACTATTTGGTCCCCTTCAGAGAACGTTTCCCTGGTTTAGAGAAACCAGGTGTTCCCAATTCCTCAGGTTAGGCTTACCTGTCAATAGGCAACATGGTATTGGGCTCACTCTTGGAGTCCTCAGTTGCATATCCCACAGGCTGACCTAGCTGGACCTGTATCCTAGAAGTTTGGCTTTGATGCATACGGAGCATTTTTGTCCTATATTACAGAAAAATGAAAGTATGGAGGACTATACTCACCCTACTATTTCTCTGCTTATAAAATTTTCCTAAATAAATTCTATGTTATATTGGGATCGTGTGATGCTATGGTATGTGAACTTCTTGGATGATATTACTTATCTTTGAATTGAATTGCTGTTAATGGATATCATGTGGGGTCAAACTGGGCACGTAGTGGCTAGAAGATTGAGAGGAATCTAAAGGAATCTACTGCCTCTCTTTTGTTTTTGACATTTTCGTATACACTTTCTTTTTCTTTTTCTTTTTCTTTTTCTTTTTCTTTTTTCCTTTTTGGGTCTTTATCCACCTTTTTGAGATCTCAAACTGGATCTCTGCAGGGATTTTTTTTTTCCAACTTTCTAGACAACTCTGGATCTCGTAATCATCATAATTTTGTATGCCATCTTAACTATGGTAAAATCTGTACATTGTCCCTGATCTCTCATTTTATCATTTAACAGTATTTAAGTGATGTCAAAAATGTCTTCTTTGAGCCATGACAGTTTTCTGGTTTCCCTTATGATGGAATGTTTTCTTTTATCTATTAGTTGGTTTTTGTTGGTGGTGAGATTTGAAGAAGCGGAGGAAAGGGGAACTTTCTTCAGCCATAGAACTAGAAATAACAGGCTGTTTTTATACCTTTATAAATTTTTAGAATCACATATAATTATCTTAACTCTATACCCCTGAATTTAATTTCTGTCCTGACTAAACTACTAAAATTTTCATCTGTGTGGTAAAAATCACTAAGACTTGTTTAAACTTTGTAAATTTGACATTCTTAGAAATATCCTTTCAAATGGATACACTAGGTTTATGCTAATAAGAGTGGACAGTTAAGTTCTTGGTAAATGTAACCCCCATTATTTCTTCCACTAGAAAAAGGTAATGTTGCCTTCTAAAAAGACCTGAGTCGCAATGACAAAATACTTCTTTCATTTCCCTAACATCAGCCAAAGCATTTCTTTTCATTTAATTTGAAAAAAACAAGTTATTCTTTCTATTTTTTGCAGATTGTAATAGTTTCAGGACATTGTGCATGTCTCCCAAAATACTCTTTAGAAATTGCATGTGTGAGATTTTCATGTGAGATATTTCTGAGTGAAGTTTATTGTGACTTCCTAATTAGATGTGGGTATCAGGATTTTCTTTTTCTTTTTTTTTTACCCAAACAATTTTTATTTTTATTTTTGTACTTATTTTTATTTTATTTTATTTTATAATTTATTGTCAAGTTAGCTAACAAACATTGTAGTCTTGGCTTCACAGTAGATTTCCATGATTCATCTCTTACATACAACACCCAGTGCTCTTCCCAATGTGTGTCGTCCTCAATGCCCATCACCCATTTTTTCCATCCCCCCCCATCCCTCCACCCCCATCTACCCTCAGTTTGTTTTTTGTATTTAAGAGTCTCTTATGGTTTGCCTCCCTCTCTGTCTGTAACTGATTTTTCCTTCCCTTCCCCTGTGGTCTTCTGTTAAGTTTCTCTAATTCCACATATGCATGAATGCATATGATATCTGTCTTTCTCTGACTGGATTTTCTTTTCTTTCTTCTTGTTTTCAAAATGATATATATTTTTTTTTTGACAAAAGATTTGAGGGGTAGTATGCCTAGACCAAAGGAATAAAATACTTAGGAATGTCACTTCTTTATGAGAACAATTTAGACAACATAAAAAGAGAGTTAATAACAACTGCAAGATATGAAGCAGTATAGACTCAAGATCTAGTAACATATTTGGGAGTTTGAACAAATGTAACCTTTAGAGATTTATTTTCTCCTGAGTACAAGGAAAAATCAAAATATTCATAGAAGGATGTGAGTCACATTTGAAATATTTATTATTGATTTACCTTTGTTTGGAGTTCAATGATGTTTAATAAATATCCCTTTCTAAGAAAAAAAATATTAAAATTTTAACTATGATAAGTCAAAATTTTTCTTTACTTCTCTTTTAATTCACCTATCTCCCCAGTTGAATAGAATTTGTAATTATTCAAAGATGGCACAGCACAAATTGGAAAAACCTCACAACTAAGACAATTGAAAAAAGCAGACGTTTATTGGATTCTTTTCTACCCAACACTTTAATGAGTAAGGATGTGGACAGTAATTGTTTTCTTCCCTGCCCTAGTAATGGAAAGTAATTAAAATGAAATAAAAAATAATGCACACTGCAAAGATGCTCAGAAATTCTACATTTTTACTGGTCCTAATTTATAGACAAGTGTTGGAATATTCTTACAATGCCAGTTTTTTCCACAGCATTTGTCATCTGAAATTTATAGAATTATAACGTACATTCCATTATTGGTTACCATAATAAATAAGGTCTTTGATATATTTAAACAACCTTTGTCCCCTCATTTAAAACTAAGATTTTAATGTTTATTTATCGTTCAAGAACTCTTATGTTAACTTTCATACAATGAGTTAATAAAAAGTAACAATTTACCTCATAATATGTGGTTATGATTTGGGGATATATTGCGTGAATGAAGATCTCACTTTGCCTATTTGTTCAGAAATAACATAGCATGACATAAATATTATGTCATTTCTCAATCATAGAGGTTTTATTATTTTCACTTATATTGAGTTCTTCTTTGTAACTAACTTATCACTATGAATACTCATAGATAATATTTTCCATTTAGGAATCAGTCTGCACAGAAAACACGAAAGTGAGAATGGAGAAGAAGCTATTTCACCCATGAAATGGTAATATGTAAGTTTATTATTAATAAAATATTATATCCCCTTTGTAGGAAGGAGTGTTGAATAGTGGTATTTTTAATTAATCATATATAACTGAAAGGAGAATAATTGAATTGAATAATTGAAAACAGAGAGATACCTGAATATTTCCTTCCAAACCTCCTTTCACTCATAGGTGTTTTATTTTATTTTTATTTTATTTTATTTTATTTTATTTTATTTTATTTTATTTTATTTTTTATTTATTGAAGTATAGTTGACACAGAATGTTACATTAGTTTCAGGTATACAACATAGTGATTCAATAACTCTATATGTTATGCCCATCACAAGTTGTAGCTACCATCTGTCACCACACAAACTATTACAATACCATTGGCTATATTCCCTATCATGTACCTTTTATCACCATGACTTATTGATTCCATAAGTGGAAGTCCATACCTCCCAATTCCTTTCAATTTTTTTTGCTCATCCGTCCATCCATCTGTCTTCTGGCAACCATATTGTTCTCTGCACTGATGGGTCTGTTTCTGCTTTTTGTTTGTGTGTTTGTTACTTGCGTTTTTTTTTAGATCGTGCATATAAATGAAATCGTACGGTATTTGTCTTTCTCTGTCTGACTTACTTTACTTAGTCTCATACCCTGTAAGTTGTAGATGTCAAGATTTCATTCTTTTCATGGCTAAGTAATATTCCATTGTATACATATACCATATCTTCTTTATCCATTCATCTACTAATGGACACTTATGTTGTTTCAATTGTCCTCTGACACACTTAGTGAAGATGACCACACAATGACTTGTATGTGAGTGCTCACAGCAGCATTATTCTTAGCAAACCAGACTGTGAGGCAACTTTACTCATCAAAAGGTTAATGGATAAACAAATTGTATTACATATCTATATAATGGAATACAACTCAGCAATAAAAAGAAATGAATTACTGATACAAATAAAAAAAACTGGATCAACTAGAAAACATTGGTTTTAATAAAAGAAGTATACACAAAATAGTACATACCATATGGTTGCATTTATAGAATGTCCAACATCAAGCAACACTATCCTATCCTGACAGAAATCCTATACTGACAGAAATTGCTGGGGGCTGGTGGTAAAGGAATTGACTGAAAAGAGGCCCAAGGGAATGTTCTGGGAGTGATGTGGAAATGTTTGCTATTTTTATTGATACGGAGATTACACAGATGGACACATTTAGCAAATTTGGTATCATTTTAAATAGGTACATTTTATTGCATCTCAAGTATATCTCAAAAATGAGAATTCAGTGTAAAATGACAGTAATCCAGCAGACACATAACGTATTGGCCAAAGTTTGTAAAGCAACAGTATCAAGTGTTGATGAGCATGTGTAGCAATTTGAAGTATCTTACATGGCTGGTGAGTAAATTGATAAAATCACTCTGGAAAAGAATTTGATGGTATTTACTTCAGACAGCCTTCTGTATACCCTAAGACCTGGGGATTTCACTGGAGGGTAGATACCCAAAAGAAATGTACAAAACTGTTTATAGCACCACTGTTTATAAAAGCCAAAAACTGTAAGCAATTTGAATATTCATATCTAGTGGAGTGGATACTTAAATTATAATTGTGACGCAGCACTGAAAATAAACAAACTACTGATACGTATACCATAGATGAATTAAAAAAAACCAACAGTGTTGAGTGAAAGAAGCCAGACATAAAAGAGAATATAAATTATGATTCCCTTATATAAATCTGTGGTGTTAGAAGTCAGGATAGTGGTTTACTTGGTGGGGACAGTGACTGGTAGGGGCATAAAGGGATTTATATTGATAATATTGTAGTTTTAGATGTTGATTATCTTGTATGTCTACGTTATAAAAATGAATGGAGCTTCATGCTTATATTTGTATTCTTATCTGTGTTTTACTTCAATAAGAACCTTATTGAAAAGGTTGAGCCACTGAATTAAATGAAAACTGTTCAATCTTTTGGCAGTTTTCGATAGAATTCTGCAAATTCCATGATGCCTAAGAGAGAGTCGTGAGCCCCAGGACCCTAATGAAATCATAGCTTTCATGGAATACCTCCCCTGTATGCAGTGCTCTGCTGATTTCTGGGGAGAACACTAAACAAACCAAAATCAAAACAAAACTCCAAAAACCTAAACAAACCAATTTTACCCCAAAATTTTAACACTTTTTTTTGAAAGGACAAAATTACATGAGTTATCTTAAATATCAATAGTGGCCAAAAAGGCAGAGAAAGGCAATAACATGTTTGGATGGGATTATATGTATTTCCAAAGGAGCAAACAATGAAAGCCAATATAATTTCCACTTTATGTCTTAGAAAATGACATCGAATGGTAGTATTATCCATTACATCATGAAATGTTAGGGTCATGCCTGATAAAGACAGTGAGACCTCTCTTGGGTTCTTGTGGCACAGAATTATTCTATACACAGGATTATTCTATTATACACATCATATATTCAACATGCACAAATACAACTGACACAGGGCCCTTAGGGTCAGAAAAGAAAATAGAATATCAGTTTCTTAAAAAGATGGAATGATATCACTGTCCTGTTCCCTTCACTGAGTTGTTGAAAGGATTTTCTGAGATAATTTGAGGAAAACAATTTTTGTCATAATTCCCACTATCTGTTCATTGTTATCATTAAATCTTAACCTTCACTGTAGTCAAAATCCAGCATAGCTCAGATGCTAACTTTGACATACATAGTATGCTTTTCAAGGAAGGTGTACAAGACTGCTGCTTAACCATATGTACCCCTAAGATCTGCTAGGTGGACTTGAGAGGGATCAAAATTCTGTTGCTGTTTTTTTTTTTTTTAATTTGGTTGGTACTTGTAGAAACACTCCTTCAGGCACTCCAGTGACCAACCTGAAAGGTTGATAGATTTAATTTATACCCACCACACCTCCAAAGGGACCTGTTGCTTCTACAAAACGAAAATAAGTTATAAATTTGAAAGATGTTCAGACCAGCCTGTTACAGAGTGTGTTCTGCATAATATTAGTTCCTGTTGGAGGTTAAAAATGTAACAAAGGGAAAAAATACATTGTGTGGTTAAATAAATTGAACACTAGTTAATAGGTTTAATTGACAATATTGATTTCTTCAGCATAAGTATTCATGGAGAAATTTACATTGTGAATTCACGACGTGCGAGTGATGTGTCTAGGAAAAACTCCCCTTTTCTCATTTACTCACATACACATAGTTTTAACACCAGGTGTATGAGGTATCCCCCTACACCAAGCAATTCTCCACAGCGTCAGTTGGGTGTCCTGCAATGATATTTAATTCTGAAACTAACCTGAGTTATCACAAACCCTACGGCTTAAGGGTTCAGTCACAGAATTATGCTCCCCACTTTAGGTGCCAATCACAAGTAACAGATCCAGACAACTTGTGTCCAACGTGGCTGCAAATTGGAGGTTCCTATGACCACCCCCCCCTTGTTGGATTCGAATATTTGCCAGAACAGATTATTCAACTAGAGAAACACTTCCTTACATTTACCGTTTTATTACATAATAAAGAATAGAATCAAGAATATAGATGAACAGCTAGGTGAAGGGATACACAGGTTGAAGTCTAGAAGGGCTCTGAGTGCAGGAGCTTCTGTTCCCATGAGGCTGGAGTACACCACCCTCCTGGCCCATGAGTGTGTTCACTAACCTGGAAGCTCCCCTAACTTCTTACTATTGGGATTTTATGGAAGCCCCGGCATATAGGCAAGATGAATTATTATCTCCATTTCCAGCCCCCTTCTGAAGAATAGGGGTGGGTCTGAAAGTGCCAAGATTTTTATCCTGCTTTGGTCTTGCTGGCGACCAGCCCTCATCGAAGAGTCACCTCAGGAAATTCCAAGGGACTTAGGAGCTCAGTGTCAGATGCTCTCATTATTCAGGAAATTATAAAAGTCTTAGGATCTCTGCACCAGTAACCAAGATCAAAGGCTAAATATTAAATCAAAAGATTTTCCCAGTGTCCCTATTTCCAAGGGTTTGGGGATCTCTGTGTCAGGAACCAGGAACAGAGACCAGTATATACATTTCTTATTATTTCACAATGTGTTATGGTTCTCAAATAGGTTTGACCATTTGGTCAGAAACAGCTCCCTTCCTGACACTTCGCTGAGGAATAAATTCTGTGATATCCATTTTGGAAAATGCTACTTTAAACCACAGTATGAGAGACTGTCATTGAGGATTTTCCTGGTTATCTTCCTCAGTTAGTTACTTTTAGTTTCACATCCAGTTACTCCTGAATCCCTTCTGACGACTGGTCAGGACTGCAATGAACAGGCACAATTGTGGCTACACTGCCAGGGGCACTCTGAGGAGGTTCAGTGCTGTCGCAGAGCAGAAAAGAAACGTAACATTCAGAATTTTCTGCCCTTGTTGGGCAAGACCTTTCTCTTCATTGTCTTTGCGATCATCTCCAAATAGTTCTTTAGCCTAAGATCTCAGTGCCTGGCACATGAAATTCCACCCTCTATGACCAGTCTCACGTTGGCATGCACTTGACCTTCAGACTTACTTCTTTCTTACATGGCACTGTGGCTGTCTGATTTCGTGGGTGTCGTAGGACAAACATATCTAGAAGAGGCCACAGTATGTAAATGATAGCAAAGGTACCAGCAAAGAGCATTAAAGCAATTACCTTGCATGTGAAATTACAAGTGTTAAGGCACTTGGAGGTCGGTGGAAACCTCTGTCGTATTTCGAAAGCTTTGGGGCTTACTATTGCTCTCTGGGAGTATTGCGATAATAAAAGCATAATACAAGCCTAAGGACCTTTAAATGCTATTAATTAGATTCACCGTAAAAGGATTGTGAAATTAGAATTGTTGTGCTCTCAATTATGATTTAATTCATTAAGATCACAAAATGCTGTTTTACAGTGATGGCTCAAGACAGTCAATAGAAAGTGATGCTTTGAATATAGAAAATTATTTTACACTCCTGTATGAAACAAGTAGGACATACTGTTTGAGGGAGTGACTCTACCACAGTGAATACTGTCACATGAGCCACACATACAAAAGCATGTGGGCAGGTAGGAATATTTCTTTTGATGTGTGAAGGGATACCTGAAATTAGGTTGTTCTCTTTCTTTTTGTTTTTAGGTTTGTTTATTATTTTTGAGGGAGAAAGAGCTTGCGAGCAGGGCAGGGGCAGAGAGTGAGGGAGGCAGAGAATCCAAAGCAGGGTCTATGCTGAGAGCCAAAAGCCTGATGTGGGGCTTGAACTCACAAACTGTGAATTGATGACCTGAGCTGAAGGCAGACACTTAACTGAGTAAGCCACCCGGGCGTGCCTAGGTTATTCTTTTTCTAAGAAATATATTTAGGCAGTTAAGTGTAAAAAAGGGAGGATGGTATAATTTTTAACATAGTTTGTTACAATGTATAAACATCTCATAAAATCCATCATGAAAGCAAGAGATAGTAATTATGACTACTCAGTGATTACCTTCGAAAATGGTAAAAAAAAAAAAAAAAAAAAATTTCCAAAGTTGGCTTCTGTTCAGAAAAACTTTTGACTACTTAACAGTTATCACAATTTTAAAAATTCTGCGACTGATGCTTTGGTAATTATTAATGCTCTATTTGTCAGCTTTAGTTAGAATTAATAGAGGGTACTGAGGTATTATACTAGGGCATTAGCATAAAGACAGCCACTAGAATGATATAAACCCTTCTTAATATCAAAATAATAAACTGCTGAAGGAAGGAAGAAAGAAAGGAAAGGGAAGAAGGAAGGAAGGAAGGAAGGAAGGAAGGAAGGAAGGAAGGAAGGAAAGAAACAAACAAGGGAGGGAGGGAGGGAGGGAGAAAGGAAGGAAAGAACTTTGCAATGTTTCCCTAATCCTTGATCAAACAGAATTCATAAAGAAAGTGTTTAAATTCAATCTATTTACAAACAATTTTTTCACCTACCAGAAGCTTTCAGGAGATACACAGCTAGAGAATTATAATTTGGGATGATTCTCTTGTTTTATTGGTATCTCCTAAACAGTAATGTTCATTCTGCTTGTGTATTCATTAGGATTGTCCAGAGAAACACAACCAGTAGGATCTCTCTCTCGCTCTTGCTCTCGCTCTCTTTTTCTGTGTGTGAATGTGCAATGTGTGTGTATATGTGTGTATGTATATGTATATATATGTACACATATGTATATATATGTGTGTATATATACATATATATACATATATATACATATATATGTGTATATATGTATATATATGTATATATATGTATATATATGTATATATGTACATATATGTATATATGTATATATGTATATATATGTATATATATATGTATATATATATGAGGATATTTATTATGAAGAATTGGCTCATACAATTAGGAAGGCCAAAAAGTCCCACAGTCTGTCCTCTACAAGCTGGAGAAGCAGGAAAGCTGATAAACCAGGCAAGCTGATCATTTATTTCAGTGCTAGTTTGAAGGCCTGAGAACCAGGGAAATACTGATGTAACTTCCTATCTGAGTCCAAAAGCCTGAGAATTGGGAGGACCAATGGTATAAATGCTGCTCATAGTCTGAAGGCTGAGAACCAGAAGCATCAATGTCCGAGGGCAGAAGACCTATGTTGCAGCTCATGCAGAGAACAAATTCTCCCTTCCTCAACCTTTTTGTTCTCTTGGGGCCCATAATGGATTGGATGATGCCCATCTAAATTGGTGAGGAAAATCTTCTTCACACAGTCCCTGATTCAATTGCTAATTTCTTCTGGGATCACCCTTATAGACACACTCCGAAATAATGTTTTACCAGTTGTCTGTGTAGCCCTTAGGCCAGTCAAGTTGACACATAAAATTAACCATCATAGCCTGTATGAACTTTCACCGTCACAGTGGCTGCAAACTTAGACTGTTGGCATCTAGAGACTCTGAAATAATGTTCCATTTCCCACCCTACTTATCTCTTCTCTGCCTGAGATGTTTTCATTTGAAAGAAGTGCTTCATGTGAAAAGAAATTATAAGAGGTCAAATTAAGGGAGTAAGGATAAAGGAAATCTGTCAAATGATAAACACCAAATGCCTAATTAACTTAAACTCAAGTTAATAACTCCATGAAATCTTGGCCTTCATTACTCCATTCTTTTTACTGGGAAAATGAAATAATGAGCTCCATGTGTGGAACATTACCAAAAAAGGATAGCAACCAGGTCGTTTTCATTAATTGCTGTGAATCGCCGTATTCATTTGTTACTGTACAAAATGTGCCAATCAAATAACTTTGGTTTTTAGATTGGCTCTGTTTACTCAGCTTTTTGTAGACATTACACTAATAATATGAGCAAGGTGATTATACATACATTCACTGCTTCTTGGCTATGTGTTCCTGCAGTTGTACTGGAAAAATGAAGAGAGATTGGTAGACTTTGAGATTCTGACCTTCTGGGAGTAGGTGAAGAGGGGAAAAAAAGGGATTAATATGGAGCGCATACTATAAATGTCAGAGACAGATTGGGGTGTCCTGGGAGGAGATATTTACTTTTTACACCTTTTCCAATAGCTTAGCAAGGGGATGGGATAGTTACTGGGTTAGATCAAAAGAAAACGATAACAAACATTGAAGTATGGGTGTGTTCCCTGTGAACAATGATATTTTCTTACCCAGGATACTCCACTGTTGCACAGTGGTTTAGGTATACCCTACACTGTACTTCCCTTCTATTATTCTGTAAGCAGATGATAAATAGAGGTTGAGTGTCTCTCTTAGAGCCTTTCACATGTTAAGGCCAGTATATTTTTCCCACTGCAACAATCCTTCATTTAGCATAAGAACTAGGAAAATATGTGTGTTTTGCTGTCTCTCTGTCTACAATTTTTATAACAGATACAATTTTACTTTACATCATATGGCACGAACAATATACACATCTATGCCTTATTTGCCTAACAAAGAAGTTAGACTCTTTTACATATATCATCTTACCATAATCTCTGTTCTAAGGTGAATTTAAATATCCTTATTTTGTAAAAAAGGAAATGTACATAAAAGTCAACATCTATTCAGGGCATAAATACCAACAAACTATAAATAGAAGAGGATTTTCTAAACTGATTAAGGGAGTCTATAGACCTAGAGCTACCATCATACTTGATGTTGAAGTACTTAACACTTTATTCTGAAAAATGGAAATGAGTCTCAGATGTCTATTCTTACCATTTCTACTCACCATTATATTAGAAATCCTAGCCAGTGCTACAAGACCAGAAAACGAGAGAGAAGCTATACATATTTGAAAGTAAGAAGGAAAATTGTTTATTTGAGGATGGTGTGATTGTCTATGTAGAAAATCCTAAGGAATCCATAAAAGAAAAAAAGCTATGGAAGTAAGAGATGGGTTTAGCAACATCTTAGGGTGCAAGTTCAAAATTCAAAAATCAATTACATCTCCATCTTATATCTGTGGTAGGCAGAATATACCCCCTCCATGATGTCTACACCCTAATCCTTGGAACTTGAGAATATGTATATGACAAAAGCAACGGTTGCAGAAGTGATGGAAGTTTATCCTGAATTATCTGGGTGAGCCCACTCTAATCCCTCTCTAACTCGGATTAAGATCTAAATCCTTAAAAGTAGAGGGTCTTTTCTCATTATGGTCAGAGAGATGTGAGGATCAAAGAAAAGTCAAAGAGATGCAACCTTACTGTCTTTGATGATGAAGAGGAGAGACAAGAAAAGAATGCAAGCAACCTCCAAAAGCCGAAAAAGGCAATAAGATGTACTCTCCCTAGAATTTCCAAAAAGGAAGGCAGTCTAACTTATACCTTGTGAGACAGTGTTGAACTTCCCACCTATGGATTTAAGATACAATAAATGTTGTCTCACATCACCAGGGTTATGGTAATATGTTACATCAGCAATAGAAAACTAATATCAGTAGTAAAGGAAAATAAAATTATAGAAAAATAAAGTTTATAGTAGCATCAAAACTATGAAATACCAAGGGACAAATTTAACAAAATATATGTAATACCTGTAATGGACAGCTACAAAATAATGCTGAAAGAAATTAGAGAAGACCTAAATGAGTGGAGATGGACTGAGTGACTTACTAAAGAGGTTTAATATCCAAATCATAGGAGTCCCAGAAGAAGATGAAGAGAGAGAAAAAGGGTCAGAAGTTTTATGTGAACAAATTATAGCAGAAAACTTTCCTAATCTGTGGAAGGATACTGACATCAAAATCCAAGAAGCACAGAAAACTGCCTTTAGATTCAACAAAAACCAACCATCACCAAGGCAAATCATAGCCAAATTCACAAAGTACACAGCCAAGGAAGGAATTATGAAAGCAGCAAAGGAAAAAAAGTCCTTAACCTGTAAGAGAAGACAGATAAGTTTCGCAGCAGACCTATCCACAGAAGTGGCAGGATATATTCAACTTGCTAAATCAGAAAAGTATGCAGCTCAGAATTCTTTATCCAGCAAGGCTGTCATTCAAAATAGGAGAGATAAAGAGTTTCCCAGACAAAAATTAAAGGAGTTCAAGGAATTTTATGGGGGACCCTTTTAATGGAGAAAAGAGAAAAGAAAACAAAAAGACCAAAAGCAACAAAGACTAGAAAGGGCTAGAGAACATCTTCAGAAACACCAACTCAACAGGCAACACAATGGCACTAAATTCATATCTTGTAGTACTCAATCTAAATGTCAGTGGACTAAATGCTCCAGTCAAAAGAGTATCAGAATGGATACAAAAATAAGGCCCCTCAGGGCACCTGGGTGGCTCAGTCAGTTAAGCCTTGGACTTCAGCTCAGGTCATGATCTTGCAGCTTGGGAGTTCAAGCACCACATTGGGCTCTGTACTGACAGCTCAGAGCCTGGAGCCTACTTCAGATTCTGTGTCTCCCTCTTTCTCTCTGCTCCTCCCCCACTCGTGCTCTATCTGTCTCTCTCTCAAAAATAAACGTTAAGAAAAAGTTTTTTTAGAAAACAAGGCCCATCTATATACTGCTCACAATAGACTCATTTTAGACCTACAGACACTTATGGATTGAAAGTAAGGGGATGGAGAACCATCTATTATGCTAGTGGTTGTCAAAATAAAGCTGGTGTAACCATACTTATATCAGACAAACTAGATTTTAAAATAAAGACTGTAACAAGAGATGAAGAAGGGTCTTATAATTAAGGGATCTATTCACCAAGAAGATCTAACCATTGTAAATATTTATGCCCCCAACGTGATAGAACCCAAATATATAAATCAATTAATCACAAACATAAAGAAACTCATTGATAATAATACCATAATAGTAGGGGACTTCAACACCCTACTTACAACAATGGACAGATCATCTAAGCAGAAAATCAACAAACAAACAATAGCTCTGAATGACACACTGGACCAGATGGACTTAACAGGTATATCCAGAACATTTCATCCTAAAGCAGCACAATACACATTCTTCTCGAGTGCACATGGAATATTCTCCAGAATAGATTACATACTGGGTCACAAATCAGTCCTCAACAAGTACAAAATGATGGAGATCATACCTTTCATATTTTCAAACCATAACTCTATAAAGCTCGAACTCAACCACAAGAAAAAATTTGGAAAGACCATGAATACCTGGAGATAAAAGAATATCCTACTAAAGGATGAATGGGTTAATTAAGAATTTAGGAGGAAATTAAAAAGTATGTGGAAGCCAATGAAAATGAAAAGACAACAACCCAAAACTTCTGAGACACGCCAAAGGCAGTCATAAGAGGGAAGTATATAGCAATCCAGTCCTTCCTAAAGAAGGAAGAAGTCTCAAATACAAAACCTAACCTTACACCTAAAAGAGCTGGAAAAAGAACAGCAAACTGAAGCCGTAAGCCAGGAGAAGAAGGGAAATAATAAAACTTAGAGCAGAAATCAATGAAAAAACAGAACCAAAACCAAAACCAAAACCAAACAAAACAGTAGAACAGATCAGTGAAACCAGGAGCTGATTCTTTGAAAGAATTAAGAAAACTGATAAATTCCTAGCCAGATTGATCAAAAAGAAAAAGGAAAGGGCCCAAATAAATGAAATCATGAATGAAAGATAAGAGATCACAACCAACACTACACAAATACAAACAATAATAAGAGAATATTATGGGCAATTATATGCCAACAAATTGGGCAATCTTTAAGAAATGGACAGATTCCTAGAAAAGTATAAACTACCAAAATTGAAACAGGAAGAAATAGAAAATTCAAACAGACCCATAGGCAGTAAATAAATTGAATCAGTAACCAAAAGTCTCCCAACAAACAAGAGTCCAGGGCCAAATGGCTTTCCAGGGGAAAATGTCTACCAAACATTTAAAGAAGAGTTAACACCTATTCTTTTGAAGCTGTTCCAAAAAGAATAGAAATGGAAGGAAAACTTACAAACTCATTCTGAGTCCAGAATTACCTTGATTCCAAAACCAGAGAAAGACCCCACTAAAAAGTAGAACTATATACCAATGCAACACAGATGCAAAAATTCTCAACAAGGTACTAGCCAACCAGATGCAACAATACATTAAAAAAATTATTCACTACAATCAAATGGGATTTATTCCTGGAGTGCAGGGCTGGTTCATTATCTGCAAATCAATCAATGTTATAAATCACATTAAGGAAAGAAAGGATAAGAACCATTTGATCCTCTTAATACATGCAGAAAAAGCATTTGACAAAATACAGCATCCTTTCTTGATAAAAACCCTCGAAAAGGTAGGGATAGAAGGGTCATACCTCAAGATTATAGGCCATATGTGTACAAAAGACCCACTGCTAATATTCTCCTCAATGGGGAAAAACTGAGGGCTTTCCCCCTAAGGTCAGGAACATGACAAGGATGTCCACTCTCACCACTGTTATTCTCTCTCACCAGTGTTGGAAGTCCTAGCCTCAGCAGTCAGACAACACAAATAAAAGGCATCCAAATTGGCAAGGAGGAAGTCACACTTTCACTCTTCACAGATGACATGATACTATATGTTGAAAACCCAAAAGACTCCACCAAAATATTGCTAGAACTCATACATGAATTCAGCAAAGCAGTAAGATATAAAATCAATGTACAAAAATCAGTTGCATTTCTGTACACCAATATTGAAGCAGCAGAAAGATTAATTAAGGAATCCATCCCATTCATAATTGCACCAAACCCATAAAATATCTAGGAATAAACCTAACTGAAGAGGTGAAAAGTCTATACACTGAAAACTATAGAAAGCTTATGAAAGAAATTGAAGAAGACAAAAAAAAAATGGTAAAACATTCCATGCTACTGGATTGGAAAAACAAATACTGTTAAAATGTCAGTACTTCCCAAAGCAGTCTACATATTCAATACAATCCTTATCAAAATAACCAGAATGCTTCACAGAGCTAGAACAAACAATCCTAAAATCTGTACGACACCGGGAAAGACCCCAAGTAGCCAAAGCAATCCTGAAAAACAAAACCACAGCTGGAGGCATCACAATTCCAGACTTAGAGCTGTTTTACAAAACTGTAATCATCAAGACAGTATGGTACTGGCACAAAAATAGATACGTAGATCAATGGAACAGAATAGAGAACCCCAAAATGGACCCACAAACTTATGGTGAACTAATCTTTGACCAAGCTGGAAAGAATATCCAATGGAAAAAAGACAGTCCCTTCAGCATGTGAGGTTGGGAAAGCTGGACAGCGACATGCAGAAGAATGAACCTGGACCACTTTCTTACACCATACACAAAAATAAAGTCAAAGTGGATGAAAGATCTAAACATAAGGCAGGAAGCCATCAAAATCCTAGAGGAGAAAACGAGCATCAACCCCTTTGACCTCAGCCGCAGCAACTTCTTACTTGACATGTCTCCAGAAGCAAGGGAAACAAAAGCAAAAATGAACTATTGGGATCTCATCAAGAAAAAAGCTTTTGCACAGCGAAGGAAACAATC
Source organism: Prionailurus bengalensis (assembly GCF_016509475.1). NCBI lineage: Eukaryota > Metazoa > Chordata > Mammalia > Carnivora > Felidae > Prionailurus > Prionailurus bengalensis. Next base: position 103,940,448 of record NC_057343.1, on the reverse strand, counting down.
ATCAAAACTAAAAGGCAACCAACGGAATGAAACAAGATATTTGCAAACGACATATCAGATAAAGGGTTAGTATCCAGGAGGAGGGAAGATGGTGGCGTAGGAGGACGCTGGGCTCACCACGCATCCTGCTGATCACTTAGATTCCACCTACACCTGCCCAAATAACCCAGAAAACCGCCAGAGGATTAGCAGAACGGAGTCGCTGGAGCCAAGCGCAGACGAGAGGCCTACGGAAGAGGGTAGGAAGGGCAGCGAGGCGGTGCGCGCTCCACCGACTGGTGGGAGGGAGCCGGGGCGGAGGGGCGGCTCGCCGGCCAAGCAGAGCCCCCGAGTCTGGCTTGCAAAAGCGGAGGGGCCTGACGGACTGTGTTCCCACAGCAAGCGCGACTTACCGTCTGGGAGGTCATAAGTGAACAGCTCTGCTCAGAAAGCGGGAAGGCTGGAGGACAAAGGGAGGGAGAGCTGCTGAGCCCCCGGACAACAGAGCTCAGTTTGGTGGGGAACAAAGGCGCTCGCCAGCGCCATCTCCCCCGCCCATCCCCCAGCCAAAATCCCAAAGGGAACCAGTTCCTGCCAGGGAACTTGCTCGCTTCGCACAAACACCCAACTCTGTGCTTCTGCGGAGCCAAACCTCCGGCAGCAGATCTGACTCCCTCCCACTGCCCCAGGGCCCCTCCTGAAGTGGATCACCTAAGGAGAAGCGAGCTAAGCCTGCCCCTCCTGCCCCCGTGCACCTTGCCTACCCACCCCAGCTAATACGCCAGATCCCCAGCATCACAAGCCTGGCAGTGTGCAAGTAGCCCAGACGGGCCACGCCACCCCACAGTGAATCCCGGCCCTAGGAGAGGGGAAGAGAAGGCACACACCAGTCTGACTGTGGCCCCAGCGGTGGGCTGGGGGCAGACATCAGGTCGGACTGCGGCCCCGCCCACCAACTCCAGTTATACACCACAGCACAGGGGAAGTGCCCTGCAGGTCCTCACCACGCCAGGGACTATCCAAAATGACCAAGCGGAAGAATTCCCCTCAGAAGAATCTCCAGGAAATAACAACAGCTAATGAGCTGATCAAAAAGGATTTAAATAATATAACAGAAAGTGAATTTAGAATAATAGTCATAAAATTAATCGCTGGGCTTGAAAACAGTATACAGGACAGCAGAGAATCTCTTGCTACAGAGATCAAGGGACTAAGGAACAGTCACGAGGAGCTGAAAAACGCTTTAAACGAAATGCAAAACAAAATGGAAACCACCACGGCTCGGATTGAAGAGGCAGAGGAGAGAATAGGTGAACTAGAAGGTAAAGTTATGGAAAAAGAGGAAGCTGAGAAAAAGAGAGATAAAAAAAAATCCAGGAGTATGAGGGGAAAATTAGAGAACTAAGTGATACACTAAAAAGAAATAATATACACATAATTGGTATCCCAGAGGAGGAAGAGAGAGGGAAAGGTGCTGAAGGGGTACTTGAAGAAATAATAGCTGAGAACTTCCCTGAACTGGGGAAGGAAAAAGGCATTGAAATCCAAGAGGCACAGAGAACTCCCTTCAGACGTAACTTGAATCGATCTTCTGCACGACATATCATAGTGAAACTGGCAAAATACAAGGATAAAGAGAAAATTCTGAAAGCAGCAAGGGGTAAACGTGCCCTCACATATAAAGGGAGACCTATAAGACTCGTGACTGATCTCTCTTTTGAAACTTGGCAGGCCAGAAAGGGTTAGTATCCAAAATCTATAAAGAACTCATCAAACTCAACACCCAAAAAACAAATAATACAGTGAAGAAATGGGAAATAGACATGAATAAACACTTTTCCAAAGAAGACATCAAGATGGCTGACAGACCCATGAAAAGATGCTCAACATCACTCATCTTCCAGGAAATACAAATGAAAACCACAATGAAATACCACCTCACAGCTGTCAGAATGGCTAATATTAACACCTCAGGCAACAACAGTTGGTGAGGACGCAGAGAAAGGGGAACACTTTTGCACTGCTAGTGGGAATAGAAATTTGTGCAGCCACTATGGAAAACAGTATGGATGTTCCTCAAAAAATTAAAAATAGAACTACCCTATGACCCAGCAATTGCACTAGTAAGTATTTATGCCAAGGATACAAAAAAATGCTTTTTCAAAGGGACACATGCACCCCAATGTTTATAGCAGCACTATTGACAATAGCCAAAGTATGGAAAGAGCCCAAATGTCCATCAACTGATGAGTGGATTAAGAAGAGATGGTAGGGGCGCCTGGGTGGCGCAGTCGGTTGAGCGTCCGACTTCAGCCAGGTCACGATCTCGCAGTCCGTGAGTTCGAGCCCCGCGTCGGGCTCTGGGCTGATGGCTCAGAGCCTGGAGCCTGTTTCCGATTCTGTGTCTCCCTCTCTCTCTGCCCCTCCCCCGTTCATGCTCTGTCTCTCTCAGTCCCAAAAATAAATAAACGTTGAAAAAAAAATTAAAAAAAAAAAAAAAAAGAAGAGATGGTATATATATTCAATGGAATATTACTCAGGGATCAAAAAGAATGAAATCTTGCCATCTACAACAACGTGTATTATGCTACGTGAAATAAGTTAGAATAAGACAAATATATGATGTTACTCATATGTGGAACTTAAGATTAAATAGATGAACATAAGAAAGGAAAGCAAAAAGAATATAAAAACGGAGAGGGAGACAAACCACAAGAGACTCTTAAATACAGAAAACAAACTGAGTGTTGATGGTGGGGTGTTGGGTGAGGAGGAAAAGCTAATGGGATAAGGGATATTAAGAAGGACACTTGTTGGGATGAGCCCTGGATATTATATGTAAGTGACAAATCACTAAATTCAATCCCTGAAAAAAATATATATTTTGATTTAAAAAAAAAGACTTACTATAAAGCAACAGTAAACAAGATGACATGGCATGGGTGTAAAGTTAAACTTATAGATAAACCAAAAAAGAATTAAGGGCTTGGGGTGCCTGGGTGGCTCAGTTGGTTAAGCATCTGACTTCGGCTCAGGTCATGATTTCACAGTTCATGAGTTCAAGCCCCACATCGGACTCGCTGCTGTCAGCACAGAACGTCCTTCAGATCCTCTGTCCCTCATTCTCTGTCCCTCCCCCACTCATGCTCTCACTCCCTCAAAATAAATAAATAAGCTTGACAAAAATTAAGAGGTATTACTCCGCAATCAAAAAGAATGAAATCTTGCCATTTGCAACTATGTGGATGAAACTAGAGGGTATTATGCTAAGTGAAATTAGTCAGAGAATGACAAATATCATATGACTTCACTCATAAGAGGACTTTAAGATACAAAACAGATGAGCATAAGGGAAGGGAAGGGAAGCAAAAATAATATAAAAACAGGGAGGGGGACAAAACATGAAAGACTCATAGAGAGAACAGAGTGTTGCTGGATGGGTTGTGGGAGTGGGGATGGGCTAAATGGGTAAGAGCCATTAAGGAATCTACTCCTGAAATCATTATTGCACCATATGCTAACTAAGTTGGATGTAAATTAAACAATAAATAAATTTAAAAAAACAAATTTTTTTTAACATAAATTACATCTTAATAAGAATTACCAAATAAAGCATGGTAACATTATTTTTGGCATGGTATCATTTTTATATAACCCTTTTTGTCTTCCTATCCCTACCTTCCTAGCATTTCATGTGTAAATGCATAGAGATAACTAAATAAAGTTTATTCAGGGCTAATAGTTACTACTGGATGGCATAGTTTGAGGATTTATTTCATTTATTTAAAAAATTTTTTAACGTTTTTTTATTATTGAGAGAGAGGGACAGAGCATGAGGATAGGAGGGGCAGAGAGGGGGAGACACAGAATGTGAAACAGGCCCCAGGCTCTCAGATGTCAGCACAGAGCCCGACACAGATCTAGGACTCACGAACTGTGAGATCATGACCTGCCCTGAAGTTGGGTGCTTAACTGACTGAGCCACCCGGGCGCCCCTGAGGATTTATTTTTTAATTGTATTGGTTGAATTTTCCATAATATAGCATTTCATAAAAAATAATAGTTACTATTTGTGAATAAATTTAAGAACAATACTAACTGTATTTTTATATATTGTAGTAAAATATGCCTTTACACAGTTAGTATTGAGCCCCCAAATGCCAGGAAATTGGACAAGAAAGCCCGTGACAGATGATAGTCAATCACATATTAATGACTTAGGAAACATTTACTTTCTAATCTTGTTGGTTAGATCTGACCTCTATTATGTAAACTCTCTTATGTCAGCATATATTGGTAATATTATTTGATGTTATCAAAATAAAAATACTTTGGGCCATTTCTCACAGAAATAAATTTATCTCTCAGATCATTATTTTGCTCTCAGTTTTAATCCAAAGGGAGATCATATCTCAACTCCTTTAGCATTCTAGCAATGCATTCTGTGTTGAAAGTAATTCTGTGGTGAAATGCATTTGGGCAGCTCTGTCTTAGAAAATGGAACCTGTCTCCTATATACAACTTCAGTAAGTTGTAAAATCTTCTGGATTACCCAGTGTTCCAAATGGTAGCCTATGAACTTGGGAATAATTGCATATGAAACCTACCCTCTTCTTGGGGTACAGCTGATAATGCAATTTCTTCAAAAGATATTACATTTTTAATAACATGTTTTTTTGTATCTGGGCCTATATAGCCCATATATATGTCATCTACATCTACATCTATCTATCTGTCTGTCTATCCATCCATCCATCCATCCATCCATCTGCCTATCTATCTATCATTTATCCATCTGTTTATCTGTGTATGTATCTAGCTATTATGATAGGCACACTAAATATTAAATGTAATTACATGAATATGAGATGTAGATATATCTAGATTATAGCAGAATATGTGCTTATTGAGGACATACAACATATTTGTGCTTTGAACATGTAAGTACCTTCCCATGAGATTAGATGGGGTTGATATAAAAATACTGATTTGTGTAGCATCATTTGCATATTAATATATTTCCTGTATTTCCTTGGTCTATTTTTATACAGGAACAAATGATCCATTCATTAATATGATTTTAAGTGTACATCATCTGCTTAATGCTTTAGTTTGGAAGAATTCTAGGTTTATTTTCAGAGTTCCAGGGTCTTTGACACATCTTCGTCCTTTGTTGGCCTCCTCCCGCATTTTAGTGCCCCTGACATTGATGAAGTGAGAAATTCCTACTTTGGAAGAATATCATCTCAAAGTGGAGGTGACATAATTTTAGGTTCAAAAGGTATTTATGTTTTAAAGAGAAAACAGGCCACTAATGCTAAATCCACGACTGATTGTGACATTATAGAATCTGAAACCTACACAGAGATTTTCTGTTTGTGTTAAGGGAAAGCTTTCAGTCAGCCATCCAAATACACTATGGTGTCTTGTCTTTGACCCCAGCTGACTGCAGATCCTGACCAAGTTGAAGTGTTGCTATTGTGAAAAGTGGATATATAGCAAGTCTTCTGCTTTACTGAAAGTAGAAAAATAATCTCTAGCTATACACTCTCCATGAGGAAGAAGAGCTACCACCTTCTATCCTAGGATACTATGTAAAATATATTCATGAATCCATGTATCCATACAGACTATGGAGGTTTTCCTCCCCAATAAAAGCAAATGACACTAGCATAAAGCAGTCCACATACCAAGCATGAAATGATTTCACTGATATGCAAAAAGACAAATGATAAAACTGGAAAGTGAGATATGCAGGTTAAGCTAAGTGTGTCTTTGGAGCTGGCTGCATATGTAAAGCTTTCAACAGAATAATATTACACTTTACTGACAATGAAATGTCCATTACATAGAAGAATAATCATTTTCATTAAGTGAATTTCCTGCTGAGTACATTTTTCACTGTGAGTAGGCCTATCTCTTGGGACATTTGCAAGGTAGTCTCTGTAAAATTGTTTAGATGGGGGAAAGTGAGACTATTGGTTGTTTGATTTAGTTGTCAAATCAGAAAATAACTTGAGAAATTTTAAAGCCTGCTACTGAGGAGTATTTTATTCTTGTACACTTCTCTCTTGTATTTTCATTAAAGTATTATATTTTTTTAAATTCTAATTCCAATACAGTTCACATATAGTGTTATATTAATTTCAAGTGTGATTCAACTGTTCTGTACATTACTCACTGGTCGTTGTGATTAGCATACTCTTAATCCCCTCCACTGTTTTTACCCATCATTCCCACCTCCCTTTAAGTAACTGTCAGTTTGTTTCCTAGAGTTAAAGAGTGTTTTTTGGTTTGTCTGTTATTTCCTTTGTTCATTTGTTTGTTTCTTAAAATCCACGAGTGAAATCATATGGAATTTGTCTTTTTCTGACTGACTTATTTCACTAAGCATTGTACACTCTAGATCTATCCATGTTGCAAAAGACAATATTTCATTCCTTTTTATGTCTGAGTAATATTCCATTGTATGCATATGCCACCTTTTCTTTATCCATTTGTCTACCGGTGAATGCTTGGGCTTCCATAATTTGGCTATTTTAAGTAATGCTGCAATAAATATAGGAGTGCACATATCCCTTCAAATATTCATATTCTTTGTGTCAATACCTAGTGGTGAGCTTACTGGGCTATGGGATAGTTCGATTTGTAATTTTTTAGGAACCTCCATACTGTTTTCCACAGTGGTAATGCCAACGAGCATTCCAAATATCAGTGTATGAAGATTCCTTTTTCTCCACATCCTTGCCAACACCTGTTGTTTCTTGAGTTTTTTTACATTGGCCATTCTGACAGGTGTGAGATGGTATCTCATTTTGATTTTGATTGGCATTTCCCTGATAATGACTGTTGTTGAGCATCTCTTCATATGTCTGTTGGCCATCTGTATATCTTATTTGGAGGAACGTCTGTTCATGGTTTCTGCCTATTTTTAAATTGGATTATTTGTTTTCTCAGTGTTGAGTTGCATAGTTCTTGATATATTTTGGATATTAATCATTTTTATTGGATATGTCATTTGCAATTATCTTCTCCCATTTAGTAGGTTGTCTTTTAGTTTTGTTGATTACTCCCTTGGCTGTGCAGAAGCTTTCTTTCTTTTTTTTTTAAAATCTTGTCTCATTAGTTTATTTCTGTTTTTAGTTTCCTTACCTCAGGTGACAGGTAGAAAAAATGGTTGGTGTCAGAGAAATCATGCCTGTGCTCTCTTCTAGGATTTTTACGGTTTGAGGTCTCACATTTAGGTCCTTAGTCCGTTTTGAGTTTATTTTTGTGTATGGTGTAAGAAAGGGGTCCGGTTTCATTCTTTTGCATGTAGCTGTCCACTTTTCCCAATACCATTTATTGAAGAGACTCTATTTTTCCCATTGCATATTCTTGCCTCTTTTGTTGAAGACTGATTGATGATATAGTCATGGGCTTATTTCTGTGATCTCTATTCTGTTCTGTTGATCTATGTGTCTCTTTTTATGCTAGTGTCCTACTGTTTTGATTACTATAGCTTTGTAGTACATCTTGAAATCTAGGATTGTGATACCTCTGGTATTGTTCTTCTTTTTTAAGATTGTTTCAGCTATTTGGGGTCTTTGTGGTTCCAACCAAATTTTAGGATTGTTTGCTCTTGTTCTGTGACTACCACTGTTGGTATTTTGATAGAAATTGCATTAAATCTATAGATTGCTTTGTGAGGTATTGACATTTTAACAATACTCTCAGAATCTATGAGCATGGAATATCTTTCCATTTGTTTGTGTTGTCTAAAATATCTTTCATTAATATGTTATAGTTTTTGTAGCATAGGTCTTATGCTTCTTTGGTTTACTCCTACAATTTTTTGTGCAGTTGTGGGTGGCATTGTTTTCTATTTTCTGTTTCCGCTACATCATTATGAATGTGTAGAAATGCAATGGATTTCTGTATGTTGATTTTGTACCCTGTGACCTTACTGAATTCATTTATCAGTTCTAGTAGTTTTTTTGGTGGAATCTTTAGGGTTCTCTATGTATAGTGTTATATCATCTGAAAATACTGAAAGTTTTACTTCTTTCTTACCAAATTGGATGCTTTTTATTTATTTTTCTTGTCTGATGCTATGACTAGGACTTTCAGTACTATGTTGAATAAAAGTGGTGGGAATGGATTTCCTTATCTTGTTCCTGATCTTAGGGAAAAGCTCTCATCTTTTCGCCATTGAGAATGGTTTTAGCTGTGGGTTTTCATATATGGCCTTGGAACATATAGGTATGTTCCCTCCAGCTATATTTTATTGAAGGTTTTTATCATGAATGTATGTTGTACTTTGTCAAATTCTTTTTCTGCATCTATTGAAATGATCATATGATTTTTATCCTGTCTTTTTTTGATATGATATATCATGTTGCTTGATTTGCAAATGTTAAACTACACTTGCATCCCAGGAATAAATCCCACTTGATCTTGGTGAATGATTTATTAAGGTATTTTGGATTTGGTTTTGGTAATACTTTGTTGAGGATTTTTGCATCTGTGTTTATCAGAGATACTGGCCTGAACTTCTCCTTGTTTGTAGTGTCTTTGTCTGGTTTTGGTATCAGGGTAATCCTGGCCTCACGGAATGAATTGGGAAGCTTTCCTCCTTCTTCTATTTTTTAGAATAGTTTGGGAACAATAGGTATTAATTCTTTTTTTAAATGTTTGGTAGAATTTGCCTGTAAAGTTGTCTGGTCTTTAACTTTTGTTTTTTTGGGAGTTTTTTTTCTTACAGATTCAATGTCATTGCTGGTAATCTGTGTGTTCAAATTTTCTATCTCTTCCTGCTTCAGTTTTAGGAATTTGTCCATTTCTTCTAGGTTTTCCAATTTGTTGGCATATAGTTTTTCATAATATTCTTTTATAATCCTTTGTATTTCTTCATGTTGGTTATTAGTTTTCCTTTCACTTGTGATTGTGTCTGAGTCCTCTCCCTCTCTCTCTCCTTTTTTTTTTTATTATTTTTTATTTTTTTATGAACTTGGCTAAAAGCTTATCAGTTTTGTTGATCTTTTCAAAGAACCAGCTCCTGACTTCATTGATTTGTTCTCTTGGCTTTTTAGGTTCCATTTCATTTATTTCTGCTCTAGTCTTTGTTATTTCCTTCCTTCTAGTGTTTTTTACTTTTGTTTGTTATTCTTTTATCTAGCTCTTTTAGGTATAACTTACATCTTTTTTAATTTGTTAAGATTTGTTTTGTGACATAATATGTGATCTCTTCTGGTTACTATTCCATGTGCACATAAGACAAATGTGTATTATGCTGTTTTTGGTTGGATTGTTTAGAATTTTTCTGTTAGATCCATCTGGTTCAATGTGTCATTCAAATCCACTGTTTCCTATTTGATTTTTTGTTTGTATTATCTGTTCATCGATTCAAGTGGGGGGTTCAAGTTCCCTACTATTATTACATTGCTATCAATTATTTCCTTTATGTTTGTTATTACCTACTTTATGTATTTGGGTGCCTCCATTTTAGGTGCATAAATATTTGCAATTGTTATATCTTCTTGTTGGATTGTTTTCTTTATGATTATATAGTGTCACTGCCTTGCTGCAGTCTGTTTTAAAGTCTGTTTTGTTTGATGTAAGTATTGCTACCTTGGCTTTCTTTTCACTGCCATTTGCATGATAAATACTTTTACTTCTCTTCACTTTCAATCTGCATGTATCTTCAGGTCTGAAATGAGTCTCTTGTAGATAGCATATCGATGGGTCTTGCTTTTTTATCTGTTCCATCACCCTATGTCTTTTGATTGGAGCATTTAGTTCATTTATGTTCAAAATGGTTATTGGTAGCTATGTACCTATTGCTGTTTTGTTACTTGTTTTATGGTTGTTATTGAAGCTGTTCTTTGTTCCTTTCTTCGCTTGTTTTCCTCTCTCATGGTTTTTTGGCTTTCTTTAGTGATATATTTGGATTCATTTCTCCTTTTTATTTTGCATATCTGTTACTGGTTTTTGATTTGTGGTTACCGTTAGGTTTGTATATAACATCTTCTGCATATAGCAGTTTATATTAAATTGATAGGCATTTAAGTTTGACTCCATTCTTTACTCCTGCCTCCCCCCACCATGTTTTAGGCATATGGTTTCATATTTTACATCCTTTTATTTTATGAATCCCTTGACTAATTTTTGTAGATACACTTATTTTTACTGCTTCTGTGTTTCTTACTTTTCTTTCTCCTACTTATGGTCTTTACTTTTCACTCAAAGAGTTCCCTTTTACATTTCTTATAGGGGTGAATTTTTTTAATTTTTGTTCTTCTGGGAAGCTCTTTTTCTCTCCTTTTATTGAGAACAATAGCTTTGCTGGATAGAGTATTTTGGGTGCAGCTTTTTTTTTTCTTTCAGCACTTTGAATCTATCATGCCACTCCCTTCTGAAAAGTTTCTACTGAAAAATATTCTCATAGCCCTATAGAGTTTCCCTTATATGTAACTGTTTCCTTTTGTTGCTTTAAAAATTCTCTTATTATCACTTCTTTTTGCCATTTTAATTACTACATGTTTTGGTGTGGATTTCCTTGGGTTGATTTTTTTGGGGTCTCTCTGTGCCTCTTGGGTTTGCATTTCTCTTTCCTTCTATAGGTTAGGGAAAATTTCAGCTATTTTTTAAAGTAAATTTTCTGCCCTCTTTTCTCTCTTCTCTTTCTGGGATCCCTATAATGCAAGTATTACACCTCGTGGTGTCGCTGAGTCCCCCTCATCTATTCTCATTTATTGTTATTTATCTCTCTCCTCTTCAGCTTGATTGCTTTCTGTTAATCTGTCCTCTGGGTCACTGATCCATTCTTCTGATTAGTCTAGTCTAGTCTACATTATTCCATCTAATGTATTTTTAATTTCATTTATTGAATACTTCGTTTCTGACTGGTTCTTTTTTATGTTTTCTATATCTTTGTTAAGGGTCTCACTGAAGTCTTCCACTTTTTTCTCAAATCCAGTGAGTATTTTTATGATCATTACTTTAAATTCTCTATCAGGAATATTACTTATCTGCATTTCATTTAGATTTCTTGCTGTGATTTTGTCTTTTTCCTTCATTTGAAACTTATTTCTCTGTCACCTCATTTTGTCTAACTCTCTGTGTCTGTTTCTGTGTGTTAGGAAAATCAGATATGTCCCCTGCTCTCAAAAGTAGTGGCTTTATGAAGAAAGGTCCTATAGTTCCCTGCAGTGCAATGTCCCCTGTTCACCAGAACCTGGCACCTTATATTGTCTCTTGTGTGTTGAATATGACCTGCTGTTGTGGCAAGCTGCTTTTGCCTTCAGTCTAGTCATCTGCAGTGGCTGTCTCTTACTCTTGCGGGCAGTATTTCATTCCTGTGGTGTTGGTGGGCCAGTATAGTCCCACCTTGGACTTCAGTTGAGTCAGACCAGGCATCTTCCAGAAGTAAAGTGCTGAACTGCAGGAGAACGGGAGGACATGACTCACGGTGCCAGCAAGGTCTGCACTGGTGGGAGGAGAATGGCAGCCACTGGACCACAGGCAGGTTAGAGGGGGTGGATCGACAGAAGCATGCAGGGTTGTGTTGTCTGGTGTTAGCAGGGTTTCTGGCAGTCTGTTGGAGGAAGCATATCCACAGGAGAATTCATGGGCAGGTGCACTATTAGTAAGTTAAGTAGCTATTGTCGGCACCGTCATTTTTCCTGCAGTTGTCCCTGTGTTCATTCTGAGGTGAAGGGGAGATAGATGGCACCTGCCAGCTCAAGTACATGCTCTGAATTTGGTAAACAAATCTTCCTTCCATATCACCCAGATGTTTTTCAAACTGCTGCTTCTATGGTTCTATCTCCATGGGGCTGTTTGTTATGGTGTCTTTTTAAGGTTGAGGACTGTTTCTTCTCACCCTCCTGGTTCTCCCATGAGCCTACTGATTTGTGATGTTCCAGGATTTAAACCCTACCGATTGTAAGAACTCTTAAAACTTGGCCCTTCTGGTTTTCAGTGCCAAACATTAGGGATATTCATCTTCTCCATGCAGGCTCCCCATGTTGGGTGCCTGATGTGAGAGTCCTTTTCTTTCCTATCTCTGTGCCCACAGCATCCCTCCCTGTCATGCAGTTTGTTCTACCGATCTTCAGGTCATTTTCTGGGTTATTTACACTCATGTGGCTGTTATGGGGTTGTATCCTTGAGACAAGGAGAGCTTAGGATCCTTCTACTCTGCTCTCTTCCCCAGAAGTCCTCATCAAAGTATTTTCAAGGAAAAGAACAATGTGTTGAAATTCTACTTGAAATAAACAAATCCTATTACAGGTGAAGAAGAGAGGGGATATAGCTCAGTGGTAGAGCATTTGACAGTACATGAGGACTCATCATCCTTATAGTCATAGACATCTATATAGCAAAGCAACTGCCCACAAACTCACATTAATCAAAGGAAAATTAGAAAAAATACGTTTTCAAGTACACATTTATTCTAATACTTAAAATATGAATAAAAGCCAGGTTTTTTTAATTCAGCCATGGAAAAATATTTTTTTAATTATGGATGTTTGATCACATATTTCACATCTTTTGTTTGGTCATTTATTTCTAGCCTTCATGAGACTTCCAAAATTACCACACGAAGACCTCTCAAAATACTTTTAATTCATGCTCCAATTTTCAAACATTTCTTCGACATTAGCCCTTCTAAAGGGTTACAGGAATGAAAATTTTACAGATTTCCTTGTCCCCCAGCTCTCCTTTGCCTTAATAAGAATCTAGTTGGTGGATAAGAAATGCCCATATTTGGTCAAATAGAATGTTCATGAATATTATGGACTCATAATCTCATCATATCCAAACAAACATGTATTTTCTTTTTAAAAAATTTTTTAATGTTTATTTATTTACTTTTGAGAGAGAGAGAGAACACAACCGGGGGAGGGACACAGAGAGAGAGAGGGAGACACAAAATCTGAAGCAGGGTCCAGACTCTGAGATGTCAGCACAGAGCCTGATGCAGGGCTCAAATTCACGAACTGTAAGATCATGACCTGAGCTGAAGTCAGACACTTAGCTGACTGAGTCACCCAGGCACCCCAAACACATATCTTCTGAAGAAAAATTATAGTAATAGTAAAAATTGCTTAACATTTTATCAGTGATTATTATGGACAAGGCACTGTTGTGAATGTTCTAGTTGTATTATTTTATTTAATCCTCATAACCACCCTTTAAGGCATTCTTCTTATCTCTATTTTAAAGAAACAGAAATTAAAGCCCAGAAGCATTAGGTGATTTTCTGGTTCAAGACAAGGTTCAAGTCCAAGTAAACTAATTCCAATGCCCATACCTTAACCCATTATTCACTAGTGCCTCACTGCAAATAAGCCAACAACAACTAACCAAATGCTCATTGCATGAAGAGGTAGAAGAAATATTTGTTGGGTGTAGGTAGTTGCACTGGGTAGATATGTTAGCTAAATTCTTTGACCTTGACCTGTGTTGATTTTGCTTATTTGTATCCTACAAAGGAGTTGGAAGGAAAATAAATGTAAAGAAGCCAACCAGGTTTCCCAGAGTTTGGCCACTAACCATAAAGTTCTTAAAATCAGATTTTCTATAAACTAATAGTTCTGTTTACAAAACTGTTTGTCACATAACTTTCTTTAGGGAAAATATGAGAGCTAATAACTAATAACAACTACTCTTAATCTGTAGTGGGTGCTGAGCTAAATGTGTAATGTTCACTAACTCACTTAACTTCACATCCGTGGTTGTTGTGCAGGACTCCAAAGCCCACCCATATTCCCAAATATTATGACAAAGTTTCTTTCAAGGTAAAGCATGTTTTCTATGAATCATAGAAACATATCTATAAGATCAGTTGTTTCTATTGTGCGTATGTGGTGGGGGTGGAGATTTGGAATGCAAACCACTCTGTAATTAATGTATCCTGCAATCAATTTGGGTAAGGGATGATCTCAATGACCGGCTTAGGAAACAGTTTTATTATTTCAATCAACAATGGAATTAGATCTACTCAGCAATTACCTAATCAACTTCTCAGCAGTAAGCTGCATAATAGCTAAAAACTATTGGCCATTTAGTTAGACCTGTATTGATAGGTATTATTTTAATAACATTATTACAAATTCATTTGGGGGGAACACAAACTGCTTTTTTCTTTCTTCATGTGTGCTAATATCTGAGAAATGAATCTGTGATTTTATAACTTTCATGTCCTGTTTGCAAAAGTATCATTGTGTTTTGTAATGGTTTAGTCTAGTCACCTCTCAGTTTTGATACGCTCAGCTAAGTTAGTCATTATACTTTATGTTTGGTCAACTACTGCTCTGTGTCTTCACTCATGAAAATGGCCTTGTTTCTGTTTTCTTATCAAGTTTTTATTCTGTTTTTCATTTCCCCTATATCTTTGCCTTACAATCAGAAGGACCTGAATATCACTGAATTTTATATTCAGGCAATGGAAGAATTCACTGCATTGACAATCCATTCCTAAAGTTAAAACAAAGTAGACAGAATATAATATAACCCTTCATTGCTCTTAAAACTAAAGCTCTGGAATCGTAGCTGGTCATTTGTTGTAGTAGCAGTTCTATATTGCATCCCTTTCTTTATACTTGCAGATTTTTAATAGAGAAATGCTCACAGGAGATTTAATCTCTGCTATATCAGAAACATTTCACATACTCAAGAAGAACCAGATCAGAAAGATAGCTATTCATAGATCATTGAGATGGAAAGATTCTCGAGAGGTTATTTAATCCACAGCCTTACAATTTAAATCTGAATAGAAAAATAATAGTATTCTAACTTTTCCTCAGCTTGTTCTTTAAAATCAGCGAGAACCAGCATTATGTGCTAACACATAGTATAACCATCTCCTTTATATTCAGAATGCTCTTCAGAGTTGTCATAAATCTCTGTATTTAAATTCAGTATTCAAATTGATCTCAGTGGAGATCAAAAAATCTCATCTTCCACCAAATCCACCCTGTCTAGCTAATACTCCTGAGACCATTATGGCCTCGCCACAATCTGACCGCCATCAAACTGCTTTTCTAGACTTCTCTCACATCTACTCTTATTCTAAATGAGCCCTGAGCGGTATTACTGCCCCCCGTCCCCTGGTACACACCGTACTCTCCTACAGCCCTAGGTCTAGAAGACACTCTATCTTAACTTAGTCTGCCAAAATCAAGCCCCGTTCTATGTCACCTCCATCATATAGACTTCCTTCATCATGACATCCACCAATGGTGTTCTCTTTCTGCTTCTGTCTGGCACTGTGGATTTCCTCCTTTTTATTATGAATGTAAAATGTGGGCCTTTTGCTGGACTAATGGCATTGGTCCATAGGGGGTGATGAGATGTGGCACACTTCCTAAAGATAATCTGATAGTCACACTTACTGTTGACATGGAAATAGGATAAGACAGACATGTGTTTTTAGATATTCTCTTTTATTTTTTCAAGTTTATTTAGTTGAGAGAGAGAGAGAGAAAGAGAGAGAGAGAGAAAGAGAGAGAATACAAGTGGAGGAGGGGCAGAGAGAGAGGACACAGAATCTGAAGCAGGTTCCAGGCTCTGAGCTGTCAGCATAGAGCCCAACGTGGGGCTCGAACCCATGAACCGTAAGATCATGACTAGAGCTGAAGGCAGATACTTAACTGAGCCACCCAAGCACCCCACCTTTTATTTTTTTTAGTCTTTTTCTGCTCATTTCATAATATTTTTCATTTCTTTTTTCCCTACTTTTGAGATATTTTATATAACTCTGTGTTTCAGCAATACTGACTATAATTGCTGGTGTGTGTGTGGGGGGGGGGGGAGGGAGAAGGAGAGGGAGACTGAAAAACCATATAGTCCTCATCATCCTAACAGTATTAGACTTGAATATTTTCAAATAAAAAACTAGACTTATATTTCACTTAGGTGCTATGCAAATGAGCCAAAATTGCATAGCTCTTCACCTCTACAATAAAAAAAGGAAGTAGCAAGACCTCATTACATAGGCAGAAAGTGGAATAAATGTAGTTCCTAAAAATGTCAGAATAAAATTTTATAATCTGATGATTTACAGTTCATTCTATGGTTTTAGTGTGTAAAGTATAAGCATATCTAGTGGAAATGGATGAATTGGGTCAAGTAAAATTGGAACCCATTAAAATTCCAGCCTGAACCTTTGAGGTATAGAGAAGCTTGGCCACCCAAGTGATATATTATATAGCCCATTATTTGCTTCTGAATTTGCTATTTTTCATCTGACCATGAAAATGGAAGGCTTGAGGATTCTCTCCTGAAACCCTTCATTTTGGAATCCATGTTTGAACATTTAAGGAGAGATTGAAAATCACTGAGTAATATTTGCCGGTCTGAGATTTCAAACAAATCCTTAATGCAAAGAATTTTGCATAACTCAGATTCTTGCATTTATCTTCAAACTCACTTTGTCATATGATGCCTAAACTCTAAAGGCATGTTTCTAGTCAAGATTATTATTTTGTCATTAAAACAAAGGCACCAAAACAAGCTTGCATTTACTAACCATTCAAAGGGAGAAATATGCATGCTTCTCGCTTGTTTGGAACAACTTGTTTCAAAAGATGTCGTATATTTATATGCATAAGGCAGTATCCCCCTAATTATAATTTCCTTTTGCCTATTTAAGAAAAACATAACAGATGTATTTCTACCAACTCTTGGACTGTCACATGGCAAAAGAACAATTGAATAAATGCTTCAAATAAATGTTCAAGCACTTTGACATGAATAATTTTTCTGCATATCCTTGTTGCCATATTATAGCATTTAACCCTAATGCTATCTTTGTTGAGAATGCAGATGATGAACAAGATGGTTTGCATTCTACTCAGATCACTTTCCTCTTTGATCAGTAAGCATCAGAAACAGAATCTACAGATAGCAGAGCAATTGCATTTTAAATGTCACATAGCTGCCTTTATTATTCCAGCTGGCTTGTGGAAAGAAAGGTCCCTCTGTTAATGAGACTAACACTGTCAGCTCCATTATAATAGATTTAAGCAAATAAATAACATGTTTGCCATTTCTTCTCTTGTTTTTCAAGCACTATTTTTGTCACTGATCTCATTGCTACAGACATTTGAGTGGAATAACTATAATTGTTGCATAGCTCAGGAAATGAAAAGTACACATGGAGTCTCTATTTATTTTAGACAATTCAGCATATTAATCCAAATTGTCCCCACAGCCTGTCCTCCTCATGGTTCTTGCTCACATTTGCCATTAACGCCAATATGACAAAAAGATACAATGGGTTAGGTTTAGTGGTTCACTAATGCGTGGCGGTACCTATTGCACACTTGACAAGAGAAGAATAATAACCATCTAGTTTCAAAAGGAACAGAGTCTGCTGCAAGCTAAAAAAAAAAGGAACAGTACAAGATCTGTCTAAATTATTGCTGAAAATTGATTTGAAAAGAGAGACCACTGATCTTTGGTCTTATGGGATTCAGGAAAATTAAAAATCCACTGGAAAAAAAATCCGGCTGTATTGCGAAGCCATAAATATTATTGTATGAAAAATTCATGCTTTTCTAATCACTCACAATAAGCTAGCATATTTAGACACTGACTCTTGCTAAATGGATGAGCCACACCATGTATCCATAGTGCCTTATTCCTTTCCAGTTTAGCAATTCTTTTGTGGACGATACATGAGTCACATAATGGTTCTCTAAGGTATTGAGCTTTTGGCCCTCTGTGGGGTTTCTCGGGGTCACCTAATGAATGTCATGTCTTTAAATACCACCTTTTACTCATGATGTCCAAATCTAGAGGTATTTGGGCTTATTTTTGAGAGAGAAAGAGAGAATGAATGAATGAATGAATGAATGAATGAATGAATGAATGAATACAATCAGGGGAGGATCAGAGAGAGAGGGACACACAGAATCTGAAGCAGGATCCAGGCTCTGAGCTGTCAGCACAGAGCCGGCCGTGCTGCTCGAACCCACGAACATGAGATCATGACTTGAGCTGAAATCCTACCTGTCCCTGTAACTCCAAATGTAAATATCCAACTGCTCAGTTGTCATTCCTACCTGACTGCTTAAAAGGCATCTCAAATGAATGTATCCAAAACAGAACTCTCTACAGTTTACCCAGACTTTTCTTTCTCATCATTTCCATTTGGTAAATAACTACCCACTCACTGTAGGCAAACAAATCCCGAAATAATTGTATACTTGTCTTTTTCCTCTCTTTATGCCCTCCCAACACACACACAACCACATCTGTAAAACACACCTGTTGGGTATCTGCATCCTATCCCTCAGTCTTTTCCCTTCTCTTGTCTCCACTCACTGCTAACACTGTGGGGCCAACTATAGTCTTTTTTTTAACCTGGACTCCTTCAGTAGCCTCCTGTGTGGTCCCACCTACCCTTTTCTCCCTCCCCTGCCTACTCCTCTCCTTTCTTTCTAGAATAGGGAGTCTCTGAATATCATTTTATAATGAACAATGTCAGAATTTCCTAAACTGCTTTTAAACAGGAAAAGAGAAGAGTGGAGATGGCATATTAACATTTTTTATCTTGCAGATTATGCAAACTCAGAGAATAAAAAAGTGTCTCGCGTACTCATTATTTAAGGGCAGTTAGGGAACACACCAGTAGGTTTCTTGATGTGCAATTGACTGAATCTCGAAACCATTCTATGAAACATAATCTCTAGCATAAACTCTGTTAATTCTAAGCCTGTTGTGTCAAAATGATTAGGTAGTTAATTCTAACATATTGCTAAATTATGTATCATTTTATTTTGGTTTAATGAAGTTATAAGCCCTAAATGTTCTAAATATCGAAGGACTTTCAGAGTTATACAACTAGTTAAGACTAAGAAGAACAGTGTCTTTTCAATTATCTTTATTGTTCAATAACTTAGGAGTAATACAACTTAGAATTACTTAATTTTAAAAAGAAGGCAATATTTTTTCATCTACCTGGGATCATGCAATTTTCAAGTAGCTTTACAGAGAGAAAGTAGTCAGAGGAGGTAATTTTGTAGTACAAATATAAGAGTTCTGGGGCGCCTGGGTGGCGCAGTCGGTTAAGCGTCCGACTTCAGCCAGGTCACGATCTCGCGGTCCGTGAGTTCGAGCCCCGCGTCGGGCTCTGGGCTGATGGCTCAGAGCCTGGAGCCTGTTTCCGATTCTGTGACTCCCTCTCTCTCTGCCCCTCCCCCGTTCATGCTCTGTCTCTCTCTGTCCCAAAAATAAATAAACGTTGAAAAAAAAAATTTAAAAAAAAATATATAAGAGTTCTTTCTAAATATATTAGTTATTTTATGTGGCTTTGGTGGTGGTGGTTGTTTTGATGTCTTTGTTATGGAACTTCTTTGGGAAGAGGAAGAGGAAGAGGAAGATCCAGAAACAGTGATATCTGTACATATTCCAAAGCTGAGAAGTAGAATCAACACTACTCCAGAAGCAACTTTGAGTATGTTTATCTTAGTATATTTTCTTTTAAGCTTCAGTAACGAACCTCTAAAATTGTTATAGTATACACAGTTAATAATCAGTGAGGTTTTTCACATTGCTTCTGGAAAAATTGCTTTGTGTTCCAGTTTGAATTAGTGTATTATTATCCATGGCTAATTTGAGGGGTTTAGTCTAGAATTAGCACACAGCTGCAGAGAATGCAAGCACATGAATTGTGGATTAGCTGGAGTCCATACAAAGGGGAAGGAGTAAATGAGGGAGATGCAACAAATTGTATCCTCCAAATAGCTCCCCGAATTTGCCAGCTATTGCCTATAATTAAAAAGTGAATTCCTTGGTGGGAAGGAAACTGTGCTCCTATATTTGGGTTGTTCTATCATATGATAATAAACTACAGGATTACCTTGCTCTCCCCACTCTCTTTTTTGGTGGGGAGGGAGAACTTAAAACATACAATAATTTAACATACTTGAGTATCTCCCACTCCAGTTGAACAAACATCACTGCCTTGCCATAGTCGCTGTCACTTTTTCTAAAAGCAATAAAACTTTGAAGAAACAGTATTAGGCACCTTTCTAGCCCTCCTAACCCTCTCACCCATTCGCGCCTCTCTCTCTCTCTCTCTCTCTCTCTCTCTCTCTCTCTCTCTCCCCAGAGGTAACCAAAATTCTGGAGTTGGTATAGGCATGCTTCATCTGGGTTTTTATACTTATGCCAGATATTTGTAAATTTACATTGCATACAGTATTTTTCCATATCTCAGTCTCATATAAATGATAATATGCCGTATATCTTATGTTGTTGCAACTTAATTTTTTTTACTCTACATTAGGTTTAGATGACTTTTCCATTCTGATGTATATACTTGTTCATTTTATGGCTGCAGTAAAAATCTTGTGCATGCTTCCTAGTGTGCCTGTGCTGGGATAGGAATCCTTCATAGCCAAGGTTCTCAAATGGATGTGATGCCCATCCCAGGAGCAATTGGAAATGCAGGGAAGCTTACTTATCAAATAGTCATTATGCTGTAACATTATAACTGCTATGATTTTTTGATAAGTCTTGATATCTTCTGGGGAAAATAGCACTTCTTAATGTTCTACGAAATGGCCTCAGTTTTCTTGGCTTTTTACTCTTCCACCTAAATTTTTGAAATTGGCTTGCCATGTTACTAAAAAAGAAATATATGGGATTTTCTTTGAAAATGCTTTTGGGGCAACTGGGTGGCTCATTTGGTTAAGCGTCCTACTCTTGATTTCAGCTCAGGTCATGATCTCAGGGTTTGTGGCTTTAAGCCCCATGTTGGGCTCTGTGCTGACAGCATGGGCCCTGCTTGGAATTCTCTCTCCCTCTCTCTCTGTCCCTCTCCCTCCCCTCCTCACACTCTCACTCTCAAAATAAATAAATTTTTAAAAATGAAAATGTTTTTTAAATTTATAAATGAATTTGGGGAAAAGTATTCATCTTTAAACATTGTCCTCCTATCATGAACATGTTATATCTCATTAATTCAGGCTTTCAAAAAATTATTTCTTTTAGTAATATATTATAACTTTCCTTACAATTTTTCATCTGTAATTAGGTGTGTTTATTTTTATCTTTATATATTTATTGCTGTTATAAAGGGCATCATGTCTTTGTTACATTATTAGATTGGGTATTAATAGGTTATAAAGGGATTTTTTTTAAGTTTATTTATTTTGAGAGAGAGGTAGAGAGCAAGTGGTGGAGGGGCAGAGAGAGAGGGAGACCAAATCCCAAGCAGTCTCCGTGCTGTCAGTGCAGAGCCCAAAACAGGGCTCAAACTCATGAACCCATGAGATCATGACCTGATCAAAATCAAGACACTTAACCAACTGAGCCATCCAGTCACCCCTAAAGGGATGGTTTTGATTTTCCAATGTTGGTCTTAGATTCCATCAGAATTACTAAATTCTCATCTTTAGTTCTAACAGTTCATCTCTACAGCTTCTTCTTCTTGGATTTGATATGTAATCATTTTTCTTAATGTTTTCATTTGTTTTTGAGAGAGAGAGACAGCATGAGTGGGGGAGGGGCAGAGAGCGGAGGGAGACACAGGCTCCAGAGTCTGAGCTGTCAGCACAGAACCTGACGTGGGACTTGAACTTACATAACTCAAGATCATGACCTGAGCCAAAGTCAGACGCTTAACCGACTGAGCCACCCAGGCGCCCCAATAAAGTAATCATATTAACCACAAATCACCAGACATTTTCTCTTATGCAATGTGATACTTTTTAAAAATATTTTTGCATTGGCTAGTGACTTCACAAAAATGTTGGATAGTGTCGGTTGACGTATATTTTTTTGTCTGTCTTTTAATGAGAATGTTTTTCAAGTTTAACCATTAAGTGTGATGTGTTTTGTGGGTTTTTAATAGATACTTTTTGATAATCCTGTACTTAAAATTTGTAAATATCTATAAAGATTCATCAATTTTTATTTTTAACAAAAAAAATCTGTGTCTGTTGAAATTATCACTTCATCTCATTTAGTCTTTTAATATGATGAATTTCATGAATTTTACTTGAATTGCTGGGACAAATCTTGATTGGTTAAACTGTATTATTTATTGCTTTTTATGTTATGACAGAATTATTTTTCTAATATTTGTATGCATTTTATTTTTTTTAATGTTTATTTATTTTGAGCGTGAGAGAATGTGTAGGTAGGGGAGGGGCACAGAAGAGAGAGAGAAAGAGAGAGAGAGAGAGAGAGAATCTCGGGGCGGGGGGCATGTGTTGCTAATGCAGGACTCTATCTCAAAACCACAAGATCTCAGCCTGAACTGATATTAAGAGTGAGATCCTTAACTGACTGAGCTACCCAGGCACCCTTGTATACATTTTCATTAGATAATGTGTCTGTAATTTTCTTTTCTTATACCGCTGTGTTCAGTTTTGGTTTTGTATCAATGATATGCTAGTTTTAGAAAAGGATTTTATTTGTGCATCAGAGACTTAATTACCTTCCTATCTCTCTTCCAATTTTATTTTCCTTTTTTTGTTGTTGATAAGAGATGTCCGATGATATTCTGGCGTATCTCTTTTTCACTTTTATCTAGATGCGACCATGTAATAAATTCTGGTAGGGCTGCCACATCACTCTGGGAAACGGTCTTCTTGGAATTATGTATGCATAATATTGAAGTTGTATATGATGGCTCTGGTTCTAGGTAGGGAGATCTAAACAGAAGTGTTGCTATAAGATTTGCAGGAAGTGTTCTTCAAGGAAAAGGCACTCGTACTGTTTTACTTTTCTTCTTTTTGGTACACCAGACATGACCATTAGAGCTCTGTCAGCCATACTGAAACATAACATGACCTTGAAAATGGAAACTCACTTACTAAAGATGGTGCTGGGGAAAGATTAGAACCTGGATTCTTGAAGATGCTATAAAGTTGTCTTGGCATGTCAGCCATTAAAAAGTGTTTGTGTGTGATGAAGTTTTATCTTTTGTAAGCTTCTATAGTTTTAAATTTTTCAGTTATACACATCTGGACCTAATGCTTATTAGTACTTGTAGCATTTGTATTCCCTTTATTCTGGTCACTGAAATAATTTGTGTAAGATAAAAAGTACATGTCCCTTGATGGTTTGTTGACATTATTGTGTAAATCCTCTGGGCTTAGGTTTGTCGTTTGTCTCACTAACTCCCCCTTCTGAATTTCCTTCTCAGAAAAGGATGCTCCAGTAACCGTGCAGTTGCTGTTCTTTCAACATTCATGAAATAGATCCGTATGGTCTAAGGGGTAGGATAGACTATGGCACTCAAGGAAGTATATGGCTCATATCTTCTTTCAAAAGAAGCTGCCAGGGAAAACATAGTTGACTGGCAGCCGTCAGATGCCACATTTGGATACACTTAAACTAAACTAAACTACTACTAGCCAGTGATGCAGCACGATGGGAGTGCTAGAGACAAGTTATTTCTGCTCAGCGTGGAATTATCCTAACTGTCAACCTTTTGTCAAGGACTCGCTTTTGACATGATTGAGACTTGCTCAGAATTTTACTGTTGTCAGTGTCTCTTCCTACTTAATTAAACCTCCTTCCTTCTCTATCCCCTTTCCCAGGAGATAGACCAGTATCGTATAGGAAAGTCATTCCATGCTTCTTCTTCTTTTCCCTCTTTTATTCCTTCACAAGGTTTCCCTCTGTAACTGTCTTGCATGTTTCATTTTGTTTTGCTACTTACTTCTCAGAGAGCCTGTGCTAACAGAGTCAAGACATTAAAAATGCAAAAGGGAGGCCCTGCCAACTAAGCAAAGAAATAATCCACTTAGAAGATCATCTAGATAATTAGTAATAAAGCCACAGGGCCTCAAAGTATGAGGTAAAAATAGAACCGTGAGGAGACTGAGAAATTCAGAGCCAAGGAGGAGGACTATAGCTAGCTCCTGTGTCTGCGGTCAGCCTTAAGTCGACCAGCCACCTTGCGCCCATCCTCCCTGAGGTGCATGACGTCAATGATGAAATAGCTTAATGTGACATTCTGCATGGAATCCAGAAGTCCCACCCTGGGCAGAAATAGTCCTCCTCTACTACCTTTATCATACTCAGGCTGCTGGGAGCCGTTCAGAGGACACATGACCTTAGAACAAGCCCCCTTAGGGATCTCAAGTTGCAGCGGCTGCAGGGTGTCATTCATTTATCTCTCCCCTTGCCCTGGCAGCATGTCTTCTTAAAAGGAAACCTGGGAGACACAGTTCCTTGACTGTCACAGACCCTAAATTCCATTTTGTCTAATATTAGTACTGGCACGTCTGTAAACACATAGGATACTGTAGGTGCTATACCTGATATTATACTTGGTGTTATGACTGCTCTTAACACCACTACTGATTATTTGGTTGTTAGCTTACTGATTATCCAGACTACTTGATTAGTGAAGTGTCATTTGGTTATTATGCACACCGTTCTCCTTATTGTTTCCTTCTGTTTTTACTTCTATTTTATCTACCATGATAGATAATAATGTACCTTATTTATCATACATCTCCGGGAATTTTGTGAATGCAACACCTATTCTTTTTCTCACCAGTAAATAGTAGACCTTTCCTTTTCGTTTGCAAGGATGTAAAAAGAAATAAAAAAATAAACATTCAACTAGAGTTCTTACAATCAAGGATATTCGATTTGAATCTCATTAAATGGAAAAGCAACTCTCAGCAAATAACTTGCAACTATAAAAGATATTGATTTGGGGGTGGTGGCAAAGAGGATTCATTATAATAATAAAACATCTAGTATCTTCCATCATCTTTCAGAGAAAGTACACAAAAAGTATTCCAGTCCCTATGTCTAGAAGGCCCAAGTGCTAACAAAGTATGTACTGATAGGGACAGCCGTCTACTTCCACCAAAACCAATTCTGAATGGAAAGAAAGCAGAACCTAAATGGTACCCCAAATCTGAGAACCTTGAGACCCTCCCTTGGGGAGGCTGACGTCCGTTTGTCACCTGGTTTGTGTGTGTTATGTTAATGGGGACAGGATGTGATAAAGTGAGCAGCCTAGAGTAGAAGTCAACCACAAGTAGAAGATTTGCCAGAGATGCACTTGCCTCTTTCCCACGGTGCCTTAGCATGGTCTTTGGCCACCGCATCCACATGTAAATCAGGCTAGCCCTGTCGGCCCTGGAGGGATAGTAACAGGATAGCACAAAAGTCCTACTGGGTAAAGAGCTGATAGAAAGAAACCCTACAGATTCACCACCTTCAGCTCTCTCCATCATCCCAAATCCTTTCATTTCCAATGAATACATTATGTATAGATTTTAAAAATTACGCCAGTCCTTTTGAGTCTGTTTCCATCGTCTATCGTTTTTCTTAGTCTTCATCCAAGTTGAATTATCTCTTTATGGGCATAGTTCCTTTTTCTGAATATCAGATGTTGCATAGGAGCAATTATTTTTAAACATTTACTTCTCAAAAAAATATTGGCAAATCAAACCTGGCAATATGGAAAAAAAATAATACATCATAACCAAGAGGGATTTATCCCCGAAATGCAAAGTTGGATCAACATTAAAATATAATCAGTGAATTTTACTCTATCAACAGACTGAGGAAGAAAAAAATTACATGATCTTCTCATGAGATGCGCAAAAGGTATTTAATAAAATTTGACATTCATTAATTATGTTTTAAAAAAGTCTCCCAATAAGCTGGAAATTGACAGAACTTTCTCCGACCACATAAAGGACATTGATTAAAACAAACAAATAACACTAAAGAACCCGCAGATAACATCATACTTAATGGTGAAAGACTGAATTCTTTTCCTTTAAGATTGGTAACAGGGCATGAATGTCTACTCTCACCATTTCTGTCCACGGGAGATTGTAGCTAGCACAAGAAGCAAGAGAAAGAAATAAAAGTCATCTAGTTTGGAAAGGAAGAAATAGAAGAGTCTCTATTCACAAGTAACATGATCACAAAGCCTCTGTAATACAGCAACTAGAACTAATGAGTGAATTTAGCAAGGTCGTTGGGGACAAACCCAGTATACAAATATCAATTATCAGTATACCAGCAATGAAAAGTTAGAAACTGAACTTAAGTAAAATAGCGCCTTTTACAATAACACCAAAATTTGAATACTTTGTGGCAATCAAACAAATTTGTGTAAGATTCGTATGTTAAGAAGCACAAAATGGTGGTCATAGGTAAGAAAAGTCAAACTGGTCGGTAGTTAATTCTCCCCCAAAATGTTCTTCAGATTCGGTGGAATCCAATTAAAATAATACCAAGAAACTTTGTGTGTGTGTGTGAAAAAAACAAAAAGCTGATTATAAGACTTACATGGAAAAAGCAAGGAAGCTAGAATAGCTGCCTCCGAAGTGGCGAAAAAAAAATCAGGTGGAAGACAGAGAGTACTTAACTGTAAAACCTAGAGCACTCATGACAGTGAGGGAAAAAGAAGGGACAGACATACAGATCAATGAAACAGACTAAGCAGTCTACAGGTAGGCTCACACGCATATGGTCTCTTGATTTTTAACAAAGTTTGCAAGTCAATCTGATGGAGAAATGACCATTTTCAATAATTGTTGTTGGAACAGCTGAGACATATGCATATAAATGAATGTCAACCCATACCTCACACCATAAACAAAAGCTGACTTCAATTGAATAGACCTGAATATAAAACTTAAGACTATATCACTTAAAAAAAAAAAAAAACATAAGGGAAGTCTTAGTGACCTTGAGTTAGGATGAAGATGTCTTACGGCACAAAAAGCATAAACTGTAAAAGAGAAAAGTGACAGATTGGACCTGATCAAAATTAAACATTTGTACTCTTTGAAACATGCTGAAAAGGCAAGCCATGGAATAAGGTAAAATAATTACAAAATGTATATCTGATAAAGGACTTGTATCCAGAACATATGAAGAATTCTCGCAACTCAATTGGAAAATACCCATTAAAAAGATGGACAAAAGATTTGAACACCAAAGAAGATAAAGTAATGGGAAATAAGCTTATGAAAAGAAAGTCAACATCATTAGTCATGAGGAAGTAAAAAATTAAAACCACATAGAGATACCAATGTACATTTAGAGTGGTTAACTTTTTTTTAATTACAAAACAAAAGCAGAAAAATTTGATCACACCAATTGCAGCGAGTGCTTGAAGTAACTGGAATTCTCATTCATTGTTGGAGGGAAAGAATGGTTACAGCCACTGTGGGAAACTGAGTTAGCTTCTTTGAAAAGTAAATACAAGGGCACCGGGGTGGCTCTGATGGTTGGGGTAGAACTTGGGATCAGGTCATGATCTCGTGGTTTATGGGTTCAAGCCTCATTGGGCTCCATGCTGGCAGTGTGGCGCCTGCTGGGATTCTCGCTCTCTCCTTTCTGCCCCTTCCCCGTTCACATTTTATCTCTCTCTCAAAATAAATAAATAAACTGTAAAAAATAAATTTAAAAAGGTAAATATATACTTACCATATGGAATTCTACCTCTGGGAATTTATCCAGGAGAAATAAAAATATATATGCACACAAAAATTTGAGATATTTATATGTATAAACGGGTATGTAAGATATATATATTAGCTGTATTTTAAAATGCCAGAAATTAGAAACCATTAAAATGACCATGAACTGATGAATGATAAATTATTATTCCATCCACACAGTGGAATAGTACTTAGCAATAAGTTGAAAAAAAAATGACTTATGTAAATACAGAGATAAATTTCAAATGCATTATGCTAAGTGAAAATACCCAGACTCAAAAGCCAACACACTGCATGATTCCGTTTACATGACATTGCAGAAAAAACAAAACCACAATGACAGAAATCAAATGGGTTGCTGTGGGCAAGGGGTTGGTGGACAGAATTGATCACAAAGGGACACGAGGGAACTTTTATATCCTTCTCATGGACCAGTTACTCAAGTGTGTTTATCAAAAAACATAGAACTAAAAAGAGAGAATTTAACTGAATGTACATTTCACCTCAATGAACTTCACTTGGGAAAAATCAGTTAAGGATGAATATGATGTAATTTTTCCATCTGGTTTTAGTAGACAGACAATTACTAGAACTAGCGATCATTTCAGTCACTGAAATTGCATTAAAGTGACTTGAAGCTGGTGTCCATTTCTGCAACAGCTTGTCTATATCCAAATCAGTCTTACTCCTAGAGTGTAGCTTTCGGGGTCCTTGCACAAATACATGGGTCTCCTAACCCTCATTGGTCCCTGGACTTCTATTCTCGTCCTTCTTATTTATCACTCTTTCTAATCACTAGGGAAAAAAAAAAGTGGATGTGTGCTCACCTTCCAGTGAGGAAACCTTAGTCTTGACCACACCTCTCTAAGGGAGTTTGAGAAATATAGTTGTAGCTGTGCAGCCCAGGAGGAATGAGGGACCAACCACCTTTGCCACCTGAGGCTACCAAATAATATTCTAAGTTAATATTTTAATTCTTGTAGCTCATCATCTCAGAGATCTGCTCTTCTTCTGAGTGTTCAGAAAGCTAAATTTTTTTCTTGTCATGTAATATTTTTTTATATGCTTCATAACAAAATTTTAAAATTTGTCCTGGAGTAAAGAGAGAATTCTCTGGGCTTACCCCGTGCACACTCTCATGGCTCCTGGTCTGTTCCTCCTCTCAGAGAGAAGAGCATGTTCAACTCCTAGCCTAATTCCCAGACTTCAGTACCTTTTTGTCTACTATAGTCCCACTGATCTGAGACGAATTCTTTGCTTGGTCCTGACCCTGCATTTGTATTTTAATTCCTGAATGTGTAACACCACTTCCCAGACAACCCACCCACTTTCTGCCTGCATTTCTGTAAGTTTCAGTGGACCGTCTCTTTCTGTTTGTGGTCAGGGAAGGGACAGCATAGTGCTGCCTCAGAATGTAGCACCCTCGGTCCCAAGAACAGCTGCCTGGCTTGACGTTACTGGAGACAATTTTTCTGAGCCAGGGCTGAAGAAATAGGAAAGAAATGAGGGGCTTTAAATTACTTTTGAGGGACTTATTTCCACTGTTTCTGATTGTATGGAACCTGTAAATCATTTTTGTGTGTGTGTGTGTGTGTGTGTTGTCTTAATTCTTAGGTAATTGGAAACTCCTTGATTCTGGTATTAGTTAACTCCAAGTTCAAGGGTGGTGATAACATATGAGGATTTATCCTTTCTGACTTTTAAAGAAAATATTTTAGTGAGAAAATTGGGATAAGCTGGGTCAATAACTTCTTTTCAGACCCCATTTTAAATCAGAATATTGTTGTGTTTGGCTTATTTACAGGTTTTTTTTTTCTTCATTTCATCACTTAATCTTGATTTATCTTTAGAAAATTTTCCAAATTCTTCAGCCTCCTTCATCAGCTTTAAGAGCACTAAATTGAAGCCTCCCTAATGTCTATAGTACTTGGACAAACAAGATAAATAAAATCAAGGGTACAGCATTCCAACTGTGAATTGCATTATGCATTGAGAATGATTCACTATCTGACAAGTCATATGAATAATAAAAAAGCACCAGACCTACCTTCTGCTCATATCTACACAAACTCAGAATACCATATCACATACACCAGAGGCCACATTTTACATCAGTGAGTGCTAAATGCTGGATACAAATTTTTATGCACGAAAAGGGAACAGGGACGTACTTAGATAACTAATTTCTACTTTTGTGAGGTTTTATACCCCGTGAGTCAGTGTAATATGTTTTACATGTGATAAAAGGAAAAAAAAAAAAGAGCTTAGCCGCTTAATCTATTCCAAAAAGATGGTGAAAATAAGCAAATTTTCAACTTTCATGGTTGTTACTGGTGGGGCTGTAATTATGTTGCCTAGAAAAATCATTATATTTCATATATTGCATAGAGTTAACTCTCATCCTTCTGTGGCATAAAACATAACGATCCTTCCCACATCTACATAAATAAACCTCCCCACCCTTTATCTTTGCAAATCACTGTGACATAGCTCCCAGACTAGACACTCCATTAAATTGATGAGTAAATAAATTAAAGAGACCAGCAGTCCTTTCTAATTTATATGCTACTTAAAGGTGTTATAAAACAAAACTTGCTTTTAATATTTCCGGGCACTCCACTCATCTAAATTAAATAAAATTCACATAGTTGATGGGTGGAATATGCTATTTATATTTATGTATCGGCAACTGCTTCCTTTACAAGTGGCTCACCTGCCCTCAAGTGAAGCTAACAGAAAGTGCGTGATTTTTCCACATCTGCCGCAAACCTACGGAGGGATTTTGCTTCTACACCCATCGGTAGAATGCACTCCTTATTTCTTGGAATGAGAAACTCACGTACAGCCAGAGAGGATGACAGAGCCCTCATTCTCATCTTTCAGTAGGGTCTGTGTTTTCGTGTTTCATCCAGGTTTTTGTTTTTTATTTGGATTTTGTCCGTTTGCTCCTCTGTGCGTTGGATGGTTTTGGGCTTTTTTTTTGTTTTTGTTTTTAATACTAATGGGATGTTCTTAAAAGGCTGCATTGCCCATGAAGATACTTAAGCTCTTGTTTTTGCCATTTCGGAACAATATCCCACTTCACTTTCTTAAATTTACTAGCCTTTTGTGGGTTTTCCCACATGTTCCTTGAGAAGGTTGGCAGATCTGGGATTTTATGAGAACTGCACGACGGGGCTCTCTTTCCAAGTTTCGCTCGAGGAGAAGTTTCTTTCCAGCGCTCGCCAGGTTCCGGTCACAAGCTCACTCTGCAGCGTGTAGTGTCAGGAGCCAATTAAAGCGCGTGTTCAGGCCGCTGTGCCCTCTTCTTTGAGTCCCGCAGCTCCTTCTGAATCCGCTGGGCTTTGAATGCAATGTTGAAATCTGCTGCTGCTTGACTCCTACAGCTGGTTTTGATCAGGCTCCTCTAAAGAGGAAGTTTCAATTAGCACAGCTCCAAATGTGCTCTGGAGGTATATTTTTATGACTGCTCGACTAATAGCACGCTTTGTTCCTAGTGGTGTGTGAGTCCTTAGCAAACACAGCCATTCGTGTGAGTCACCAAGTGGCTTTATAGCAAGGCTAGGCTTTGCCAAAACCCAAAGAATGAGACGGCCAAATTGAATTAGTGGTTGAAACGCATTAATTTATGCTAGATAAATGTTATTGTGGTCCCGTGGGCAAGTACTCAGGTCATAGGCTTTATGAACTATTTGCCGGAAGAGGGCTGCGTGGCAGTAAATCAGCTCTGTAGTGGGATTTTACAGAAGACTTAGAGCCACTTTTTTTCTCCTGTTCCCTTAAATTGCTTCCACCTCTCCCCCCACCTGTCACTGCCTGCCATGGAGACAGCTCCCCATTTTGTACACATTTTGTGATATTTAACGTATAAGCAGTCGGATTAATGATTTGTGTTGGTGCTGCCTGGCTCTGGTTGAGACGTGGCCATCCATTATGCCTGTGGCCCTCACCACAGGCAGCTGTGTGTTTATCATTCCAGACTACAGATCTCAGTGGGTACAGAGCTCTGGCTTAGCACCAGCTTTCAGAATCCGTGCAGCTGTGCGGTAAATGGGAACCTTGAAGTCTCAAACGGCACACACAACCAAGTCCTGACAGGGCTGTTTCTTTTCTGGGGAGGAATTAGATCCACTTAAAGCTGGATTATTTCTAGAGTAAGAAAAGTAGAAATAAGTGTTTTCTGGCTGCAAATTGTGGCAAGTGGGAGATGATGCCAAGAAAGAATTATGCATAAATGATAGTGTTTAAACTTGTTTTTATGTGTTTAGATGTGCCTCTGCCAAAAAAACTGACAAGGCCTCTTTGTTGGCATTTTTTCAGAGAGAGACCACTCACACAGTGAACGTTTTCTTAATAAAGAAGTAATTGTAAATCACTGGTGTCTAGGCACGTGATAACCAGTTTACCTTAAACATGATCTCTTGCGAAACACAGGGAGAACGACTGGCTGGGCAGAGTGATTCATCGCGGCCTCCCCCACTCCACAATCACCAAAAAATGCCCGTGTATCAGGCAAGGCCCTGGCAGATTGAGCGCGGTGGATAAGGGAAGGTGCTTCGGAGTTGGTCCTAGGTTTGAATACTGACACTGCCTCTCCTTCCCTTTGTGATCTGCAGCAGTTTGCTGCTCTGTGTCCTCACGTGTGAAATAGAGCTGACAGTAATACCCACTCTTGTAGTGTTAAGATTAATGACGTTCATGAATGTAAACCACGAACAAAGTAAATGGGGAACAAGGTAAATTCTTTTTTTTTTTTTTTTAATTTTTTTTTTTTTACATTTATTTATTTTCGAGAGACAGAGAGAGACAGAACACAAGTCGGGGAGGGGCAGAGAGAGGAGACGCAGAATCCAAAGCAGGCTCCAGGCTCTGAGCTGACAGCACAGAGCCCGACGCGGGGCTCGAACTCACAAACCGTGAGATCGTGACCTGAGCCGAAATTGGATGCTTAACCGACTGAGCCACCCAGGCGCCCCGGTAAATTCTTAATAAAGTATGGTTTCTATTAATTGTCGATGTCACTATTATTACTACCGTCGATCTAAAAGAACATCTCTGCCTTTATTTCAATTTCCCAGTGGCTTCTGGAAGGAGCCGCCGATACAGTAGAGGTTGTCTTTTCCCGGCATTATCTATCCTCACCTGAAGAATAGTCAAGAAGCTGTCATATTCTGTTTAGCACATTGATCTTGACCTCCCTAACCTTTTGGTCCTCCTCTACTGTGATGTTGGGTTTTATTTATATATATATAAATATATGTGTGTGTACATATATATATATATATATATACACACACACACACATATATATATACACATATATATATTTATATATATTTGAAGATAGCTGCTGACACTCATCTTAATACTTAGCATTGAGCAGAGAGGCTGATGCACATCTCATTTCTGTTAAATTCACCTTCATGTTGACAAATGCCCACGTGTGTATGCTTATAACTTCACATGTAAACTTGTCCACAGTAAATTTTTCTCCGAAATTCAGCATGCATTCCCAAGATTAGACAAGATATCATCTACAAGTTTAAAAAAAAAAAAAAAAGAGAGATTACTGCTGTCATGTAATTGACTCCTAGGGTCTTGAAGCTTTCTAAATTAATTCAACCCTACGTATGTTTCTCTAGCTGAGTTCCCAGCCAAAGCTCATTCAAATGTTTGAATTTAATGTTTGTTGCTTCACAGTCATTACCTAGTTACTTGGGTGATTTAAAAAACAAAAAACATAAATTTAAGCCAAACTTTCTAACCTATCTGTATGTGTAACTTCATTAAGAAATTTTCATTGGTCCTGCTTTCCATTTAAATCGATCAAAGACTGAGTTCTTTGTCTTCTCAAACTCCCAAAAATGTTTGTAGCTCCTTTTTCCATATGTGCCTTCTGAATATTACATAAAATGATGCCCAGGGCTTAATTTCCCATGGCTGATCTCACTTGCTATGTCATCAAACAGAATTTTTTATCTCATGGGCTTTTTACTTTTTTTAAAGAAAAGTTAAGCGCAGTCTAAGGTGTAAATAGTTGTTGAGCCTCCATACCTGGGCTTTTAAAACATCTGTTAGCCTTGATATTAAAAGTTCCGCAAGAGCAAAGATACTGTCTTCTTGCCTCGAGGTGAGTCCCAGTGCCTAAAACTGTCCTCTGGAACACAAGCCCTGGAGTATTTGTTGAAATAATTATTCAGTTAATGAAAACTGACTGAATAATAAATTAATGCATGCCTACTCCATGTTTTTGACTTTCCCTTCAAGGTATGTTTTATCCACATATTTTTCCTCGTTCAGATAAAACTGACTTTGCTTCTTAACCATACAGTTTTCATAATTCAAACCACCCCTTCAAGGATCAGTTTCTATGAAAAAAAAAATGGGACAGGATTGTTTTATAGTAAATGGTGACATTTACGTAAAAATTTATCTCGTCCCAAGGACACTGATTTTTAAACTATTACCAATACATGTGGTTTCCTGTGGCACTTTTTGAATAGTCCATAGTGGTAAGAAGAGTCCTTGTTATATTAAAAGACTATGGTCCAGTGTGTAACATCATGAGTAGCATCTGTCTGGGGCCAGAAGTCATGGGGGTTCAAAAGCTTCCCATGGAGATGGCTAATCAATAAAAGTTCTATGTTCAGGATTTTGTACATTTTGTTAATTAGGCCAAAGCAATAGGCCTTTGTGGCAATTATTCAGACAGTGATGTAAAAAGATAGCCTGACAAACAAACCTCCATAATCCACTTACGTCTCACAGAAGCCAAAGGGTTGGAAAAGCCTATTAACAAGCTCCCTGCCTGTCTGTTTGGAGACATTGTTAAATCGAGAGTCTCAGCACCTGAGGCGGTCTGTTAATAAAGATCGTTTGTAGCAGATTTCTGTTCTATTAAGAATGGACATAAAACAGCATAATTTAAAACATGTCAATAACTCAAGGCAAAAATGCCAAACATAGTCTGTTCTGTCTTTATAAAATAGAGCCAAGTATACACAAGGAGAGTGCCAGGAAGGCTTCTGCTGACTGAGTTTAGAGATTGTTCGTGATAAATAATGTGATCCTTCAAGTTAAAACAACCTCTTGGTTGGGTGTCTCTCTGTCTTTTCTGTGCTAAACTCAAGGGATCTTTTTTATTTAAGGGCCAGTGAGATGCCTCACCTCCAGTCCTGGAAGATGCCTGGAAACCGGTGCCCTTTGTCAGCCTCGTGAATCCATAATCACTTGTGAGTGCTTCATTTCCCCCCAACCCCCCACCCTCATTCTTTCTTTCTCCTGAGTGGCATTTACTGGTTGTTTGGGAACAGACATTTATAGACAATGAGCTACAGTTGGGTTGTCTTCACAAGCGTCACTGAAGAATCTAGAACACCAAGCACCGAGTCACCACTTGTCTTATACATTTGATTAAATATGCTTGTCTGTTTTCAATGACTGTGCTGTATTTTTGACACAAAAACGAGGACCAGAGAGTCAGTATTTCTGCAGCGTTTATCTGACATTACTGTGTTCCAATGGCGAAAGCTGATTGATAGCATTCTTAATGAGCACGTTGGGAGGCTGAGAAAAAGCCTCTAAAAGGGACTGCAGGGGCACCTGGGTGGCTCGGTTGGTTAAGTTTCCGACTTCAGGCCATGATCTCACAGTTTGTGGGTTCGAGCCTCATGTCTTTGCTGTCAGCACAGAGCCCTGATCCTGCTTTGGACTCTGTGTCTCCCTGTCTCTCTGCTCTTCCCCCTCTTGTGTTCTGTCTCTCTCTCAAAAATAAATAAAACATTAAAAAACATTCAAAAGGACTGCAGTGCATTGCCATAGATTGAACTAAACCCTGCCATGTTCAACAGGCCTGTAGATGAAAATTTAACAAACTCCATCTCCTACATCAGGCTTGGGTAGATGGTTGAGCCTGAGTGATAGTATCTTCTGTATTAGAAGGCCTCTCATGCACTGAGTGGTGGTTTTAATTAAATCCAGTAGGCTGAGAAAAGTGGTTTGGCAGTTTCAATTGATTTATTGTGTTTGTGACATCTGGGCCTGATTTATTGTATTGACTTGCAGAATTGTTTTTGGAAGCTCATCCTACATATTTTCATTTTGGTTTTGGGGACTCACAGGCTATAAATAAGTAGCATTTTCACTCTGTGGTGATTTTAGTTTTCTCTGTGTTTTTCTTATTTTGGTAAGATTGGAAACTTTTGAATTCATCTTGTTGATGTGATTGTTTGCAAGCATGAGATTTTGTGGTTTATGTGCATGAAGAGGACTGATTTAAAAGTAGTACTGGGTTGAAGTTCATTATCAGCATTTCGCCTACATTAGTGGGGAGAGCGAGTGAGAGAGACGGGTGATCTTTTCAAATTTAGTCTATAAATGGACAAACAATTTGCTCCATGTTATGGCTCTGTAACTTTTAAAGATTGGGTTTTAGATATAAGTGTGAACACCATGTCATAGAAAGTTCCTTTCCAGTGATCAAAACATAGCACATTCATCTGGATGTTACAAACAAGTGTGACCCAACCCAAATTTTACTGTAGGCAAAATCAGCTTTAGAAAGTGTCCACTCCCAGACTCCACAATGCATGTGTGAGAAGGGAGGGGAGATAAGAGTCAAGTTGCCAGGAGGGTAGGGAAGCAAGCAGGTCTCAATCAGCCTAAATATTTTCCGAGTCTGTGAATGAGTGGTTGCACATCCCAGCTACAGACACTGTAATGATGTGTTGGGCCCCCGGGGGTATGTCTCTCTATTCCCTACAGCTGGGGCCACTTACTCCTACCTGAATCCCCAGCCAGGGTTCTGGAACAAATCAGGGAAAATTGAAGGAGCCTAGGTAGGCAAATCAACTTCAGGTCAGCCTGTGGCTTAGCTCACTTGAACCTTCTGTCTCAGTATTAGAAGCTGGAGTCTGTCGATGTGCCTTGTAGTCAGCCTCTTAGTGGTATTTAATCCACTTGGCACGGTTTCCCATTTTTTATTCCTGGGCTCTTATCTTTATGTCAGTAACCTATCTTGTTAGTCAGTAGCCATTCTTTCCGGAATGCCCAGAGTACTGCTGTGAGCCCAAGTTTGGGACCTACCTGACACTCACCACTTAATGCCTTTGGCAGACTCTACCCAGGACCTCCTACTGTCCAGATGTTTTGCTGTGGGCCATAGCTGGGTCCACCAACTCCGTGCTGTCTCCCTGTTAATCTAGGTTTACTCTTGTATAGGTGATTGTACATCTTAATACACAGCATGATCCATAGTCTTTCCTTGAAAACCCTATTTTTTTTTCCTTATTTTCTTTTGTGGGTTTCTCAGTTAAAATAGAGCAAGATTGCTCACCACTAAAGCCAAATGGCGTTCATTTGAAAACTTTTAATTTATTCTCCATGGTACCCGAGTTGCTGCAGATAGCTCATAAATTTATTTGGTTTTTCTGGAGGTGGTTCAGTGGAATTCCCCAAACTGGATGAGATGGGGTATGTAAAAGCAAACTCATTTATGGGGGGCGCTAACTGCATATCTACCAACAGACAGGGATTTTAGCCCAGCGTAAAACCTGGGAAAACCTCATTCATATCAAACTCAAAGAGGAAATAATGCCAGGTGATTTGTTTACACAACTTTACTGAGATATACTCTACATACCGTTAAATTCACCATTTAAATCATATAATACATTGTATAATGATGTATAGTAAAGTTTTAAAAAATTGTTTAGACTTCAGCAGATTTCAAGTTCAGAACAATATCATTACTCCAAAATAGCCTGGTCTCAGAGAGGTGGTCAAGATTTTATATGTGGATCATCTTAAACTAAGTTAATCATAGAATGATATTCTGTACATAATATAGGAAGAATGTACACAAAAGTTAAACATTTAAAAACAGCACATTGAAGTGCTCACATGGGTGCTGAATTCAGATAATGTGGTTGACTTAATCCAGGAATAAGATTGCAGTGTAGCCTGCCCTTCATGCAGAAAAAATTCTGAGACTTAAAAATGACTATTCTGGAGAAGAGTAAAGTCTATGTGTGCACAAAAGTATGTCACATGTTAGA
The DNA here is from genome assembly GCF_016509475.1 of Prionailurus bengalensis. Lineage (NCBI taxonomy): Eukaryota > Metazoa > Chordata > Mammalia > Carnivora > Felidae > Prionailurus > Prionailurus bengalensis. The sequence goes on along the minus strand of NC_057343.1, from coordinate 103,902,980 downwards.
AAGAACTGTGGCTTCTGTGCTAAATCCAGATGAGGAGACACTTTCTCATTAATAAACATCAATCTGATTTACCTGTGCTGTGGACTCCCTGCACATACCTGCAAGGTCTTGTACCTGCAGGGTTAACACCAAAATTTCTGAAGCCACATATCCTAATGGACCGCAAAGAGCCAGCCTTGAAAGTATAGCATAAAGAGAAGCTAGAAAGAATCTTCTCAGTAGGAAGTGTGCAGCTCTACACTGTCAGAGATAATGATCCTCATGGTGTTTTTCTCTTGTGACCCTACCCAGTAGGCAAGGGACTATACTAGCAAGATACTGAGAACTTAAAAATTTGGTTCATAGTTTACGTCTGGGTTTAGTAAAGCATCTGTTCTGAGAAACTAAAGAATTCATCTGAATTATTCAAAATAAAAGGCTGAGTCTTGGCTTTTACTATCACTAAAACATGATACCTAAGAAATAGCAGTGATCTGGAGGAAGAGGTTTCCTTGGCAGGCTTCCCAATCTTGTTTACAAGAGTTTTTCAAGCAATTTTATTTTTATGAACAAGACTACTAGACCAGGAGGGGAAATGCATAATTAGGTGTTGAACCTTGAAGCGTTTATAATCTAGTTGAAGAAGTAAAGTGTGCTTCCCCTGGACAAATTATTAGATAATTTGTCCTACAATAAGAGTAGGAAGGGCCTTCTTTTAAAGGCCCTTATTGTAGGAAGGGCCTTCTTTTAAATAACTGTGGCAGTGATTGGATTTAAACAATATTTACTAATATGGACACTCTGTGATATCTGATAATTGTGGTCAGGACAAAAGCTACCTAGATTCACCGCTCCCCGGTTTCGTTTCCATGTCTTCATCTTCCACCCAAGTCCCCCATTACCTATAGGGAAAGAGAAAGTTTCCTGTTATTGAGTTGATCAGGTATGTAGTCAGCTCTTATTTTTACCGGATTAATGGCTTTGAAAAGAAGAAACAAAGATGCTCAACAAGGGTGACAACTAAATGCCCCTGAATCAACTGTTCGTTTTTTCTACAAAATGTTCATCTTCTTATGCAGACATATATATTTTCTCAGGGAAAGACCATGATGTTGTAGTCTTGGTAAAATCCTGGCACCTTGTGATTCAAATGTATGCTTATCTCTGTAGCTCTTCAAGACATAGTAGCACCTTTTCCCCCTCCCTACTTTCACTTTTTATAAATCATGGTTTGAGTATGTGCTGACACACTAGCACATTGTTATTACAGAAATCGGTTTTCCTCTTATCTCATTCAGCCACTAAAGCATTTGTTTTAAAAGTGACAATTGATATCTATAAGCCTATGGATGCAAGGGTCATTTATTATAGGGCCCATGATTTATCTACAGCATTGGGTCTTATGGACCATGGCATTTTGCAAAATTCGACTGATCGGGTTCTGTATATCATCAAATTTTATCTCCGTAGGAGTAAAAGTCTAGCTCTCTTAGGTGGATATCTAACTAAATACTCACTAATGATGGATGTAACAGGACAAGAGTCTATTTTATCTTGAGTTTTGTTTCCACAAACCGTCTCAAACTCAGCAGGCAACTATTTGGGGGAGTATAGTCTCCCAGTGAAAGTCTTTGATTCACTTTCTGCTTTGGTGAAGTGTTCTTGGAGCCACCTCCTCAACACAATTGTTTCATGGTTTTTTGCCTTCGGTTGAAATGCAAAATACTTTTTTTTTTTCAACATTTATTTATTTTTTTTGGGACAGAGAGAGACAGAGCATGAACAGGGGAGGGGCAGAGAGAGAGAGGGAGACACAGAATCAGAAACAGGCTCCAGGCTCCGAGCCATCAGCCCAGAGCCTGACGCGGGGCTCAAACTCATGGACCGCGAGATCGTGACCTGGCCGAAGTCGGACGCTTAACCGACTGCGCCACCCAGGTGCCCCAATGCAAAATACTTTTTAATGGTTATCAGTGATGAAAGAATTTATCAATACAAGCTTATTTCTATCCATTTCTTCTAATTCCAATTTAATAAGTTTGTCTTACAGGGAAAAATTAGGTACCAGGACATTTGGGAAGGAACTTAAACTCAGAAGTGGTTCAAAATGTATTTACAATTTAGGTGTTATAAAAACTGTCCCCTTATTTTAGCAATAACTTGAGATTGTTGAGTTTTCTTTTTTCTTTTTTTGAAATTTTTGACTCACAGAGTATGATAAAATGCATTAAAGAACCTATCAAGAAATGAATGTAGCAAAGCTTTTTTTTTTTTTTTGATGGGAGGGAGTATATCTTTTTAGCTAATTGACACTATTAATGATATTACTATGGAGATCATTGTCCCTAAAGCCTTCTTCCTAAAAATAAAATGTAACTGACTTGGCTTATGACCAGAATCATTTCAGGCTACTTTCCAATGAATTTACCACCTGAAGTTCTTGAATAACACCTGATTAAATAGGTTAGGAAGTAACTGGTTGGGAGTAGGACTTGCAAGTTGCAGGGAGGAGAAAGATCCTTTCGAGAGATAATACTCATTGATCTTGACATCCTTGAGATGTCTGGTCTTCTAACCCTTCCAACGCAGTTCTTCCAGGCCATCACTTTCTTTCTAGGTTCAGTGTTTTCCCTACAAATTGCTACTGTACCCACTTTGTCATTCCTGTAGCTAAAATACCTCATTCTACTTACTTTCTGACTCCTTTTTCCAAGTGACGGAAGAAGGTCATCCCAAGAAGACTGGGTTCCCCTTGACTGGGCCTTCTGAGTGTCTCTACTGGTAATTGAAAGCTTTTATTCATGCAGCTTGGCTTGTCCCTTCCTCATTCCATTCTTGTGTCTTCCCTGCAGCCATCTGCCGGGTAGGCTTCCTAGACATGTGGCAAGGACTGGAATCCAGTACCTCCTGAGATCACTCTTTCTGTTCATGTACGGATCCTATTGCTAGCAAGAGCTTCCTTGGGATGCATTTTACTCTGTGTCCTGTAGCTTCTGCCAGTAGATCCTACTTTAGCACTTAGGTGATTATGGAGAATTTGAGACTTTAACCCAAATATCAGCTCATTATTGGGAATACTTATTGAAAATCCCTGTCTTCACTATCTAGCCTTCCCCCTCTGGATCTTGTTTCCAATGTCGACCCTCAACCTTCACCCGTGATTTCATCTCCATCCCAGTTAGTAACGAGACCTGATCCAACTATTACTTGTTTTCTCGCTTGAATCCCTAATTACCTTTCCTCTCCTATACCAATTCCTTTATGAGTTTGCTCAGGTCCACCTTACACCACATAAATTAAAATAAATAAAGCCTCTTCTTAGCCCTGCTACTTTCCAAACAACCACACAATCCTGTGCCATCTTTTTTCTGTCAAGTTATTTTACTACATTTGTATAATTGGTCTATGTTTTGCATTGATTTTTATAAGCTACAAAGGTGCTATTTAGCATAGTGTTTTTTGAATTTGAAATAAGCCTAGTAGTTAACAGATTTCCAAAAGCAGCAATGGTTAAGATTTGATAGAAACTAATATATGAAATTAGAACAAAAAGTTGATATTGTCTAATGGATGAATGCCTATATCTGGTCTAATCTCTTTGCATTCAGGAAGAATCTTTTAGGAAAATTTTTGTCCTTATGTCACATTTAAATAACTCATAACCCTCCTTCCCAAATTCAACTATGCAGAATGGGAGTGGAATAATATACTATTATTAAAAGATGTTGTCATCTATTAAGTTTTCTGTGATGAGCAGTGCATATTAATAATGTACTATATATATGTTTTTTAAATCTCCAGTACTACAGTCTTCCTGTGAGCGTCACTCTATATTCCTGTTGTAGAATGAAGGTTCTGATGCCTTTTTCACTTTTACTCCCTCCCCTCTAACTCTTGATGAGATGGGGTCATTGGTAAGACACACGAAAAAAGAGAGAGGCTGTTACCATGAAACTATGTAATAGTATTTTTTAAATAATAAGTATTTAAATAAAGGTTTCTTTGTTGCGTGGATATGTTGCTCTGGGAAGTCTAAGCAACCTAACACACTCCAAGGAATACTGTGAAAAGCTACTGGCCTTTCCTCTTGAAGCAAGGAATGAAGAAGAGAACAGAGTTATAAAGCACTGGAGAAATATGAAGATGAATCCCACTCTTCAAAAACATGCCATAGCACACTAATTTTTGAAGCCAATAAATGGAGTACAGAGAATTATTCGTAATACGAAAATACTTCATCATTAAATGGAAGTCCTAACAGTTGTCTTGAACAAAGAGGTACCCTGGTGCTTTCATAGTGATTCACTGTCCAGTCATTTAATTCTTGAGATTCTCATGTCCTAAGATGAGCTATATCTGTAAATAAAGCTATGTGTTATATATCATCTACAAATAAAACTCGTATGTATAGGTGCACATTAAAATTTTGTGAAATGCTCCAAACTCTAACATTATCACATTTCAATGGATTTCTGTAACTCACAGGGACATTCTAGAGTTCTCTAAATTCTGAACACCATATAAAGCTAAATTTGATTCAATCAGTTTTCCTTGATGGAAGAGACAATTACTTAAACCTCTGTGACTTGTGATCTGTGATTGCACTCTGTTAAATGTGATTTGAAGGTCAGGTGTAACTTAAAGCCATGGAACACACTGCAAATTCATTACTTCATTTTAATTCATGTAGTGCCACAGCTAAGATCCCATAGATATTTGTACCTCTGACCCAGAACTGTGAAGGAACTCCGTCTCTCTGATGTTGCCTTATCATTCAGGCCTCTATTGATGAGACTGCAGAAGCCCTCAGAGAAATAAAAGTTCATGATATTCACCAAGCCATCGGTGGAAGTCCACTATTGCTGTCCTACAATGCAAGTGCAGTCACACAGAAGAGAAAAGTACTTTGTATCTCTCACCAGCAAATGAAACCATAAATACTGTCTTAACCCCGTGAATTGTATAGTTTCCAAAAGCAAATGGGAAAAATAGCCAACAAGCAGGATTCATGACAGACGTTTATGAAGTTTCTCAACTGTGGAAGGGACTTTGGAATTAATTCAGTATAGCCTCTTGTTTTAGAATGAAGCTGACTGAAGACCAGAAAATGTAAATTACTTGAGATTACACAGCTTATTAGAGGCACAGCCAGGACAAGAGCTCAGGATTCCTGATTTCAGCCTAGTCCACTGTACCAATAATTAGTTGCTAGGGCAACTTTATATTCCTAAGATGTCTTTAAGTATAGAAAGCCAACTATGAGAAACATGTATTTGCCTAGACCATGCATTGTCAACAAGGGCTATATCACCTCCAGATTAGCCTGGAGATTGAAAAAAATCTTAGACGTAAAATATGAGAGTGGATTGTGACCTTCTGAAACGCCATCATAGCCAAGATATACTACGTGTATGGCTTCCAAGTTTCAAGGTAAGGGATGAGGTGGAAGAAGAAAGGATTAAGAAAAGAACATGTAGAAAAACTTTTTAAGGCCCACAGTTCTTTTTTGAATCTAGAACTCATGGTTTTAGGGAAGGATCTTAGGCAAGTGGCCAACACACTGCTCAGTACAGATCCTGGAAGCTCAATTTGTTTTTAGGGGTAAGCCAGAAGTATGCTTTGCTATTCTCATCCAGATTGGTGACCTGTGGTGAATTGTACCAGCTGGCTTTTTATAGAATTAAATTCAAGTCTTCGTCATTTTATATCCAGTGGACAAGCAAAAAAGAGGTTACACAGTGTTCTTGGTACTATGAACAAGGGACGTACATATAAGGTGACTGTAGGAATCTAGGAAAAAGGCTTAGTGTAAAGGAAAATTCCCAGGCTGTTTCAGGATCTGCTTCCTACTTCTGTCCCTTGCCACTGATTTCCTCTTGAGATTGTCCAAGTTGCAATACCCTCACCTATAAATTTGGATTTCTCTGTATGATTTCTCTGTCTCACATGGTACGTGTATAAGCAGTAAACCTGGAACATAGTAGTTATTAAGTAAATGATAATGTGTATCATGATTATTTTAGCTGTGAATACTTTCAGCAGCCGTGAAACCAACACTAGTGTTCTACATCAATTTATTTAGTAGGCAATTTGTTCTTGTTTCCCCTTTTGAAAAACTCTCCCCTAGTCTTGCCCCTCCCCCTTTTCATTCTCCTGCTTTTGACACTCCCTGTCTGCCTTTGGTTACCTTGTGTTCTGTTTGCTGAGCGTGACACCCAGTTCTGCCTGCATAGGGATACCTGAGCCAAACTGAATTATCGTGATTCGGCACAAGCATTGCCTTACCTTATATTTCTACCCTCCCATCTCCAAGAGGGCCCTGTAAGGTATCTCCCTGGTTTATGTCCCCTCCATGAGACCTCTAACTTCTTGAGAGCAGAGATTCATTTATTCAACAGGTTTTTATTGGACATTTACTCTGTTCCAGGCATTGGTCTTTAGCTATGAACAAACCAAACAAAAATCCTACCCTTGCAGAATTTGTATATCCATAGGGTAGAAAGGCGTAGACTGTGAGTGAACCATAGAGTATGTTCATGGTAAATGCTAAGGAGAAAAATAAAGTAATAGAGATAATAAGGAAGAAGTGTAATTTTAAAAGTTGGCCAATTGAAAGCTCTCCCACTCTGCTCTGCCACACATACACAAAAGGCGTTTGAGAATAAGATCTACAAGAAGTGAGGGAATGGACCATGGAGATATTTGGGGAAGAATGTTATATCCTGAGAGCTGGGAGGTGCATTTTCATGGCTGCCACAGGGCCAGAAGTGTAAAGCCACATAGATCGTTTTTAGGGTGTTGGCATTTAGTCTGAGGGAAACAGAATCGCGTCTTTTGCTCCTTAATACCACAAGTCCTGGGCCCGTTGCCTAAAATATGCCGGCATTGAATAAATGATTAATGAATGAACCTCCTCAGTCAACCCTACATGTACACACACACAACCAATTAAATGATATACAAAGACTGGCTTTGTGGTGTCCTATTTAGACAGGTACCGTGTGGGATAACCCTGAAAACATAGAACTCACTGCATATCATTTAAAGAAGTCATAGCAGAGTACATGGCTTTAGACCTATCAGTTCTTTGCTAATAGACAATAACCACAGACCTGGTGACAAAGCTGGGGAGAGAGGTAGACAAGATGAGGCAGGGAAAGTATTAGGTAGATCCTTAGACAATTAGATGAATTTGTAGATTTAGTAAACAAACAACTCTGATGCCCAATTAAATTTGCCTTGCAATACATAATGACTAATTATCTAGTATAAGTACATCCCATCAATATTTCACTAGGTGTTCAGCATTTTATCTGGCAAGCCTATCTCCAGTAGACAAGATTTAAGTGGAACTTCTGCATCAAAACTGAATTCTCAACATAGGCTGACTGCTGTGAGGTCTCCATCCAGTGGTCCGGAGAAATGATTCAAGGAATGTGGGTCAAAATAATCAAAGTCCTATGTGCATTTCTTTTTATCCCATTATTTTCTATTTATATTATGTCATTTTACATTGTATACATTGTATGGAATTTATTTATATTTTATAAATATTTATTGGAACTGAATAGTCAAACATTTATTCCTGGTAAGGAATCAAAAAACTGGAGAGACCTGTGCTATTCAGTAGATAAGCAGCATTGGGGCAAAGAACACCTATTTTTTTACCCCTAAAATCAAAACAAAACAAAACACACTCGAATGAAGAAAATTCTTATTTTCTTGGTAAAAATGTCACTGAGGTATTTAGTTTGGGGAATTTGTGAAATTGACCAAATGTGCTGAAATAGAGTTTTTTGTCATAAAATAGCTGATGATAACTAGGATAAATCACTGTAAGGTAATCACATTCAAACAATTCATTTTATGCATTGTTCATCTTATGAAGAAAGAGTACTTTGGACTTGATCCCTACACTTCACACGGTCAGTCATACTTTGTTGTTTTGTTCTGACAATTGCCTGTCTGTCTTCCAATTTGAAACGATAAAAAAGTGGAAAGAAAACAAGAAGCCGCAAACTGCTCCCACTGTGCGGAGTGACAGCATTGTAATACCACAGAATCTAGAGACAGATGGTGGCTTATAGCAGACATCAATCTTCAATGAGAGTAAATTTAGGATAATGCCCCTCTTTGGTAATGGACATGTCTTTGCAAAGTTATTGCTGACAGCATCCTCTAACGTGCTGATTTGCTAAGACAAGGTTTTTATTGCATCTAATCTTGTCATAAGGCATGAAAAAAATGGTTGGGTACATGTTTTTCGTGTATAGTTTTTACAAGAATTGCCTGCATTAGAGGGTGGCTAAATTGTTTTCCATATTTTATGGCACATTTCTAATGTTCCACCGCACACAACATTGATCACTCAGTCCATTAGCTTATTATGATATCCTGAAAGGAGACACTTCCTTTGGGAAAAGCCATTATTTGAAATGAGATAAAGGTCCTGACTACATAGGACAAAGTGGGGTGGACTCCACTGAGCAATTCTTAATTTCATCAAGGGAGATAAAGATGTGTGTGTGTGTGTGTGTGTGTGTGTGCGCGCGCGCGCGCGCATGTGGGGGCCCAAGTGAAATGTATCTCTTTTTTTCAAAATGTCTGACCTATCCAAATCTGCTTTGCCTTTTGAGTGAGTTGAACACTCCCCAACAGCTCTGACTGTTCCCATTAAGTGTGGTAACAGCTTTACAACACAAAACTTTTTCATACTTATATACATTGGGAAATACTCGTAACATCATCAGTGTTGTGATAGGAAAATAGAAAAACAACAGGACCGTAATAGAGGAATTTATTAACACAAGTTGTAGAAGAGCTGAGGAAACATCCCTGGATTGTGGAGTATTGCAGAGATTAGCCACAACAGAAAGTGCCATCACCACCAAGTGGCACTTCTAGATCCGAGGCCACTTAGAAGGAGCTGGACCCGTTCTGGGGCTGTGTTTTAGCGCTGGGATCATGAAGGGAAGGGTTTTTTCCCAATGGGCCTGGAATCACTGTAGAGGTACAGCCCCGGAAGGAGACCCGACTGAAGGGGAGTGAGAACATACTGGGTTCTCCCCTCTTGGTATCCTCCAATTTCCAGCAGCTCTGCCCTTAGGCAAGGAAGCCTTGTAAATGTGGTTCCCAGCAACGCAGAACAAAGCTGGGAGCCAAGAGATAAACAGATAACTTAAAATGGAAGCAACTTTCTCCCCCACTTCATTTAATATGCTTTTGAGCGCTGTGGACTCTTTCCTACACGTAAAGACACAGGTTTTCCCAAGCTAAAAACTTGGAAATCTTTGCTGGCAGGGGTAAGGGTTGAAGTGGGGGTTGAAGCATTAGAGAAGTGGTCTCCAGAACATGCTTTGAAAACTGTTGGGAGGTGGCTATTCAGGCTCCTTATGCATTTGTGCTTTGAGAAATGTAAGTGTATGGGAAAATAAAGATGCCCCATTGTATTCTACACCTGCTATATATCAGAAGCTTCTGCAAGTATCACTTTATTATGATCAGAGTGGCCTAAAAGGGGAATTCACGTCCCTGTAGGGATATAAACTATGCTATCTTTATCTCTCTCTGAAATCTCCAAATCGTGTCTTCCCGGTAGGGGGTCCTTTGTATCTGCTGTTGAGAGAGGTAGACAACACCAAGTTCTGCTTTGACAAGAAGCACAGACCGCTCCAATTATGTAAAACCTTCAGGCTGGAAACTTAGTAACACATGAGTTACTGTACCAGCCCAGACCTCGGGTCTAATCAATTATTTTCTCTTTGACAGTAACACAGATGGTTTATGGACTGTCATGTTTGTTCTCTAATAAATGTCTTAAATACTTTTAGGGTCGTACTGCAACTAATAATAACTCGCTCTTATTGAGTGCTCACTAGATGACAGGCACCGTTGTAACCATTCTACTTTTACTAATTAGTTTAACCCTCACTATACACCTGTGGAGTGGTTTTATTATTATTTTCATTTTCCGAATTAGCACTAGAGACAGAGAGCATTTCTGTAGCTTGTCTAAATGCATGGGACTAGTGATGCTCAAGTTAGATTTCAATCCTGTGTCCTAAGACTTCCCACTGTCCCACCATGACCCTTTATGGATTAATGGCTCATAATTTCACCTAATTCTTTATACAAGAAACTGCCTAATGAATAGTTATGATTATTGTCTTGAAAAAAAAGGCAAAATCGCAATCGTACTAATTGTAAATATCGTGATGTCACATAGGCTTGGGTTGTTAATATGCTCTTTTAAACCAAGAAATTAGATGTGCTTTTTTGCCCGTTCACAAAATCAGGCCATAAATATTTTCCACATCCAGTGTCAATTAAATGAAACTTTAAGTGAGATAAAGCAGTTGGGACCATAATCTTAGGATTTTTGCTTCTCAGAATATAAAGCCTTAGGGGAAGGGACTGGTGAGGGTCTGTTCTGATGGAGAACAAGGACGAGACAGTGTAGGAACCTTGGACCCTAGACAAACTGTAGAACCACAAACGTGTCCATCTTGTTTGCTAGGATTACATTTGATGTCTGATTCAGTGTCTTTGTCTTCTCTTATGAAAAGCAAGCAATTAGTGATATGGGTCCAGCACTGGACAAATTAGAGGCTAACGGAGGTCACATCGTAGACTCTAACACCTGCCACCTCCAGCATGAAAAATGCCAAGATAAGGAGCTTGTTCTATCTTAGAGCCAGGGATGGAGAATGAGAGCATTTTTTTGTTACTTGTATTCCTCTACTTCTCTTTCACCACAACCAATATCTAGGTGGCATTAGTCTCTGTGAAAGATGATGGTAGCCTACGGGTGCCTGGATGGCTCAGTCGATTAAACCTCTGACTTCAGGTCATGATCTCAGTATGTGAGTTTGAGCCCCACATTGGGCTCTCTGCTCTCAGTGCAGAGGCTGCTTTCAGATCCCTGTCTCCCTGTCTCTACCCCTCCCCCACTCTCTCTCCCCCTCTCAAAAATAAATAAAAATTTTTAAAAAGATGATGGTAGCTTAGATTGTGAAGGGGGCAGAGGAGATTAATTTGAATTCATTCTAATAATTGCTGGAGTTAGAACTAACGAGTCATGGGAATAGTCTGGATGAAGAGGTTTGGCAGAGGGAAGATTCAAGACTTCCACCGAGGTTGAGCTATTGGGGTGTATGCTGCAAAAATTACTGTGACGGGGGGCGCCTGGGTGGCGCAGTCGGTTAAGCGTCCGACTTCAGCCAGGTCACGATCTCGCGGTCCGTGAGTTCGAGCCCCGCGTCGGGCTCTGGGCTGATGGCTCAGAGCCTGGAGCCTGTTTCCGATTCTGTGTCTCCCTCTCTCTCTGCCCCTCCCCCGTTCATGCTCTGTCTCTCTCTGTCCCAAAAATAAATAAACGTTGAAAAAAAAAAAAATTAAAAAAAAAAAAAATTACTGTGACGGGAAACACTAACAGAAAACAGCCTTTATTGTCCTTGTCATTTTATTATTTTAGTGGGACTTGTGGTATTTGAGTTGTATTTTATATACGTTAAGTCTGAGTTTCCTATAAGCCCTTAAGTATCAAGGGATAGTGATGTATACCTCCTGTGTGCAGATGAGAGGCAAGACTAGTACAGATACTGTCAACATCAGCATATGGGTTTAAAAAATATTTTTTTTATTATGGGTTAAAATGTGCACAGAAGTAGACATGAGTACAGTGAGTCCCATGATTTCTTAACCCAAGTTCCACACCCATTCGTTCCTGGACAGTCTTGTTTCAACTCTGTCCTTCCATTCCCTGCTTCCCTCCTCCCTGCCACCACCACTAACACTACTGGATTATTTTGGAGCAAATCCTAGATCACATATAATTTCCATCATTAATTGCTCAGTATAGACTTTTAAAAGTTGACAGGACTCCATAAAAATATAATCACAACGCCATTATCACAACTAAAACAAAAAAATCTCTGAAATTTCTAAAATTTGAGCCAGTGTTTCAATTTCCTTGCCTATCTGTAAATTTCTTACAAATCAAGTTCTGAATAATGTCCATACGTTATAATTAGTTGATTTTTCTCTTGTGTTTCTTTCTCTCTCCTCTCCTTTTTACCCCTTGAAATTTATTTGTTGATAAACTAAATTTATGGTCTTAGGGAGAGTCTCACAATCTGTATTCTTCTGATTGCATCCCCATGGTGTCATTTACCCCATTATTCTCTCTTTCCTCATTGTTTCCTGTAAGTTATGAGTTGGATCTATAGGATTTTTCCAGACTCAGATTTGATTTTGGGGGTGGGGGCACCAGAATATTTTACCCTTGGTGGTAGATATTTCCATGAAGAGGCACAAAATGTCTGTTTGTCTTGTTTTTCTGATATTAGCAATCACAGGGGATTACCACATAGATCCATTATTTTATTTAATGTTGCAAAAAGCCTCTTCAGTTTGGTTTCTGGGCAATTTGGACACGTTTCCTGCTTTATATGTGAAATCAACCATTTCTCTTAGGAGACCCAGTTCGTTATGGTTGAAAATCTTGATTTTTAGAGGACGCAAGTTGGGTATTCATTGTTACTGGGTTGGTCTCTGTGATTACAGCTATCCCACATTCATACTGATATTGTCCTTTTAAATTCAGGATTACTGGACTTTTAGGTGGCGGCTACTCTTGTGGTGAATATAGCATAACAGACGGAGTTGTTCAATCACTATGTTGTATACCTGAATGTAACATTGTGTGTCAAGCATACTCAGAAAGAAAGAAAGAAAGAAAGAAAGAAAGAAAGAAAGAAAGAAAAAGAGAGAGAGAAGGAAGGACAGAAGAAAGGAAGGAAGGAAGGGGAGGAAAAGAAAGAGCGAAAGAAAGAGGAAAGGATGGGAGGAGAGGGCAGGAGAGAGGAAGGGAAGGAGGAAGGTAGATAGATTAATCACTAGACTTTTACTTAACCTCTTCTGTCTTGCATAGTGATGATTTCTAATGTCATCAAAAAGATGATTAACTTTTGGAAAATCCATAACCTGGGTCCTGTGAAAATAGATATTAAGAGGATAGAAAGAAAAAAAAAACCTGGCAGAAAGGAACAAGTGGATTGTGGTGCCTTGAAATCAAGGATAAGATAATTTTGTGAGAAAGAGGAGACAGTGACGTTAGATGATCCAGAGAAGTTAAATAATTTAACGTGAAATTGTGTGAATTTATATTTGGCAAAAAGAAGCTACTGTTGCAGTTGAATGACAGGTGCAGAACCCTAGCAGTTTGGCTTCATAAGTAGCTGGGAGATGAGAAAATGGAGGCAATATGAAGAGATTTGTCCTAATTCTGAAAGATGGAAATAAAGTGGCTGTTTGTAAGCTGTTTTCCCTCAAGGAGTATTTCTTAACTGATAAAATCTCAGTCTCAGGGCAACTTTTGTCTTAAGTCTGCGAGAGAGAGAGTAAGCCATCCATGCTTACGAAATGTAAATGAATGGGGCATAAATAGATTTCCACCCAGGTCTCCTTTCACACTCCTGGACTTCTTAGTATACTGATTGATTCAGTGTATGAAAATGTATGTATGCACAGTCCCTCTGGCAAGTCTGTCCATAAACCACAAGAATTTCGATCTTCACTGAACGGTAGAGGTCTGTAGGAATTATATGTCACCAAGGTCCCACCGCTCACATATCATTTCTTTACATTAGCTCTGGATTCCTCTTTCTTCCATCTGACTAGTCCATCGTTCAGACTATGCGAAGATTAGAGTGAAGAAAAAGAAATACCCAAACTTTTTGTCATTGCCATGTGTTGAAATAGATTCACCTGAAGTAATTACCTAGACTGTATATTCTCAGCCTCACTGGCTTGGCCAGATGGTGTGTTCCTTTCCTCTACAGCCTGTTAGTTTATTTTAGCAAACCCTTGAGACTGCTTTAACATCCCATAAATGGAGTGGATGAAGGCCAGGTTCTTTCTAGGTTAATGATTTTGAGATCAGTATTTTTGAAACCTAAGCACTGTTTCAGCAAAGCAAAAAAATCAACAGATGGAAGAGAGGGTCACTCTCTGTGATTATGATGGCAATAAAACAGCTTACATAAGAAAAAGAACAGACTGTGTGGCTGAGTTGAGTCCTTCCCTATAGTTATGTGGTAATAGATACAGAAGCAAATCAGGCCTGCCTGTTGCTCTGGAGTCTTCAGGAGCAAAGATAAATTGTCACGAGACAATAATAGTTGTCGTGCTTTTCAGCGTGGCATTGTTTTACTTTTTTTTTTAACGTTTATTTATTTTTGAGACAGAGAGAGACAGATCATGAATGGGGGAGGGGCAGAGAGGGGCGGAGACACAGAATCGGAAGCAGGCTCCAGGCTCTGAGCCGTCAGCCCAGAGCCCGACGTGGGGCTCGAACTCACGGACCGTGAGATCGTGACCTGAGCTGAAGTCGGTCGCTTAACCGACTGAGCCACCCAGGCGCCCCTGCATTGTTTTACTTTTTACTAAGAGTTCTTTTTCTTCCAGAATTGCAACACATGCCTTGGAAATGAAGGGGGTTATGGTATTGATCACCTTTTATTTTATAACATAGAATCTGTAGCAAGTAATTTTAATATTTTTTAAAGAATTGTTTATGTTTTGAATCCTAAGAAGGCTCTGTATAAATGGGCCCCGCGTGACTACTCACATTCGGCATATCATTTCTCTGGGAGCAAAATTCTTTTTAGTGACTATGATTTAAAATAGTTTACCTCAAAACGGTACCTGAGAACACATGGGTGTTTTCCTTACAAAGAAATTCCAGAGAGGGAAGGAGGGTGGGTTTTAAAGAAAGGGAAATATGAAAGATTAATAGTGCACTTTGAACCATGGTTCTTTTCTTTGCACAGGTGCAGGGACAATAAGAGCCCACTCTGGTTTCAGGTTTTCTCTCTCCCTTTTATCTTGATTATTGCTATCACCAGAGGGCTTCATCTTTCAAGCAGCGTGTACAACAAAGATCAAATTAAAGCACCTTAGGCAGAGGTGGGGTGCAGGAGCTGGAGCTGAGCATGGTTAAGGATCACTAATAGCTATAATTTTGTGTGTGGCGAGGGAGGGGAATCTCTTTCTCTCGAGCCTTATATTTATTTTTGAACCAAAAATTCCTGCTCCTAAATGATCCCTGTTTACTGATCTCACATGTAACTGGTCTGAAAGCAGTATTGTACTGAAGAGACCAGGGGTATAGATTAAATGTCATGAAGAATGGCCTTCAGGGGCGCCTGGGTGGCTCAGTCGGTTGAGCGTCCAACTTCAGCTCAGGTCACGATCTCACGGTCCGTGAGTTCGAGCCCCACGTCGGGCTCTGGGCTGACGGCTCAGAGCCTGGAGCCTGCTTCCAATTCTGTGTCTCCCCCTCTCTCTGCCCCTCCCCCATTCATGCTCTGTCTCTCTCTGTCTCAAAAATAAATAAAACGTTAAAAAAAATTAAAAAAAAAAAGAATGGCCTTCAAAAATTGCAACACATAATTATCCATGCCTTTCTTATGAGCTAACATCTGGGGGCATGTGTAAACTGGAAAGCTAAGCTGGTTCTCAGAAACTGTGGACCTCAAGGATGGCTGGCCGTGCCAGTTTTGCTTCTCCCCGAAGGTAGATGGAATCAGTGTGGGGGGAGTGGACCATGCCGTCCCTACATAGGAGGTCATGGATGCAAACCACCACCATTTCTTCACTGGTAAGTTTCTCATTACCTACACAAGTCACACGTTAAGGCAACCTGTGTTTGCTCACAAGATGCCATAAACTCTAGAATGCTTAAGGTGTATGGATGAGGCTCTAGCTCTGAGTAGATCAACATTTCTGAGAGATGGTCTTACCGACTTGGAAAATACGCCTTCCTGATTTCCATTCATTTATTTAAATATTTAAACCTAAAAAGCACTTAGCTCTCCTTTGCCAAAATGGTTCATATCCTGACACAGTCAAAATTGCCTGTGCTGACGGAAGGCGGTAATGGGTCTGGGAAGAATAAGGAGATCATACTTCACACTTTGTCTTATTTTGAAATGTTTCTTTTATAAAAATTGGAGGAGAGAAGACCCCTTTTCCTTTATCTCTCAAATCATGTGCGTCGCGAAGCCCACCTAGCCACCATATGAAAATAAAAACCTTTCCAAATTAATGACGAGGAGCTGAAAACGTACAAAGAGAGTCAGTGGGCAACAGGCAATATCGTGGGGGTCCTTTCTGTGTCAGTGCGACTTCAGTATATACTGTTTTAAACACACTACCTTTCCATCTTTTTCCAATTGTCCTGTGGAAAACAGTCTCAAAGCCTCCTTCAAGCATAGAAGTCTTGAAGTCCTAATCTTTTATGCATCATCATAGGAACCAAACATTGCCAGGTTTTACGTTTTAAGTCAGCTTCTGTCGTTTGGACACACACACACACACACACACACGCACACACACACACAGAGATTGAGTGAGAGAGAGAACAAAAAGCTTTGCCTCTGCTTTCTGAACTGAGTTTAGGAACACTTTTATCTGCCATTTGCAAAGAAGCCCTCCATTTTTCCTGTGGAGTCACTGTCTGATCACATTCCTCGCATTTGGGGGATCCCATCTGTTTATGTTAGCAGTGAGCAGGCTAGGCAGAAAGTGGGGGGTAAAATCAGAGGTGGGAAACAGAGTTTTGAAAATGTGTGAGAAATGTGTAGAAAACACACACGTACGCACGCACATTTTAACAATTTTCTGGAAACAATGGAAATCCCTTCTCTTCTTGAGAAACCTCCCTTCCTCTCTCTGCTCTCCAAACGCCATCCAAAACCCGTGTTGTAACAGCAGTAATCTTCCTGGAATGAAACAAAACATGTTTCAGAGGCAGCATGGGAGCCTGAGAGCCTTGAACATATGTGCAGCGTAGTATGGTACGAAACTATAGGCCTTTTTAATTAGACCTTAAAATTTTTGGAGTTAGAGAATTGTATGGTTTCCTGTCATATAGATTCATGCTGTACCACCAAGCTTTCTTTTTAATTAATACGCAAATACAGGATACATAACGGGTTGCCCAGAGATAGCACATTCATCCTCACTAATGAGGGTATGGTGTGAGGGTGCTCAGTTCTTGCCTGAGGCTGTGCTGTTTTCAGTCCTTCATCCTGTAATTGCAGAATTAAATAGTTTACACTGGCTTTTGTGATTAGGAACAGGAGAAACACATTTAGGAGGTTAAAAAATCCACTTGAATATGGCGTACTTACAATTTCCTGGTCACGCCAAGCCTTTAAAATTTTCTGGATGCATGATTTATGTCTTGCCAGCATCCACCCCAACCCCACCCCTAATTCCCAGAAGCCTTTTCGCTTGGGAAGGATTAAATAATAAGAGTTCAAGCCACTCTAATTGACCAGTAAGAAATACTGAGCCAGATGCCTGAAAAAGAGATGAGAAAAAGTGAGCAATGATGGCAAATAAATGTTTGGACAGGACAAAATCTACCTCATCAGGCCTTGAGCTGTAGGCTTAAAGGTGGGCTTGTGCTAAAGCTCCTCTCTCAGGCCTTCCGCTAGATATAAAAATGAGCAAAACCAAAACTCTGCCATTAGTGGCTGTGCCATCAAGTAAATGAGATGGGACAGATATAAATAACTGAAATATACGATAGACCAAGTTTAGCCAAAAGAATATGGAACTATTCGTGTTGCGGAAATCTTCTTGAGGGGGGGGAAGTCCAACGGGTAGCAAGTTTTAGAAAGACATTGGTTTCAAAATTGGTCTCTTTGCATTAAAGAGGAGGTTTCAATTTATTATTTAAAAAAATTTTTTTAATGTGTATTTTTGAGAGAGAGAGAGAGACAGAGTGTGAGTGGGGGAAGGGTAGAGATAGGGGGAGACACAGAATCCCAAGCAGGCTCCAGGCTCTGAGCTGTCAGCACAGAGCCTGATGTGGGGCTGGAACTCACCAACCCTGAAATCGTGACCTGAGCCAAAGTTGGACACTTAACCAACTGAGCCACCCAGGCGCCCCTCAATTTATTATTGATGTTGTTTAACATCCTGTTCCTTGTGCCCTGTCCTTGTGTGCCTACTGTAGTGCAGACCAGGGAAGGAAGTGCTCAGTGAGAAGCAGGGAGAAGAGAAACTCAGAAAGTCAATGACAAAGTAACAGTTGAAAATGGAAGCTTAGGGGCATCTGGGTGTTTCAGTCAGTTAAGTGTCTGACTCTTCAGTTAAGCTGCTGACTTCAGCTCAGGTCATGATCTCATGGTTGGTGAGTTCGAGCCCCACATCGGGCTCTGTGTTGGCAGCTCAGAGCCTGGAGTCTACTTTGGATTCTTTGTCTTGTTCTCTCTCTGCCCCTCCCCTGCTCACACTTTGGCTCTCTCTGTCTCTTAAACATAAATAAGCATTAAAAAATTTTTTTGTTTTAAAAAGTGCCCAACTCTTGATTTTGGCTCAGGTCATCATCTCACAGTTCACGAATTTGAGCCCCATGTCAAGCTCTGTGCTGAATGCGTGGAGCCTGCTTGGGATATTCTCTCCCTCTCTCTCTCTCCCTGTCTCTCTCTCCGCCCCTCCCCTGCTTGTACTCTCTCTCTCTCAAAATAAATAAATAAACATTAAAAAAAAAAGAAAATGGAAGCTTAGCGTAGAGATCTAATGGTTTACAAAACAGAATGACCAACATCTCACTTTCTAATTAATATCCTTCACTCCATGATCCTCAGTGTACAGGTGTCCTAGAGTCCTGTCATTCTGCATATCCACAGAAGTTTCACAGTTGGGACCAAAATAAATCCAACAGAAAATCTGTTTGGTATTGATATGAAAAATATTAAATTGTCCTACTTCTGGATGGAAATATATAGAACATAAGTTTACTGACATGAAGTTATAAGTTCTAGTAATAAAGGAGTTAGTGTAAATAAACAATTTCCTTGCTTTTGTATTAATATAAACTTTGTTTTGTTTTGTCAGTGGTGATAATATATGTAAGCTACACAGAGAAAAGTCTATTCTTATAAAGAGAATGGATCTAAATGAATTTGTACAATATCTAGCTGATATCCATCAACACAAAGTTGTGACAAGGACATTTCATTAGAAGGGAAGAAATCTGTCATCTGGGTCCAGTTCTACCCATTACAAACACCTTGTCCTTAGAGGAAAGTACCCAAACTTTAAATTTTTTCGACATGTTTTGAGAGAGAGAGAGAAAGAGAAAAAGGGAGCACACGTGAGTGGGGGAGGAGCAGAGTGAGGGGGAGAGAGAATCACAAACGGTTCCACACTGAGCACAGAGCCTGATGCAGGACTCGACCTCTTGATGGTGATCACGCCCTGAGCTGATATGAAGAGTCAGTCTCTCAAACTGTAATCTGAAAAAAAATGAGCATGACATTTATTCTTCCTTTTTTACAGCAATTTTTTGAGGGTTAATAGAGATATTTTATGTGGAGGTGCCTTAAACATTTGCACATTAATATTCAGTTAAATAGAATCTTGTGAATAGTTGCTTTGAAATGTTAAATTTGAAATGTTAAATTAATAACAAGCTGCAATAAGCCTCTTACAACTCAGCAGTCTAATCCCTTTACAAAGTAAAAGACCTGATGTTCAAGAATTTCAAGTTCACAGTGTTTTCCACATGCCTTTGTTTCTTGCTGGAGTTATTTCCTTGCTCTAATTATCTCATCCAAAAGGATCAACTGGGGTTTCCAACAAAGTCACCTATATAAAGCTATGTAAGTTAGACCTCCTTAGACAAACATGATCAATTGTAAACTTCACTGGAATTAAACTATTTCAAATAGACATATGGACCAAATAGAGTCAAATGTTGTTGATTATTTGATTCTGAACATTCTTAGGAACTATGGACCATTCATGGCCATTGCCAATTACCTTGTGTCATGAACATAGTAATCTATGTTCATATTAATGCACTTTAATCTCTACCTAATTGATCTCTTTTCCAATCACAATCATGTTCTTTTGGAAATGAATTTCCAGAGGTTCTTTCTAGAGGTTGGGCAAGAGACCAGTTGCTTATTTTGAATTAATTAAAATAGTCTCTCAATGGAAAAGGCTCAGAGTATGTATAATTTTTTTTTACTAAATTTCCTTTATTTAATCTCTTAAAAAGCAAATTGCTCTACACACATTTCATTTTGATGCTTGTTTCCATTAAAGTTTCTTGAAAATTGTGTTATTCTGGGATTGTAGGTCAAAATCTTGCTCAAAGAGTTTATAGCTTCTTGTCATTAAGTAGATGGAATTAAAATATATATAGCTCTATTTTGTAGTGTGTGGGTTCAGTCTTTCTTAGCAAATCTTTGTTTACCATAGTTCCTTCCAAAAGTTCCCATGTTAAGGGAATACTTTCACGGCTTCTTTAGGAAGCTTATTACAAAAAAATGTGGGGCGGAGGAGAGGGAAATTGTTGGAAAGGATCTCATAAAACCAAAGGTCAAGAAAACACTAGGCTTCAGAGCAACCAAAGCATGAACAGGAGAGTCAGTAGGAACCTGGGATGACCTCTGGATATCATGTTGGTCTTGCATAGGCTTATATCTTTACTTCTCTCTTCACTCTTTTCTTCTTCTCTGTATAAATTATTTTATTGATGTATAAAAGTCTTAAGTGTACAGTTCATTATGTTTTCACAAAATAAACTCACCAGTGAAATCATCGTCCAGACTAATAAGAAGACTAGCACCCATAGCTGGAAGCTTCCTTTTGCCTCTCCCACTTATCAGTGCTGTCCTTCCCAGGGGTGGACTATCATAAATTACTTCTGCCTGATTGTGAATGTCCTAGAAGTGGAACTGCGTTATATGTAGTCTTTTATTCCTGGCCTCTGTCACCCAGTAGTATTTTTGTGGGAGTTCTCCTTAATGTTATGTGTAGCTTCATTTGGTTTCCTTACTATGTGGTATTCTGTTGGCAGATACGCCACAGTTTATCTTTTCTACTGTGGTTGGAAATTTGGCTTGTTTTTCATCTTTCACTATCACAAAAAATGTGCTCCTGTATACAGTCTTTAACATGTCTCTGGTGCCCATATTTGTGCATTTCTGTTGGGTGTATGCTTTGGAGTAGAAATCCTTGGACATAGGTTATATGCACATTCTGCTCTAGTAGGTCGTGCTAGATACATTTCCAAAGTAGATATCCAAACAAGGTGTGGCTTTTCTACTTGCTCTGCATTCTCACAGTAAGAAAAATGCAAATTAGAACCACAATAATATGTTATTAAACTATAAAATTACACTGTATTGTAGTAGTACATACCCAAGATGAAATTAAGAGTATATTAATTATAGTATTTTTCAGGTCCAAAATTGTCACTTAATTTCTTTGGTAGAGATTCCTTTTCTCAGAGGGAAGTTTCCATCTTGTCCTTTGTTTTTTGAAGTCATATTTATTTTGGACTTTAAAATAACTTGTCATAGTTATAAATATATAAATATGCATTTAATATATATAAACATATAAATAACTATGATAAGTTGTTTTAAAGTCCATATGAGATAACCCCAAAGTCTGGAGTATCTATGTTTCTATTGTGGGCTCTTTCTCTTGGTCCTATCTCTTGATATGCCTTGGAAATTTTGACTGGAGGCTAGAATTTTTAAGAAAAAAATGAGAGGTTTTGGAAATAAGAGAAGATTGTCTTTAGCTTCTTCAGAATGTTAGAATGGAGTAGGTCAGCTTTATCCAGTCTTACCTAGAATTGGTTTGGGACTGGATTTTAGCCTTTTTAAGGATTGATCTATCTAGTTGTTCAGACATCTCAACTGAAGGCTGAGCTCTTCACCAGGATCTTTGGACTTTGGTAGACTCTTAGCTCCAATTTTTATCTGTCAGTCCAATGAGACTACTGGTAACTAAAGTTTTCAGCCTGTTAGCAACTGTTTTTTGCTTGGGCCCCCAGACTCTCAGTCTGTTTCATTTACAAATGACAAATGCTTCTGGGGAAAGCGACTTAGAATGTCACGTTTACCTCTCTGAGCGTCCCTTCTCTTCAAAATATTGGCCCCTCAACGTTGAGCTGCCTTGTTAGCCCTAAACATCAAAATTTACTCCCCAGGTCCATGAGACACTAGACAGCTACATTCAGCTTCCATACCTTTCAGTCATCACTTTCCTCTTGATTTATTAGTATGTCAGGCAACACTGCTTATGAATCAGCAAATGGATTGAAGCAAAAGCATTATGGAATGTCATGCTTACTACAGTGAGTTTCTCTTCTTCCAGACATGTTGACCGATTAAGCACTGGCTCTTTTAATATCTCAATCATATTTCAAAGAGATTACTGTTATATTTTGGCCATTTTTTTGCAGTCATTTCTGTTACAAGATGGACGTGCTACAAATTAATTCACCATCACTGGGTGAATCAGAACTCCTGTCTTTCATTATCTCTTCCACTGTATGTGAGTATTTTCTCCTTTTTCTCACCTTCAGCTGATAATGGCTTCTCTGGAGCCTCGTGACTTACAAGTTCAAAACTCAAAACTGAAGGAAGCTTGTTGTATCAATTCCAAATTTCCAAAGTGAAATTTAGTTGGTCGAGTGTTATCACTGACATTGGTATGTGTGTGTGTGGAGGGGGGGGTGTCTTTGGCCTATTATCTAAATTATAGGGAATTTGAAAAAAAAATGCTTAAGAAGTGGTAGTGGGTTTTGAGGAAGCAGAAAAAGGGTATAATACTACTTAAAAAGAAGCAGAATCATGGAGTGCCTGGGTGGCTCAGTTGGTTGAGCATCCGACTTCAGCTCAGGTCATGATCTCACACTCCATGAGTTTGAGCCCCACGTTGGGGTCTGTGCTGACAGCTCAGAGCCTGGAGCCCGCCTCCGATTCTGTGTCTCCCTCTGTCTCTGCCCCTCCCCCGCTCATGCTCTGTCTCTCTCTGCCTCAAAAATAAATAAAAACAGTAAAAAAATAAAAATAAATAAATAAACATTAAAAAATTTATATATATATATATAAATTTTTAATGTTTATTTATTTATTTTTATTTTTTTGCTGTTTTATATATATATAGAAGCAGAATCAGAGAAGAAAGGCAAATAGACATACCACATATGTGGCCTGAAGTCTCAAGTTGTATAATCCAAGGCCCATTTTCTCAGGGTTTCTTTTCTTCTTTTTCTTTTCTTTTTCTAAGCAAAAACTAAGTTTATTTATTTATTTATTTTAAGAGAGAGAGAGAGAGAGAGAGAGAGAGAGAGTTTGTGCACATGAGCAAAGGTGAGGCAGAGAGAGGAGAAAGAAAATCCCAAGCAGGCTCTATGCCACCAGCACAGAGCCCAGTGTGCGGCTCAGTCCCACAAACCATGAGATCATGACCTGAGCCGAGATCAAGAGTCTGAGGCTTAGTTGACTGAGCCACCTGGGCAGCCCTCCTTTCTTTTCTTTTTCCTTTTGTTTTTCAGTGAGAAGCTACCATAGTGTCTTTCCAGATTATAATAATCAAAAAAATCTGTGTGTGCTTAATCTAGTTTTAAGTGTACTTCTGTGATTCCTATTCAGAACATACAGAATCTTCCACCTCTAGGTTGATGAAATTATCTGATATCATTATTTGATGAAGTTACCTGATACAGAGTCAGAGGATAATAAGTAGACAATTTTGAATTTCTTGTATTGCTCACTACTGTTGTACCTCTTCAGTAGGCCCTCGATCTTATCACACGGCTGTGTGGTAGTGTGTAGTGTTTTGATTTCCTGTGCATTTACAATCGCTAAACATTCACCTTAAGCGATAAGACTCTCTCAGGTGGCCTTCTGGCATTTTCTGAAAACCGTTGGCTTTCTGCCATGTCTGCGTCCTTCTTCACATGCAGTTCTATGTGAGTTTGTAGTCTGTGAATTCTGTGCCTTAGCTCCCTAGTATGTGTCCTGTGTTCATGTTAGAAAAAAGTAAGGACTTTTAAACCCTGCTTGCCTAAGATAATCCCTTCTTATGTGGCTCCATTTTGAAAACAGAGAATCTCCATTGAAAACAGAGGATCTGTCTAACACTGTGGTACATTTCACTCCCAAGCAGCTCAGAACCTGTTTCCGGTTAATTACATGTCTTTCTGTATTGCATAATTCCATAGTTTTTTCACACTGACCGAAATCCTTTCTTGAAATAGACCATTCTAAAAAGAAAGTAAATAATTTATAACCCTTATAGAATAGCTTTGTTTATTCACTGAACAAAATTTATTGGATAAATCTTAGGTATCAGCCTCACTCAAAGCACTGATGATAGAGCAATAAAAACAATAGACGGGATTCCTGTCCTCAGAAAGTTTGCATTCCGGTAGTCGAAAACAGAAAGTAGTGATAAATAAGTAATCAAATACATTTGAATGATTGTTTCAAATAATAATAAATATGTGAAGAAAATAGCATGATATAAAAGAAACTATGGGGACATGCAAGATATGGTGGGAAAGGAGGGATGGTTTAAGGAGGTGACATTTGATCAGATACTCAAAGGATTACGTGTTACCCATACAAAGATCTGAAAACAGCAAAAGTGACCCGGGTAGAAGCAGAAGATAAAACGATAAAATCAAAAGCGAAAAAGGCAGTATCTTTGTGCTAGCAAGCCTGCAATGATTCCTTTCTCTTGATTCTCACGCCTTTGTATGGCATCCTGGCAAAATGACTAGCACTGACTTGTGTAACCAACACAACGATTCAGAAATAACGGCGTGTGACTTATGAAACCAGGTCAAAAAAAGATACTGAGGCTTCCTTCTTGCTCCCTTGGAGCAATCATTCTTGGGGAAGCCAGTTGCCAAGTTGTGAGGACACTCATGTAAACGTGGGTGGGTCCGTGTGGCGAGGAGCTAATGTTTCCTGCTAAGAGTCAGTCAGTAACAGAAGCTGTCTGCCAACAGCCATATGCATTAGCCATAGTGGAAGTGAATCATCTACCACCAGGTAAGCTTCCAGATGGACTGGCAGCCCAGACCAATATCATGACAGCAACTTCACGAGCGACATCAAGCCAGAACTTACCAGCTGAGTCACTCCCAAATTCATGAGCCACATGAGGTAATAATAAGTGTTTGTTGTTTTAAACCACTAAGTTTGGGATCCTTTGTTACATGGCCGTCAATAACTAGTATAACTAATGAGTTTGGTAATGGAGGTGTAGTGGTACTGTAACAAATACATAGGTATGCTTTGGAACCAGGCAGTGAAAAGATGGGAAGAGAAAAGAAGCGATCGCGTACCTTGAACAGACTTTAGGTAGAAGCCTGATGGCTTTCGAAAGGTTGATCATGAGGGCTTAAAGCAGAATGAAGGAAAAAAGATCCTGGGTGGATATTGGTAGAGAGTTTAGCAACACTGTTACCTGCAGTTGCGTGGAAAGTAGAAAATGTGGTTAATGAATCAAGTGATCTCGCTAAGGAAACTTCTGGACATTTTCCTGATTACAGCAAAATGTAAAGGAAAAATTGTTAAACAAAAAGAGACAGGACTTTAAAAGGTATTTAAAAACCCTGGGGGCATCTGGGTGGTTCAGTCAGGTGAGGGTCCAACTTCAGCTCACGTGATCTCACAGTTCATGAGTCTGAGCCCCGCATCAAGCTGTGTGTCGACAGCTTGGAGCCTGCTTCAGATTCTGTGTCTCCCTCTCTTTCTGCCCCTCCCCACATTGTGCTCTGTCTCTGTCTCTCTCTGTCAAAAATAAATAAACATTAAAAAAAAATTTTTTTAAACCCTAAACTTCTCCATTTGGCAAACAATGCTAAAATTAAGAAATGGTTTCCAGGCAAAGGTAAAACCCAAGGTCCTACTAGGGAAACATAGTCTAAGGATAAAGTCAAGGGGGTGGCAGTAAAGATAATTTGCCAAGACCAGATAAAGAGCTGACACTGCACCTCAGAGAACCTTCAGTCAAACAGTAGGTTTGCTAAGAAACCTAGTGTATTGTCTCTCAGCAGTATCCGGGCAAGGACAAGGTAGAGAAAGGTTTATCTTAAAGAAGTTTATGGTTGTGGATTTTATCTAAAGGTTTGAATTCCAATGTGATTCACAAGTAAACCATAGAGTTTTAAAAATTATTATATTGGTAGAAACACTGACAACTTGGACTGAAAAGGATAGCGACAATATAAAAATGAAAAGAAACCTCCCCCCAGTGCTATTGATGGAAGCAGGCTCAGAAAATTTTGCAGCTGCAAACATAGACTACCTTTGTAGGAAAGGAAAGATGAGTTGGAGAAAGGAACCAGGAGATCAGAGGTCAGAAGTAGGAGCCATACAAAGTTATTCCTGACCAGGAGTAAGACTGATCCTTAATAAGGGAACTTCCAGTACTGGTCTGGCTGGATTTCAGTGACTTCTATGTGTCTCCAATTTACCTTCCTTTTAAAGGGTTATCCGAGTGTCCCATCGTTGTATGTTGGGCATATAAGGGGACAGATAACTTATTGCTATAGTTCATAGATCTTAAGATCAGAAGAAACTGTACTAGAAGAGCTGCATTTAAGGAATTATACCTGAGGAGCCTCATCTGCACTGGAACCTTTATTTAGATGACACAATTCTGGTTTTTTTTGTTAATGTTTATTTATTTATTTTGAGAGAGAGAGAGAAGGAGAGGGGGAGAGAGAAAGGGAGAGAGAGAGAATCCCAAACAGGCTCCACACTGTCAGTGCAAAGCAAAGCACAGTGTGGGACTCAATCTCATGACTGTGAGATTATGACTTAATGTGAAATAAAGACTTCAACACTTAACTGACTGAGCCACCCTAGCCACCCCACACCATTCTGGATTTTGAGCTGGTACTGTAATGGAGTGGGACATTGGGTAGGGGTGGGGCACAGTGAGTATATTTTGCAGGGAGAGAATATGTGGATCACTGTAGGACAAAGGGTGGGCTTTGCAACGCAGCCTCCAGGATGACCCCCAATTATCTCTGCTTCCTGGTAGTACCTTTCCTACATTGAGAAGGACTGACTTTTATTATCAGCAGGATATTTTGGAAATGACAGAGTCTGATTACTGAGGCTGGATTATAAAAGCCATCGTAGTGTCTGTCTTGTTCTTTTTCCTCACTTGCTCTGAGGGAAGCCACCTGCCACAGCATGAGAGTACTCAAGATGCTCTATGAAGAAGGCCACGTGGTAAGGGTATAGGCCTTCTACCAACAATCAGTGAAGACCGAGAGGCCTGTTTCCAATAGCTGCATTAGTGGATCTTCCAGCCCCAGTCAAGCCTTCGAGTGACGGAGATCCCAGTGAGCATCTTAATTGCAACACCATTAGAGATCTCAAGCCTGAACACCCAGATAAACCACCTCAAATTTCTGATCAACAGAGGTTGTGATATACTAAGTGTTATTGTTAAGCCACTCTTTGGGAGGATTATGTGTTAGGCAGATACATATACCAATATGGTTTAAGGAGAAGCAGGGCCAATATAGTTGAAACACTGTGAGTAAAACAGAGAGTGATAGAAGATGAATTTGAAGAAAAGTTTATGGATAGATTATACAGGAACTGAAGACGGTAAAGAATTAAATTTTATTATAAACTCAGTTGAATGTCATTGAAGAGTTTGTTGTTTTTAAGTTTATTTATTTATTTTGAGAGAGAGAGAGAGAGAGAGAGAGAGAGCACAGGAGAGGGGCTGAGACAGAAGAAGAGAGAGAAAATCCCAAGCAGGCTCCACACTGGTACAGAGCCCAATGCAGGGCTCAAACTCATGAACCATGAAATCATGACCTGAGTCAAAATCAAGAGTTGGATGCTCAAGTGACTGAGCCACCCAGGCGCCACAAATGTCATTGAAGAGTTTTAAGCATAAGTAACATACTGAGGAGAAAGAGAAATAAACCAGTTTTAATTGTTTATTCATTCACTTTGCAAATAATTATTAAATGCATATTTATACCAGAAATCCAGCTAGCTGCTTGCAATACAATACTGAGCACGGTACAAAAAAGCTTCCAATACAGAATTTACATTTCAGTGTGCATGGCAGTAACAAGTAAACAGGCTAAAAGTAAAACAAGGTAAATATAGATTGTAAATATAGAGAGCTCTCTCTCTCTCTCTCTTTCTCAAAATAAATCAATAAACTTTAAATGCAGGAGATAACTACCAGGTTTCAGAACTTACAAGTATTAAGATCTGATTTGTACTTTAAGCCAATCATCCAGTACTATATGAAGAATTTTTTTTAAATTTTTTTTAACGTTTATTTAATTTTGAGACAGAGAGAGACAGAGCATGAACAGGGGAGGGGCAGAGAGAGAGGGAGACACAGAATCGGAAGCAGGCTCCAGGCTCTGAGCCATCAGCCCAGAGCCCGACGCGGGGCTCGAACTCACGGACTGTGAGATTGTGACCTGAGCTGAGGTCGGACGCTTAACCGACTGAGCCACCCAGGTGCCCCTATGAAGAATTTTTAAAACTACTTTATATAAGAAATATAAATAATTTATATGAAACCTATTAAGCATTCACATTTGTATTTTTGGAGGGAACAGGAGGCAAAAACAGGAAGACTAGTTAGCAGGTTTTGACCAGCCCTGGCTAGAGAAAATGTGGTGTGGATTAGGTTTGTGGCAATCTCTGTAAAGAAAAGTGAAGGGATCACATGGATTCAAGATGTATTTTGGAAATAGCTGTTGGAATTGCTTCTGGGGGGGTTGGGAGGCTGGTTTAGTGAATTGCAGCAGGCTTTCTTTGTTGGAATAATTTAACACCATGAGTTGTTGTTTTTGCCTACGGAATATGGCAAATATTTTAAATGCTTTAAAAAATTAAAGCAAATGTAAATTAATTTTGTTTTGGATTGCTAAAGAAATTTTATAATACCTCTTGAAATCATTCACAAAATAAGGCCTTACTGATAGTAGGTAATACTAGATCTTTGACCTTGCCAAAAGTATCTAAGAAAAAAAGGAGAAAGCATATATGATAATGTGTAATAATATATCCTACAGGTAGAAAATACTATCAAGGTGTGATGGAGCAGATATAATGAGACTGCTTTTCTGATGTGGACCTGTCTTTATTTAGAAATTAGAGGGGCGCCTGGGTGGCGCAGTCGGTTAAGCGTCCGACTTCAGCCAGGTCACGATCTCGCGGTCCGTGAGTTCGAGCCCCACGTCGGGCTCTGGGCTGATGGCTCGGAGCCTGGAGCCTGTTTCCGATTCTGTGTCTCCCTCTCTCTCTGCCCCTCACCCGTTCATGCTCTGTCTCTCTCTGTCCCAAAAATAAATAAACGTTGAAAAAAAAATTAAAAAAAAAAAAAAGAAATTAGATGTCACACTCCTTCTTTGGACGCACACATGTGTTTATATGTATTCATTGACTTATGTGTAGATACTTCATATACGTTGGAGGCACTTGTATTTTTACTACTGATCAGAAAGTCTCATTGCTTCCCTGTCTGCCCCTCATACAATTAATTTTAGTGTCGTGTTTTATAATATCCTCAGGGATATTTTCATTTCAAGGAGCCCACCTCCACCCATTTTTTTTCAAGGAAAAGAAAATTATTCAGTTCAGGTGATTTTTATATTTCTTAGATCCGTTACCATATTTCCCCCAAGAATATCTATTTTGTCAAAAGCATCGCCTATAGATGGCTGACAAATATCTGAAATATTAGATAGTATGCTTTTTCCCAGGCCTTTGTGTAAGATCAAGCAATCTTCCTTCTTGACAGTTGTTCAAGGTGATTTCCACAACTCCGCCATGCGCGTTTGCACTTAGAGTTTCTTGTGTCTTAGGTGAAGCATCTTGTGTTCAAGGAGGCTTGGAGGCTGCAAAGGTGTGCGCCCACTTAAAAGGCAATTGCCTTGTGGTAACACTTTTCTTCCAGGCCTTTCTTTACAAATGTTGTAAGGCAGGGCATGAAAGGAAAATCTCCATTTGAAAATCTGGAAGCCCCATGAAACTTGGGGTGTGGGATCACAGCCACTCTTCTCATTTTCAATAGAAATCTATTTGTGGGTTTTCTGTGCCTAAAGCGATGTTAACTTGACTGGTTCCTTGGTTCTTTCTTTCTCTTACATTTTATTCCCCACCCGTCCCCATCTTGTTGCTGTCAGGAACTCACAAACTCTATCTCTTCATGAACTCAGCCACCATCTCCACACCTTTACCTAATCTCATTTTGCCCTATTCTTATCCATTCTTTCCAACCTTCAAAGCCCAGCTCCAGTACGGATGTGCACATTATTGCATGTTTATATGTGTATGTGTACAAAGATACACAGGTGTAAGAATTTTTATATACTGGTGAGTCTGCAGACAAATTGATTTCTCACACTTTCTTCTGTCCCCCTAACCTAAACGTTGCCTCCTTCATATTCTTTTTTAATCTCTCCTAGAATGAGGCCACACACCCAGCTTTCTTTAACACTCTTATTTCTGAATAACAGCTTTTTAGCTTCCAGCCCTGGAGATTTTTATTACCACTTGGGAATAGCAGAAGTTACTAGAGACAGATGAGAAGAGCAGGTTTTCTAGCAGCTCTGAGGAAATTGCTGAAGTACAAAATCATGCTGGGGGCTGGAATATGTTCTCTGTGGATAAGAGCTTTTAGTTAGGAGTTTCTTTCCTTTTTTTTTTTTTCCTTCATGTTAAATACACATGCAAAATAATGTGATATATATGTGTATATCTATCTATATCTATCTATCTATCTATCTATCTATCTATCTATCTTTATGTGCATATAAATTTGAAGAAAAATAGCAAACTTATTAGCTATGTAACCACAGTCTAGTTTAAGAAATAGGATACTGCTTGTTTCTTAAAAAATAAAAAGAAAAGAGAGACAGAAAACAAACCAAACCAAACCCATGTGCCCTATTTCAACACATCCTGCCTTCCCCTCTAGGGTAGCCAGTTGCCTGAGTTTTGTATTTATAATCTACTTACTTTTCTGTATAGTTTTATTACCAATGCAGTAAATTGGCAAAGGCTCCAAATGTTCCAAAGGGAAAAAGCGGCGCAAAATGTCACGTTCCCCTTAATGAGTTTTCCTTCTCCTGAGGACCTTTACCCTTGAAGTTCTTGCCGCCTCAGGAGTTCCTCAGTGCCTTCAAACAGAAGTTTCTTTCGTCTGGTTGGTTTTAATCTAGCTCTTCGAGTTATTCTGGAGAGGACAAGTGGCTCCTTGTGAGCTACTCCATCAATTCCAGAGGCTGACTCCTTCTCCTCTTTAACTCAATATGAAAAGTACAGTGTGACGTGAAAAGAACTGAACCCAGGCTTGGAGGTTTCTTGTATGAGCTAACACTGTAGATGTTCAGAGGTTTGCCAGAGAGGGAGGGGAAAGGGCATTTTAGGCAGGTGGAATGAGGCAAGGCAGGGAGGATGTGGCATGACAAGGTATCACTGGGCAACTGCAGAGAGTTTCTCCTTTCCTGCTTCCCTCTTTCTTCTGAACACTGAGGCTTGCCAATTCCAAGCTGTCCTGAAAACTTGAGTAATTTCCCTTTCTTTGAGTTGGAGAGTCAAAGTCTACATTAAAGAAGGCGAAGATAAATAGCATATGAGCATGAGTTTCAGTATCAGGCTCTTTTTTAAAACAAACTCCCTCTCCGTGTCTACTCTGTGCTCCCGGAACAGCTGCCGAAGCCCCTCATTCACTGTGTTAACCTCCTGTGTTAGATATGGAGATATCGTCAATACCTCTAATGGAGATATGCTGTACTAGCCACAGGCATGACCTCATTCCACCATGGCCATGGTAACTTCCTGACAATCTGCAGTGTACCCATCACTCTTGGCTCAAGAAGCTCACCATCAAGTTATGGAGCCAAGATCTAAGCACATGAAAAGCCATTTCACTTTAACAGTGACTCATTAAGACCTGCTGTGTCTGGAATGGCACTAATTTCTGTGATACAAAAATAAATAGGATTTGGACATGTATGCCAGGAAAGATGTACAAGAATTACCTGGATATAATAACAAAAAAAAAAAAAAAAGAAAGAAAGAAACAAACAAACCATAAAAATGACTGTCAGTGGAAAGTGAATAATCTAGGGGCGCCTGGGTGGCTCAGTTGGTTAAGCGTCCGACTTCAGCTCAGGTCACGATCTCGCGGTCAGTGAGTTCGAGCCCCGCGTCGGGCTCTGTGCTGACCGCTCAGAGCCTGGAGCCTGTTTCTGATTCTGTGTCTCCCTCTCTCTCTCTGACCTTCCCCCGTTCATGCTCTGTCTCTCTCTGTCTCAAAAATAAATAAACGTTAAAAAAAAAATCGAGACCACACACATATTACAAACCTTTGTGCTACTAATGATCGTTAATATCTATACAGAACTTAACATGGGCCCTTAAAAATACTTAAAATGCATTTTATTCTCAAAATAACCATGTGAGTTAGACTCTATTATTATGCTCACTTTTCAAGTGAGGAAACGGAGAAGTTTAATAACTTGTTCAAAGTCATACAGTTAACAAGTGGCAGAGCTGGCTCCAGAGGCTGTCCTGTTCAATGTCATGCTGTATTGGTGGGACTTTTATTCTTTGAACAGCATATTATTTCTTAAAACGAAAGAAGAAGAAATACCTATAGCAAATTTGACATGGTATTAAAATTTGCGTTAACTCGAGTGTCTCAGAGTAATTTTCCCCATTTTCTGTTTATTTAAAATATGCAATGAGGTGACATTTTTTAAAAAAATAAATGGAATTCATCTCTTCTGGTAAGATAGATATCCAGGAAATAAAAACTGTCTTGGTGCAATGATACTGTTATAATTACCAAAATAATTAGAGACACTTGAATGTTTAAAAGCACTGTTACTGGGGGCGTCTTGGGTGGCTTAGTCAGTTAAGCATCCAACTCTTGATTTCAGCTCAGGTCATGATCTCACGGTTTGTGAGCTTGAACCCCACTGCTGCTTGGGACTTTCTCTCTCTCTCTCTGCCCCTACCCCTCTTGTGTTCTCTGTCTCAAAATAAACGAACAAACAAACAAAAGCATTACCCTCGTACGACACAGCCCTGGGAAGTGGGTAAGACAAATACGTAGTATTTTTACATATAAACAAACTCAGAGAATTTAAGTAAGCTCCTAAGGCTGTGCAGCGATTCGCTGTTGATAAGCTAGTTTTGTTGTCCTATCAAATGATGATAATAATAGCACTCCTCTCCTTGAGAATAGTCCAGAAACACATCAGGCATGAGAAAGTGCCTAGAAGGGAAGAAACCCAAGGAATAAGACAGTAGCCCATCCATTGCTGTATATGCCAGAGAGGATGCTTTTTTTTCCTTCTCTTTCTCAGAAATCATGAATGAAAACATGGGGAATAACTCCAAGATCTTTCCCGTCCCATCTCACCACCATATCCACCACCGACACGTCAGTGAGGCAATCTAGACTTCCTGTTCTCTTCTAGATCTAATGCTGTTCAATGTGCTAACCACCAGCCACATGTGGCTACTGAGCACTTAAAATGTGGCTAGTATGGCTGAGGAATTGAAATAAATTCTGTCTAATAAATTTGCAAATGAAGCAGAGATGAAATATATTTTTATTACATGAAACTTTATCATCGCGAAGACACTTCACTTGAACATTTGCTTCGTTTCAGATGCTCTTGTTGTATCGCAGTGTGCATGTCAGACTTGTTTCTGCTTTTACACACATATACATCACCAGTTAAGTTGGATCTAGTCAGATCTAGTCAGTGTCAGTGGATTCAATGTGAATGGTTTTTGTATGCCCAGATGTAACGATGTATTGATTTGAATATTTTATGCAAACAGCACAAATTAAAGTGACACTGACAATGCACAATTCATTTAATTCCACGTTAATGTGGAACTTTACCTTCTCCAATACAGTTTCGTAAATTTTCCTTCCCAGTCATGTGCTTCATGGAATTGTTTGCACTCGATCACATCCTATGTCTTAAATACTTATTTTTTTTCTCATAATGCTGTCATCCCCTCCCCCAAAAATCTATTTTGGAAGCTCAATATAAAAAGAATTTAGGGGCTTATCAAATGAGAAAATCATGAAAGACCTAATCCCAAGACCTGGCTCAACAGTCTTTTTCCTCCTTCTTGTTCAGCTATAGAAGGTAGCTGGGGTTAGATGAACATAATGGGGCCACACATTCCCCATGTAGACTCTAGCAAGGGTAAGAAACCAAGTAGCTTTACCTATCACAAAAATGGAAACTAGAAGTTTGGGCGTGCATTCAGAAAGATAGAGAGAACCCCATGACTCCGGATCTCATGGTGGGGAATAGCTTCTTCTTCCCAAGAACCCCACTTCCGCACTAAGCTAAGAGATGGGCCCTGCTCCCCACCTCTTAGCCTACATTTAATAAAAACACATAATAGTTTACCACTTGTCTTCCACCCCCATACATACGCTAGAGCAGTAGAAAGCTCAGAATGTCCAGGGATACGTGTGTACAGGTGAAGAGCTCTCAGCTGTGTTTCTGTGGGGCTGTTAACAACTTCCCAACACCAAAGGAAAGTGACTCGTGCTTGGGGCGCCTGGGTGGCTCAGTCAGTTAAGCATCTGACTTCGGCTCAGGTCATGATCTCACCATTCGTGAGTTGGAGTCCCATGTCGGGCTCTGTGCTGCCAGCTCAGGGCCTGGAGCCTCCTTTGGATTCTGGGTCTCCCTCTCTCTCTGCCCCTCCCCTGCTCATGCTCTGTTTCTCTCTGTCTCTCAATAATAAGTAAATTTTTAAAAAATTAAAAAAAAAAGTGACTCCTGCTCAATGGCCCTCATCACAGACTATCTTTCCCCTTCTATCTCACCCCCAGAAAAGATACAGACAGCTCTGTGAGTGGTACCTGTGTGCGATTATGTGTGGGGTACCTTGGCTGACTGTTGGACACTATGGCCCCAGGGTGGTGGTGGTAAAAGAAGGCCTTCTCTGCTTTTCCTTTTCCACATGGGGAGAATCTAAGAGAAAAAAGGAGAAGAAAAAAGGTTTTAGCAATGATAGAAGGGGAAGGAGAACAAGCTATTTACTGGCTTACCACCTCTTCCAGCAGTATGCAGGTTATTCTCTGACTACTGGACGTCAACTAGATTGAAAGCCAGGGCCATGATAATTCATCCTTGGCCAAGGCCAGTTCTCATCCCATGACATCGCAGCTCTAAAGGGGATCATGGACAGATATATTCTCCTAAAAACAGTATTTTTTTTTTATATACTTATAGTAGTGTAAGTGGCTAGAGTCCATAGAATAGGGTAGACATTGGTTGGGGTATATATATGTTGGAGGTAGAGGCAGTAACACATTGCTTTGATGGACACTGAACCAGCCAGGGCAGAGACTAAGAACAAGGTAGGTGCTGCTTAGAAATCCGTTATATCAATGTTTCTGGGAAATAGCTAAATGAGACAATGTCTTCCCATTGGGTGGGTACCTTGAAGTGGGAAGCCTCTCCACAGAGTCTTTTCATTAGGCCTGCATTGGTGACATCATTACAGAGCACAAGATTCTGTCAGCCATCAAAAGTGGACATGTTTATGGTGAAGATGCACAGTTCCTGGAGGAAAAATAGGGCAAACGATAAGGAAGAGGCTAGGTGTAGAGGAAGTGGGAAAGGAAGCAAAATAATGAGAAGAGAAAAGAATGGACCGGGTTGTGGGAAGGAATAGAAATGGCTCCATCATCCATTATCATCCCTCTTTTCTCTGTAGACATACACAAACCCTGACGCAAACCCTATCTCCTTGTGTGTGATCAGGGCACTGTAGAGCATCGTGATCCAATCTTGGCAAAAGTGTTCATGGACTTTTCCTCGAGCACAAAGAAAATATCTGCATGGATGTCCTCGGGCATGGCATTGCCCTTCCTGGAGAAGAATACTTTTGTGACTTCTATTCAGCCATGCTTGATAATAATGTGTAGATGTTATCCTTAATACAAATAGTTTAGCCATTGGAGTGGGATACGATTTTGTGATCTCATTGACTGGGCAGCACGTCTCTTTCAGGGACACCTACAACTCATGCTCCACAGATGAATCCTGTACCTTGTACCAAGGATTCAGCTTCTACTCAGCCCAGTGAAGCCTAAGTATTCAACATCAGCAACTGAGTCTTCATCCTGAACATTTTTATGTCATCTGGTCAAAGCGTTGAAACAGTTGAAGGACCAAGTGGAACAGCTGCAGAGAAAGGTTTTGAAGAGTTTGACAGAGGGAGGCAAAGGAGGTGAAAGGGTGTAAAGGTTCCCATGAAAGCTGTAGGGAAAACGAGACACAAAAGCCCCTTGATAAACCAGTGCTGGTCTCTAGGCCAAAACAGGTGAAGAGAGTAAGGGCTGTGTAGTTCACCCTGGCTCCCTTCCAGTTTTTTCATCCTGCCCTCTGCATCCTTCTCCTGTCATGGACCTAGTGAAGCCAACTGCAGCTCCTCAACAGAATAGGACAGTCTATGACCCCAGAAGATATTTTTTTCTGCTCCTAATAATGTACTTAATGATTACATTTCATCATTTTATTTAGTTCTCTCAACTTGAAGTCCAGAGAAGCTTAGCTAGGTCATAAATGGAAAAGACTGAACTAGAGAACAAGGGATATACTTTTCTGGGAGCTCATGGGCCAAGGCTATCTCTGAGTCACACAGTAGGATCCACCTGGCTTCTAGGTCTTCTCTTGGGAGACAGGATGTGCACATAGAAGGTGGCTAGAAAGTGACATCCCCAATGAAGTGGGGACCTAGTCTAGGTTGGATCCCACACCCTCATGCTGCCTCTAGCACCATTTCCCCTTCCCTGACTGATGTCCACATGAGACAACAGAAGAATCCCCAAAAGCAGGAGAGTTCTTTCTCTTGAGTCAGGAAAGTTTTGCCAAATGTTTTGTGTAACACCGAAGTTGCGTGATTCCAGAGGGCGTCATTTTACAGAATTGTGCCCCAAGAGGTAAACTGACCCAAAATAAGGTAAGAATGAGGATTCCTACAGTCATGTAACCTCAAGTCATAAACCCCTAATATTAAGACAACTATGATGTGTAAATGGTGTGGCAGCTTGGAGATGGAGTGGACACCAAATCCTTAGAGCCCAGCTGATGGGACCACAGATTTCTCTTTCAAACCTGGCCTTGTCCAAGGAGATTTTTAGGGGACACCTCAATCCTGAGATCTTCCATTAAGAATTGAAATCAGGGTAGGGGCGCCTGGGTGACTCAGTTGGTTAAGTGTCTGACTTCAGCTCAGGTCATGATCTCGCAGTCCATGGGTTTGAGCCCTGCATCGGGCTCTGTGCTGACAGCTCAGAGCCTGGAGCCTGCTTCAGATTCTGTGTCTCCTTTTCTCTCTGCCCTCTCCCACTCATGCTCTGTCTCTGTCTCTCTCTCTCTCAAAAGTAAATAAACATTAAAAAAATTTTTTTTTAAAAAACGAATTGAAGTCAGGGTGATGGGCATTGAGGAGGAGGTCACTTGTTGGGATGAGCACTGGGCGTTGTATGTAAGTCAATTTGACAATAAGTTATATTTTTTTTAAAAAATTGAGGGGTGCCTGGGTGGCTCAGTCAGTTGAGTGTCTGACTTCGGCTCAGGTCATGATTTCGTGATCTGTGAGTTTGAGCCCCGTGTCGGGCTCTGTGCTGACAGCTCAGATCCTGGAGCCTGCTTCGGATTCTGTGTCTCCCTCTCTCTCGGCCCCTCCCCCTCTCATGCTCTATCTCTCTCTGTGTCAAAAATAAATAAACATTAAAAAATTTTTTTTAAAAATTGAAATCAGGGTGCCCAGGTGGCTCAGTCGGTTAGCGTCTGACTTCAGCTCGGGTCATGATCTCGCGGTTCGTGGGTTTGAGCCCCGCGTCGGGCTCTGTGCTGACAGCTCAGAGCCTGGAGCCTGCTTTGTATTCTGTATCTCCCTCTCTGTCTGCCTTCCCCTGCTTGCTCTCTCTCTCTCTCTCTCTCTCTCAAAAATAAACATTAAAACAATTTTAAGAAAATTGAAATCAACTTTTCAGACTCAGGATAGAGGCTTAGGAGACTTTGCAGCTATTTGGTTGCCCAGTAGAATAACCACTAGGCACATGTGGTCATTAAAATTTTAAATTAATTGTAATAAAGTAAAATAAAAACTTCAGATCCTCACATAGACGATGCACATTTCATTTGCCCAATAGCCGCATGTTCCTAGTGTCTATCTCATTAGGCAGTGCAAATAGAGCATTTTCTTCCTCACAGAAAATTCTCTGGGACAATGAACTTCTGTTAGTCCTAAAACCCAGAATCTCAGTTAGCCTTTTGTTTCCCCCATGGTCATCGGGACAGCTTTGGGTTTCGTGAAGAAGGCCAAGTGAGTCGGTAGGGAGGAGCGAGTCCTTGGTGCATCCCTGCCAGCAGGAGAAGCTGAAGGGGCCGGACTTGAGCAGTCCGTGACTGAGACTATTAGGACAGAAGAGGGGGAGCCCCCTGGAGATGAGCTCTGTGGACAGCCTTTGTGAGGAAGCAGTGATGAATTCCCTGAGTTGCAGAGTCCTCTGTGGAAGTAACTTCTCTATCAAGTCTTCTGCCTTGCACTGTCACTCGTGAAAACGTCCATTTGGGTGAAGAGCATCTTTTGATTATCTGGTGAGCACAAAAATGAGCTTATCTGATGGCAAAATTGTGTAGATTGTCAAGTTGTCTTTCCCATCCACAAAGAATATACTAGGGGAGATACCTATCACCTGTTCTGTATGTCAAGAAGCAGCGAATATAGCCACGTGAACTGTAGATGCAGTCCATAAATTAAAAGCACTTGACATTTTCTATAACACATCCCAATGATATGAATCATCCACTGTCCAGTAAATGCGTTACACTGAACATTTGCATTCATTCACTGAGCTGTCATAAAGACAGAGTGCTGGAATTGTTACTTCTAGTCCTAATTCTGAGCAGTAGATACTTGGGAAGCGGGCAGACTTTGCTCGCGTAGCCCATAGCAGGTCTCTGTGTGTGAGCCCCCAGAAGAGTCTTTCTACTCTCTTAGTGTGCTTTTCAATGAGTGCTAAAGAAATGCTTTAGGAGCTGGAGAAAGCTGTCAGATCCCCTGTGAGATTAAATGAACAAGCTCAACAGAACAGAAAGGCAAAAGGAAATCTGTTCATGCAGGGGCACACTTGCTTTGGCTTGCAGCTGTCAGGAAAGGAGGGAGCTCCGGTGCCAGCAGTAAAAATGGGCTCCTCCTTCAGCTGCTTAATGATATGATTTTCTTAGAAAAGTGCAGTTCTCTTTGGCAGGCCCATTTAGACACTTCAGAGAGACTATTTCACCAAAAAGAGTTTGCTGTGTCTTGAAATTGCTTCTGATAATATGCAGACCCTCCTAAACAAGTTAAGTGCTCTCCGGAAACGCCCCATTTCCTACTAGGGCCAACCTGTGGATGTGTGTGTCTCTGTCAGGATGTGATTGTCTCCCGTGCTCTCTGCAGACCAAGACCACTACCTTCAAAACCACCCTCAAATCCCAAAGTACATTTGCCTTCTCACGCCCAGCAGAGTGTAAAAGATGATGGCGGAACGTATGATGTTTTTCTGAATAATCAGATTCAGACACCTTGGAAATCACGCGTCCCTCATAGTTACCTCCTTCTCATTCTCTTTTACTAGCCCCTCCTCATCTGCCGTCTGGTAATGTCTGAGTACTCCAGAGACCAGTCCTTGAACTTCTCCAGGTGATTGCCTCCTTCGGATGATCTCATCCAGGCCCGTGACCTTAAGTCCCATGTACATGCTGCGGATTCATAAATTCAAATCTCCATCCCCATTCAATATCTGAAATTTAACTCCAGATGTCCCCCTCAAGAATGTGGGTCCACCCAAAGCATGCCCCATCCCGGTTGATAGCAACTCCACTCTCCCCTTGCTCAGGCCAAAAGCATTAGTCATTTTGAATCACCCAGTGAGGTGCTGCTAAATGTTTCACAATCAACTCGTAAGGGGAAAAAAAAATGTGTGTGTGTGTGCATATATATGTGTGTGCATTCGTGTAAATAAATGTGTGCATATAAACATAGATGTGGGTATGTGTGTAGCTCTCTATATTTGTTGAGTTTTCCAATTTTCATGGTGTAAATGTTCTCACATGGCTGGTTTTGATATGACCGTCCCGAGTTCACAAGTGACGGCACAGTCCACTCTCCTAAGCTGCTCTGAGCTGGGCACTTAACCTCTTTCTGTCACATCTCACATTTAGCTCTGATGTAAATCCAATTCATTCTATCTGCAAACCATACCCAGACTCCAGCTTGTTCTCCGCCCCTCAACTGAGCCATTCGTGTTCAAGTCCCCATCCTCTCTCCTCCAGAGTTTTGCAGTAGCCCCCTAACTGATCTCCTTTGCCCCATACATTTTATTGTGAGCCAGAGGGATCCTTTTAAAAGATAAACCATGTCAATCCTCTGCTCAGAACCTTCTAGTAGCTTCTATTTCGCCAGGTGATATAAAAGCTATCAAAAGCTACTAGTACTCCATTTCTATCTAATTTTTCTGTGTTTTCCTCATCATCTTTTAATAGTTATTTGACATATTTGCCATATATTTATCTGCTTTCCCATTCTGGAATATAAGCTGCATGCAACCACAGATTTTTGTCCCTTCTTTAAAGCCCCAGCCCCAAGAAGAACAAATAGACGTATAGTAATCATTTGATACATAAATTGATAAGTGAATGGATAAGTTAATTAATGAATTGTACAGCTTGAGTGCTTTGACTTGCTGCTCATCTTGCTACCCACCCTGGTTCCCTGGCCTTCTCTGCCCCTAACCGTGGTGTTACTGCCTTATTCCTGACCTGGATCACCATGTCTCATGACTTTAGACCTAACATTTGATGAGTCAAGCCCTGAACCTCTCAAGCCCTCGCCCACCTCCACTCTGCTAGTTTTGGTCTACTAACATTGCCAGCCGCAACCTGGTATAACACACAGAATATTCCTTTTCGGCTGCCTCCCCGTATAGTTTAGAAACCTACCCGAAATGAATACTCCTATAACCCATTTGCTCTTCTCTATCTGACACCATGAAAATCACTGGAAAGGAATAACTTAGATGAATGCTTATACTTATGGGTTAAGCAGGTACCCATCATCACCTGGTGCAGGTACATGAAAGGGCGATCAGTGGACTAGTAAATGATCAGAATCATGATAAATAATATTTATGGAGCTCTTACCGTATGTAGGACACTTTGCCCTCTGTCTTTTCACAGACAGATCTTTTCACAGCAGATCTTTTCATGTCTACTTTTGTCGACTTTGGTCAAGAATTTGAATGTCTGAAGTAGCTTTTCAGTCAGAATCCTTGTTTTTACTTATTTTCCTTACAATCCTGTTGTTCACACTGTAGTCTTCCTGACTTTTAAAAGTATTTGAAAATACCCCTGAGCCTTATTCCTGTACTTAATGAAATCCAGACTCATTATCAGCACCTAATGATAATATTCAACATCAGTGGGTACTTACTGTTTTCAAGCCTTGTTTGAATGCTTTATATATGATTAGCATATTGAATGCCTTCAACAGTCCAATGAGTTAGAAAAAGAGGCATCAAGAGGTTAAATGTTTTGATCAGTGTCATGTATTTCATAAGTGGCACATTTGGGATTTGAACCCAGTCACTTAACCACTCTGCTATCCTGTTCGCCAAATGAGCTAACTGGCCGAAGGTACCACCTCAGCTTCACCTCCTACCATGCCTTCCACCTAGCAAGCTGTACTATGGACATTCAGACTCACTTTCTGCTCTTGGAACACATGAAATCTCATGTCCTTCTCAGGAAGGCTTTCTTGGACCACCCAATCTAAAGGGAAAGCCCCTCTCTCATGGTATCCCATCCTTTTCCTTATGAACATTTATGGGTTTGCTTGTTTGTTTATATACTCATTCTGTCTGCCCACCACATACTCATTTTATTCACGACTGTCCGCCTAGAACTCTTCCATTTCCTAATAGATATCCGTAGAATCCATTCATTAGAATTTAGTGTTCTTCAGTCTTCACTACAAACCCTGAGGAAATACGACAGTTCACTGGCAGACATAGTAAATAACTTGCTCAAGATCTAAGTCCTAAGTGGCGGATCCTAGGTTGAAACCCCACACTTTCCGGTTGCAGAGTATCAGCGGGCTATGTTGCTCCCAAGGTGCTCAGGATTTAAGGACCCTAAACAAGGAGATTACTAAAGCAGCTGGCAGATGGGCTTGATAATCTCCTCTATAATTATCTGCAAATTTGTAAACCTTGAAGTGAAAAATAAATCCTCCCTACTCAGGTTTCTTTTGAGAGTAATGACTGAATGACCAAATGGAGCCTCGTCTTGGGGGCTGCACTGAGCAAATCATGGCGCAAGGAGGCAGCTAATTGCCGAACTTGATTGCAACTGCTAATCACAGTCATAGGGAAAAAAGTGTTGGGAATTAATTAGGCAAGGACCTTCCGAACAGCAGCAGGAAGCCTCCAAGTGACCTTTATTTACAGTCAGTTAAACAGTAGTGTGACTAAAAATGCCAGGGAGCAAATCAGATTATTAATATTGATTGCTTAAAGAAAATGAATAATTTAGAAGCCGAGTCAGAATAAATATCCAGTGACAGAGATGAAAGAGCACAGCATACCACATTTCTAACATTCATCCGTCATGCGGCAGTGTCCCCTGCTCGGAAACAGAGAATTTTCACCCTCACAAAGCACAATTAGTTTCATGACCCAGCATGATTGCCACTAGGAACTGTTCTCATTCAGCCAAGCATGGGGGAAATCCAGGGTGTTGAACTAAAGCTTTCGTCAACACTTTGCATGGTAAACTAATTACAAGTTCACGGAAGGTTTGCTTTCCGATTTTTATCCATACGTCAACCAAGAGAAGTTGGATTGCATTATCTGTACTTACTGAGCAAAGTTCATGGGTTTTGGTTTTTGATGACCATATATCTTTTGTGGTGCGTGTACGACAGGTTTTCAATGCGGAGGGCAGAAGTTTCAGATTACTTATAAGTAAAGATTTTCATAGGCCGTATCCAACTTCTCGTAAAAGCGGTCTTTTATATACTTGAGTCAGTTCCTTACCATACTTCCACAGCAACATGCCTCTGCCCTAACTCCATCTGCTGATAAGACAGATACGGAAAATTTATTTCTAGCAAGATGTTGAATAGGTGCTTTTGAATTACAAGTTTTCTTTAACCAGTCATTACTGAGATTTTGAAGCCATGCTGAAAGGCTCAAGTCATACACCCTCCTCTACCTGGAAATACTAATT
The DNA here is from genome assembly GCF_016509475.1 of Prionailurus bengalensis. Classification (NCBI taxonomy): domain Eukaryota; kingdom Metazoa; phylum Chordata; class Mammalia; order Carnivora; family Felidae; genus Prionailurus; species Prionailurus bengalensis. The sequence goes on along the minus strand of NC_057343.1, from coordinate 103,859,833 downwards.
AAATATCTGGGTTGGGTGTTATTGCGATGATTATGTTTTAGGCAGGTAGATATTAATAGTTTTGCCAAAGTGGGAACATCTCAGGACTACCCCAGTGGTGGAGAATCCAGGCATATTTACTTTAGATAGGGCTCAGAGAAATTAAGCTCTGTTGCTATCAGATTAATGTAGCAAATTAACTAGCCGTGTTCAAGGCAGTCACAATTTCTATATGACAGTAAACATAATTTGTAAACCAATCAATAACGCAAGTCAAATCATTCATTTTCTCTATCCAGCACAGACATTAGTATTCATTTATGCCTATACTAATTTATGTCATTCATGTTATGTATCAACTATAGATATTAGCAGTATCTCATACATATATAAGAGAAATAGATACTGAGATGAACTGTCTTAAACACAGCTGTTTGAAGGACACCTCCTTAGTTCTTGGCCATGAAATATCAAAATGTATCTCTGGATAATCTCCCTAGGCAGTCCATTTCCCTACGGTTGGGAAGGAACCAGATGCAAGCCTCAGTAACAGTTGAGATCATTTCACATGTGGATTGTTGACACGCATTGGTCTCATTCTCTGGCCTGTTACACTTTAGCAAATATTGCCCAACTAACTGGTCTGACTGACCGTAGGTGAGACCTAAACCCAGCACACCTATGTTCTAGTCGAAAAGGATGGCTATTAAAGGTAGGAAGATTGTCTCCAGCGTGGCTGATGTCTTCCAATAAGCCAATTGCCGATTTAAGCATTGATGAGGAGTCTGTCCAACATGAAGGCATTCTCCCTTCTTTGTTAGAGATATGAGTTCACAGTGACAGTGGTCCTACTCTAAAGGAACTGGTTGATTGATTATTTCACAATAACAGGAATTACTACAGCTTTTGACCTGTCCAGGGGAATAGTGGGAGGAAGGTCATCCAATCATGCATCCATCTTGTAATATGGACTTTTTTTTTCTCATGAGAATTTAAATTAATAAAGCACTCCTGGTGGAGGGGGGGAAAAAAGGTCATGTAAAAACCAGACTCTTCAATCTTCTGTGGTCAAACACGCGTATGCCAGCACTGCAGACTGATAGTCTTCGGAAGGAAGAATTCTCCTTCATTTGGTTTATTGCAGGGATATAGAAACCAGTAGAAGATTTTTCTTTACCTTACACATTTAAAAACTATCATTGATAGGCTATGCTATACCATTTCTAGTGTCTTTTTCCTGGATGTTTTAAGTTAGCATGTTGTTTTTTAAAACAAAACAAAACAAAACAAAACAAAACAAAACAAAACAAAACAAAACAAAACAAAACATGCAAAGCTGATGCTCCAGGAGAGGCAACGGCAACAAAATGCAGAGAGCTTTAATTAAATGCCAGCATAAAGCCTTAATCACGTTTGATGTTAAAGTAATACAGTTTTTATTGAGGTGTGCTAAATGGCTCAGGTAGCTGGCAGGTGGGTTACCACAAGTCATTAGATTGTGAGGGGATTTTATGGGCTCTAGTTTGCATCTAGATACTAGCACACTGACTGTGGCAACCTCTCTTCCCCAAAGCAATTTTCATTTTTGAAAAAAAAGAAAAACGTGCAGAATTATGGCCTCTCATTTAGATTCCAGAAGCCTACCTAAAATGGGACTAGACTAAGAAGTGGAACACAGCTTTTCTGATTCTTTTTCCAGGCGACAGAATGAATCGGGTTCTTTGGAAAGGCAGTAATATGCAAAGGCGCATCTTTTAATCCATGAAAGTTAACATTAAGTACGTGACTGTATGTTATTCACAGACTTCTCCCTTTTGCTCCTAGAGGATTGTGATTTTCGCATTAATTGTGTGTCACGTGTGATGGGGACGCCTGGCTTCACGTGCAGATGTGCGCTATTCCTTCTCACTATGGGAAGCGAGTACTGTGATCACAGTAATTCCTGGTACCAGGTTATAAAAGCAGCATCTTTAGAATTTGTAAATGTGCTGTTTTTATTTTATCCCTTTGTTTATACACAGATTAAAACATGATCCCCCATGGCTGAAGCCTGTAATTGAATAAAATGTTCTGAGGCTGCCACAGAGCTGTGGAGCAATGCTTGAGTGACTTCAGAACAGAGTCAACACCTGAAGAATAAATTTTCTCCTTGATCTTTCACCACGGCCTTGAATTTTTTTTTTTTTTTGGAAAATGTTGAGAAGACACCATAAAAGTGAGACTATTTAACGAGCAAAGAAATGTCGCTAGACGCTATACTGCCTACTGCAGGAAAGAAAGATTTTTCACTATGACTTGCAGGAGTGGGGGTGGGGGATATTTTCCATAGAATTAATTTCATCTTAATTTGCTTAGCTTTCGGTAGAAGATCATCAGACCGAAATTGCAATATGTTTCTTTGTCTTTTTTATCCCCCTGAAGTCTCAGCATAATTCAGAACGAGGGAAAAGCGATTCTTTTGCACTTTGCATGCAAGTCACAGTTTCCTTCTTGGGTTCCAAAGGATCCCTGGTCTCCAAGCTCCAGTACCCAGCTGCCACTGCATATGTTGCTGCTAAAAACTAAAACTTGCTGAAATAATCATTCCCTATGTTTTTAAGAGGCTGTGTTTAAAGTCCTACTTGACACATCTCATTTCTTTAGGGAGCTTGAATTCATATTCAAAAACGAATGTAAAACAGCAGAGCCAATAAAAACCTGAGACTTTTTTTTCTTCCTGCTCCGTGTTGAATATGCTGAACAACCCTTAGAATCACTAATAATCAAAATGCTTGCATGCCCGAGGCACTGTACGTACTTGACTTTCTAAAACACAAAATACAAATATAAATTAACACCGTAGAGTGAATGTAGAATATGGATACTTTTCCATATACAGGATTTAAAGATATAAATTTGCTGTTTCCACACACAAAATTGGTACCACTTATGTTTAAAACCATTAGAAGCCTTATTCGTTTTTGTTCCTTCTAAGATCTTGCTCCTGATTATTTTCAGCACCTTTTTGAATAAGACGCAAAAGTAGAAAAATAAAGTTTCAACTGCTTGACTAGCATATAGAATCCACACCAGTTGCCCTTAGATATGAGGGATATGTGAGATGCCTTTAAAATGTTGAGATCCCTCTATGCCTACATGTCCATGGACTTCTACTTCTTTTATTACATGTAAATAAGACAAAAGTAGGCGCCTGCATGGCGCAGTTGGTTAAGCGTCCCACCTCTTCACCTCGGCTCAGGCCATGATCTCACAGTTCGTGAGTTCAGACTGCGCATGGGGCTCTGTGCGGATGGTGTGGAGTCGACTTGGGATTCTGTTTCTCCTTCTCTCTGCCCCTCCCCAACTTGTGCGCCACACGAGCTCTCTCACGCTCCCTCTCTTTCCCTCTCCCAAAAATAAATAAATGAACTTTAAAAAAAAATCAGTAAAAAACATAGCTGCCAAGCAATAACTTGTGACGTTAACAGAAAAATAACTGTTTGGACACAGCCAGGATCTCCATAAATTTTAAAGTTAGGTTGCTGTGAGAGAACATTATTTCTGAAAATAAAAAGCTTTGTTATCAGCATCCCTGAGAGGTGAAACTTCAAATGTAAGTTAATGGAAGATAGTCTGGGCAGAATTCACTGATAGCCTGAAGAGCAAATTATCATTTAAGGCTTCCTACCTTTTTCTTTCAAGAAAACATTCTTAATAAATAAGGACACCAAGGCAATTTTCTCAAAAGCCTCAAGCATGTTTTGTGGAGTTGCGCTTTCTTTTTCCCCTCCAACTTGTTTTATTCACCCGTTCTGGATTTCTGGATTGTCAAATAGAAATAGGAAGCATTTCTTAATGAAAAAAAAACGTCCTAAATGTGATTTTAACCCAATAATCATTACCAGCTTGAATTTTGAAGAATCTAAAGATTTTTGTTTGGATGTTTGAGAGAGAGAGAGGAGGGGAAAGAAGTTGAATCCGAACAGTGTCGTGGTTTTGTAAATAATATTTATGTCTAAATTTGAAAAGTGTGGGAAATTTAAGGTAGGATGGAATTCAATAATTACAGAGTCTCCTTTTAGCTAAGTTTTAATCAGTGTGGAAGAAGATCTGCCTTTTGTGGTTTCATTGTATTCAGATGATGTCAGCAGATTCTTAGGCAGGAAAATAGATACATGTTCCTTTGATATTTTCCTTGGGAAAGTTGGAAGCACATCCCACAGGGAGGATATATTTCATCTTGCCTGCCTAATAGCCCCTAGAGACACAGGAAGTCACCAGAATATCTGTTACTTGATTGTTATATAACCATTCAATCTCTGAATAATTCAATGATTAAAATTTTTTCTTTTAGAAAGATTATGAGTGTGGCAAATATAAAATATTTTTTTTTAAATCTCTTGTTATTAAATGCTTAAAGGTTAAAAAAAAAGGCTAGCTAAGATTTGACTCATTTAGGTTTTCATAAATAAAACTTAGACTTATCAGATACTTTTCTACCAACATATCCCTAAGAATTCATGTGGACCATATTGGCCATGTCATAATCCATTTTATGCCCATGGTTGATTCTCAGTAAATTTATCTTCCTGTATCAAACCCACTGAAAATTAAAGTAATTTCAATTACTATGGTTACTAAGTTTGACTGTATGTATGAACTTCCTTTAATCTTTTGTTCAAATATCTTAATAGAAAGTTCTAGTGAAGAATGTGAAATCCAAAAAAAAAAAAAAAATCTTAGAATACCAGATACAGCCAACTAGCACTAAATGGAATTAAATTTTACAAAGAATTAATTATCCTAGATAAAGATTACTGCTCAAAATGCCTACAATTCTCAAAAAAAATTACAGGTTGAGGGCACTATTCATCATTATTTAGCACAGCTAAGAAAAATACTTTATATAATGTTTAATCACCCCTATTGAGGTTATGACAGAACTATTTATAAAACCTTTTACAGATATCATAACTTGAGAGGGAAAATATGTTTTAAAAATATATAGCCAGTTGGCTAATTGATGGCTCATGTGGAAGTTTGGATAAGAAATTACACAGAATGGGGTATTAGTCCTGCAGATAATACAAGGAAGACTGTAACATATAGATCCTGAGGTGACACTACCCATTAGACTTGACTGATCTCCTGGGAGAAGCAAGAGACCAGATTTGACATCCTTTAGATTTGGGCTGCTGAAAGGATTATGGTTATATGAGTAGAAATAGGGGAAACAGGAATCTTTGGACACTATAATGAGTTCAGCGTGGAATCTTTAGAGTTTTCCAGGTTAGGATAGCTAGATGAGGGATGGAAACAACTGAAAGCTTAAAGATTTTGAGGCTGGAAATACAGATGTGGATGTCATCTACATTCACATCTGTATCTATTGCTTGAAAATAAGAAATAAATGTAGATTAAAAGAAAAATTATCTATAATCCTGAAATAACCAAATAATGATATAATAATACATTTCCACTCTTTTCACTACACAGGTATGCATACATGAACATGCTTTTCAGCCATTCAGTTGCATGGGTAACTATTCCATTTTGAAAACATGTAAGCTGGCAGCTAAGATGTTTTAGCATCATCACTGTTCCAAAGCCCTAGAGTTAATTTACTACCTTGTGACCATATTGAGGTAAGGAAAAATAATAGACTAGGAGAACACCCATGCACATTCCAATATATATTAAATGCTAGTAAATAAGGGTTTTTGTTTTTGTTTTAGTGCACCTTGTTTCAAAGAGGATTTGAGGGGAAGAAATGCATTAGAAAACACATTAACCTCATAACCTATACCTTAGGTTAATATGTCAAATCAGAATTGTCTTCTGTAATCTTCGTCCTCTTCGGTCTCTGACATGATTGCAGTCAAGTTAAAGAAAATGTAGATTTGGATGATCAAATAACTGCTTGGCATATGAAATGTCTTTTCTCAGAGAAGAGAGCTTGCTCTAGGTTGACAGGCATTACTGTTAGGGTGTTCCCTTTTGGACCTGTGATAACAGTTTCAGACATGAGAGCCTCACTGTTAAGTTTCAGAGGCTTTACCCAGAATTGCAGTTCCTGTTAGGTCTTTTTTTTCTTTTTTAATGTTTATTATTTATTTTTGAGAGAGAGAGAGAGACAGAGACGAGCACGAGCAGGGGAGGGGCATGGAGAGAGAGGGAGACACAGAATCCGAAGCAGGATCCGGGCTCTGAGCTGTCAGCACAGAGCCCAACGTGGGGCTCAAAGTCACAAACCTCAAGATCATGACCTGAGCCAAAGTCAGACGCTTAACCGACTGAGCCATCCAGGTGCCCCCTCTGGTAGGTCTTAATGCAAGTACATGAGAAGGGAAGAAAAATTACTCAGGGAAGAAAGTGATATGTAAATAGAAGGCAGGAAAAAAAAATTGCTTTAATCTGTGTTCAAATAACATCGCCAAAAAATACAAAGATCAATGGGTGTGTGCCTCTCAAGTCTGCAGTGAGAAAAACATCCAAAAGTTCACAGAGCTCAATAGTTTTTCCAAAAGGCCTGATTAGGAAAATCAATTAACTAGGCATAATGGGCCCTGTGGAGAAACTGCTTCATTTCATTGGAACAGGAAGAAAAAATGTGAGGGGAAAAAAAAAAAAACTAACTGTATTTTGCTCTATTGCTTTACCCGTCCACAAAGCTATCACACACACCCACACACAGAGAATAGGTAGGAAGATGCCCAAAGGTTTCTTCACCCGGTTGAGCCACAGCTACCATAGAAAAATCCCAGCTTCTTCCTTACAGAATTCTGATTTTTACAGATAGCTCCTGGGCGGTTTTACTCCTTCGGGCTACCACCGAATCTTATGGTCTTGGTGTCCTAAGAGTAGCTTCCAAATAGGATGTGACCTCCACATTATCCTTTCTTTAGAGGTCTGGAAAACAAACAGACTGAGATTTTTCTCTCCCGCTAATGGTGGCGGTAAGCAGCAACAATGGCCAAAACAAACACAAATTACAGTGTTTCCAGAAAGTTTCCAACTTTGCCTCGGTGATTATCTCAGATACCCGGAGACTCACGCTGATACATTTTTCAGTGGAGCGTGAAGTTAATCAAACTTTGCTTTCCTTCCGTCCCTGGACCTTCTCTAGATGATAAAGACGGCTTTGTTACTTCCACTCCAGCGAGTTCAGCAGAAAAGCCTAACAAAACCCATTGGTCTGAGAACAGGTGTGCCTCTGTGGGACATTTCTGTAAGGCTGATCTTATGAGGATGATTGCCATGTTTAGGGGTAATAGGATTCTGACTCTCATCAGTTCAGTGTCTCTGCTCTACAGGTACAGGGTCCAGGTAGGGTATTTTCTCACCGTGAAAGCTCTGACATCTCTAAGCAGAAACTACAACCTAGAAGCATCAGAGGCTGCTTGGATTTCAATCCTAGTTCCACCAGATCCTGCATCAGTGAGTTAATCTCTCTCCCTTCCTGTCTCCTCTGTGAACAAGAGATCACAGTATTACCTACCTCCTAGGGATGCTGTAAGAATCCAGTAAGTTCCTAAGTGTGAATGGCCCACAGGTGTGCCTTTGACATTGTAAGCGTTGTATAATTATTATGGCTTCCAGGATTCATCTTGCAGTGAAGTTGTGTTTGAACCTACGTTGGTGTTTTGGACTGAATTGTGTCCTCCACAAAAATCGTATATAGAAGCCCTAGCCCTCAGAACCTCAAAATGTGACTCTATTTGGAGATGGGGTCCTTAAAGAGATAATTAAGTTAAAATGCAGTCATCAGGGCCTTAATCCAATGTGACTGGCATCCTTTAAGAAGAGGACATTAGTACACAGACACAGAACAACTATGTGAAGAAAACACAGAAGGTGGCCATTTGCAAAACAAGGAGAGAGGCCTCAAAACATATCAACTCTGCTGACACCTTGAGCTAGAACTTGTAGCCTTCAGAACTGTGAAAAAATAGATTCCTGTTGTTTAAAACGGCAACGTCTGTGGTACTTTGTGCAACTGTACGAATTTTCTTTTTTTTTTTCTTTTTTTTTTTTAAGTTTAACTAGTTTTGACAGAGAGAGAGAGAGAGAGCATGACCGGGGAAGGGGCAGAGATCCGAGGAGACAGAGGGTCGGAGGCTGTGAGCACAGAACCCGACATGGGGCTCAAACTCAGGAACCATTAGATGATGACCTGAGACAAAATCAAGAGTCGGCCGCTTATCCACTGAACCACTCGGGCTCCCCAAAAATAAGAATTTTCTAATAAAACTTCTGATTAGGGATTCTCTTGAAAGTCAAAATATTTGACAACAGTGAACTCCCCTCAGCTACATAGAAACAATGGAAGGCAGTTGAGCAATAAATACTATTATCTTCAGAGAGGGACTAGATTATCCGGTTGACCACAGGGCGCCATTTTTCATTTTCTGACTTCCAGTGCACTGGCCCCATTGGTATTTATGGAATCTGATCTACAGGCCTCATTCATTCAGAGTTGGTAATTATTTATATTCTTATTCTCCCAAACTTAGATAATCCTTGGAGTAAATATGCCCTTTCCTGTCCTGACACCCATGGAAAACCTACATGATAGCTCACCATTTGTCGGCTTGAGGCTGTTCACAAGTAGTTACCTGTGCAATTCCACTTTCTCTCCTCTTTAGCATCGGCAGTAAAATACACATTTTACAAGTTATGTATGTGTGTGAGTGTGTATGTGTGTGTGTATACGTGTATGCTGTGACTCCACGTTTGAGAATTATTTTCAACAGGACAGAACACATTTCATTCTTTACATCCATTAGGATATCATGAAGCCATAGCCTTCACTTGCCTGAGTCCGGCTGGAATCTCACCCACTTTTCCATGTGCAGCGCATGGCTCCCTCGTTCTGAAAAGCATCATCATTTCCAAGATACCAATCCAAGGCCCCCCTGACATGGCCAGCCAGAGATGCTCGGCTCTAATCCCATGCTGAGCACTCTGTAATGAGGACAACTCCTGCTTGGAGGCATTTCTTTTCATGGGTTGCAGCTACCACCAGAAGAACGGTTCATGTCTGCTGCCGGCTGGTCAAAAAAATACTGTCAGCTTTTTAATAGCAAGCTGTAAGCACTTGCAAGTCAGAGGGAGGGAGGGGGAAAAAAAAAGCGTGCCCAAAGTTATTTCAATAGGCAAGCTCTAACGCATTCTAAGGTTAATACTGCCTAATTAATGACAGCACCAAATGGAGCCAAAAGCGTGAAGTCTGCAAATGGCTAATAATGAGGGCTAGATAGATATATCCCACTTTCCATGTATGTTCATAGGGCCGGCTGCAGAATGTAATTGAAATAAATGGGGGTTTCTACTTATTTCTTCTCCTTTAATGCTGAGTGTTTGCTGTTTTCTTTTTTCTTCCCTTAAAGAACCTCACTTAATTGTAGCAAATCTTACACCTGATAGTGTCACTGCTGGCATCCTTGACACAGAAACCCTTGAAGGGCATTTGCAGAAGCAGTTGGGGCGGGGGCTGGGACTGCGGGGGGTGGGGACACAGTCATATGCATCCATTCAGCTTGCATTTATCTCTTCACAGTTACAGCTCAAGGACCCTAACTGTTGGGCTGGGGAGGAGGTGGGGAGATTGTTGTTTTCAACTCCTCATGTTTGTTAAAAGCGAGGCTTTCCATTCTTACTATTAAGACACTCAAATCCAAATCATTTTTTAAGTACCGTGACCCTTTAATGAGAACAGCCAATAAGATAGGATCTGAAAAAGACAGATTTTAGGAACAAGGGATTTTTTTTTCCTTGTGCTTTGTTTTCCCAGTCTTGAATTAATCACAGCTGTCTTTCACCAGCAAAGGTTATTTTTGTCTAGCATGCTTTAAATTAAAAAAACAACAACAAAGAGAGGAATCTGATGTTCTTCAGGCTTCCATAACCTTCCACGGAAAAGAGAAGCGTGAGCTCTGTGCAGCTAAGAATCCAGCTTTTAATTATATCTTTCTTGTGTTTACATGAACTTTAGTTTGCATTTCAGAAGCCTTATGGAAAGATTCCTGCGGCTGACCCTGGAGTAGTGGTGAATTTCTCCATCAAGTGAGTATTGATGAGCTGCAAAGTTCAGTGAACAGGAAAATTCTGCTCCTTTTATTGCCAATGTGACAGGTTACTTTATTACCATGCCTTTCACAGCAATTTAACAGTTACCCTGGTAACGGATTCAGTGAGGTAATGGGATCACAGGCATTAGAGCAGAGGCAGGCTGGCCGCTCGCACAGCCATCTGCTGGCTGCTGTTCCGAAGGCCGTCTGCCTGGTGGAGCCCTGACAATCACGGGGCCTGCATGGCAATGAGGCAGGTGAAACCGCAGGCCTGCCCTATTTAGCTGTACTCTGGTGATTTGTCTTTCTAATTCTATTGAAATAATAATCAGGATTTGTTTCTGATTAATTAACTAACCTTTTGGTAAAAAGATTAGATAACGAAATTGCTGCCTATTCAGAGATAATGAGATTTTTATTACTCTGTCAAAAGAAAAAAGTACATTTATGTGTCACCAGCCGCTGTGTCAAGAGGGAAAAAAAAAAGAAGAAGAAGAAGAAGAAGAAGATTTAAGTCTTTGTCAGATGTGTATATTCCTCTGCGGACGAAGGGCGTGCTTCATTCTGCAGGAACCCCCCAGTCTTACTGGGGGCCTGTAGGAAGAGCTTTCCAAGCAGCAAACAAAGTAATAAACACATTTAGGCCACTAGGCTTTCGGGGAGGGTGCTAATTTGTTTTAAAATGTCTTCTAATGGAAGAGGAACGCTTGGGAGTCTCGGGGACTTGCCTGTACTGTGTGGGTGTATTTATGTAAGTGTGAGGGTGTGAAGAAAGCAGTAAAATCTCCACGCGAGGCTTTAAAATGACATATGTAGACAGGCTGCTTTTCCTCTGCACTACAGATATGTCTCCGGCTTGCAGTACATTTGTCTTCTGCCAGGAGTTGTACTTGGGCAATGGGAAGGGGAAATCATCCGAGCTTAGCAGGCTGGGAGGTCACCTGTGACTGTCACAGGTAGGCTGCGTCAGGAAATGAATTATTCTAACTGAGCAAAAAGGGAAGCGGCCCTTCTTCCCGTCTCACTCCAAGAAACACAGCCGGACAATTTAACCTTTTCTCTTAAGAAGTCACAGCTCAATCCTTTGTTGGGGGGGGGGAGGGGGGGGGGCTTTCATTTTCTCATTCCTCTGTAGCTTTAAAACAAAACAAAACAAAACAAAACCCCAACCCCTGAAAAAGTGCTTCCCTTGGATGAAAAGATGCCAAATGAGCCAGCGGCAGTCAGCATCGCAGGGAATAAAATGCAGTGTATTTCTAAATAAAATTTCACAGAGCTACAATATTGTTTTAATTCCTAAAACCTGAGGAGGAAACACAGTGCGTGTCTCTTCCTGCAATGCAATAAAACCAAGGAGTGGGAGGGAGGGCCAAGGGATGGGCTGGGACCCAGCTGAGCATTTTGTTAGAGTGAATTTGTGTCACTGCCTTTTCAGACTCAACGAGACACTTCTGTTTCTTGTGACATCCTGTGGCCTTGGCTGCCTCAGTTTGTGTGTGTATGAACATGAAGGGATTTCAAGTGCTAAAAATAGAAGTTTTCTATTTCGAATTTCATATGGTTCACAGACAAGTTGAAACGCGCGCGCGCGCACACACACACACACACACACACACGCGCGCGCGCGCGCGCGCACGCCAAGGGAGGGGGACCAATCAGATGTGAACAGTCCAGAGCCTACCCTCCTGTCTCGGGGTTCCCAGTCTCCACCACCACCCCCTTTATTCTTAGTCCCTCTTGCAACTACAACTGCCAGCTAACAGACTCATTTCTGATAACAGATGCTTGACAAAGAAATAAGACATTAAAAAGGAGAAGGCGGCTGCCGGGGTGGGGATTTCTGATAGTTCATTGCCAATAGCTTTTTACAGGGACTTGTTCTTGTTGGCTCTCTACCAAACTGAAGGGGAAGAGCAGGCGGGGACAGGGAGTGTTTGTCTCCAAACTCCCAGTGAAATATAGGGTTAATATTAGCAATTATTATTAAAATTAGCCAAATGTTATTAAATGATCTTTGTGTAGAAGAATAAGTATAGTTTTCCCTTTGGCAGACAATGACATCTGCAGCTCTACATTTTCATGAAATGACTATACTTAACAAAAACATTACTTCATTTTCGTGGTATTTCTTTTGTGCCTAGGAGCAACCCTGTAATTGTTCACTTCAATTACAACATTACTATTTTAAACTGAAACCCATTTTATCTGCATGCCAGCTTTTTATTTGTTTTACCAACTATATCTATTTCCATTACTGCAAGGCTGATGGTTTGTCTCAAGAGGAAATCAAATCCATTAATTCAGAAATTTCAAGCCTGACTAGCTCTACCATAAGCAGCATTTCTTATGCTAATAGCAAATGTGCTGAGGCTGACAGAAACTGACATGGCCCTGTTTTTTATCATAACTTAAGCATTTATGTAAGAAGGCAAATCTAATAGTGCTAGGAAACTGTAAGTGTTATTATATATAATTCACTTTCCTGAGATCTGGACAGGGCTCTGGTTTGCGTAGCCATGGTTTAAATCAAGCTGCCACGAGACTTTAACTCACCTGACTTTTCCTATTTAGCCAACATATTGCTTCACAACAGATACATCCAGCATGAAACTAGATTTGTGGTTTTGTTTTGGGTTCTCTTTTTTATTCTCAACTTTTTTATTTCCCTCCCTGAAAGACTTTAGTCCACGCAGGGGAAAAAAAATTCATTGGTATTCAGGTGATGCCTGAAACATATCCCTGTAACAGCATTAGCCTGAGTCAAACCTGGCCCCATTCGGCTTTATTTTTAATGCATACTGTTTGGGTTCTATCACATGGTTTGTGTTCAATTAGATAGTTTGACTCGATAAAAATCTAACTCTGACCCAGAAAAAAGAGAGAGAGAGAGAGAGAGAGAGAGAAAGATTGATTCTCCTGATTCCTGCATAAGCTTTTGCAGGCACTGTGACCTGTTTATGTCACCAGTAAAGGGTACGAGATTCCTATCACAGAACCGCATCATCTTTTGGGATCTAAAAAAAAAAAAAAAAAAAAAAAACAGAAAGCTCTCAAGAACCCTAGCCCTCCTTTGTCACCACAAAGCCCTCCAGTGCTATAAATCAGTCCTCATTGGGAGCTCTTATATACCAGCCGTCACCGATAAGCTTTGGAGAAGTAGACAAGACTTTTAGGAATTGCTGAACCATGAAGTTGACCTGCGTAGGGTTTTGTTGTAGGCTATTAAATCCAGGATGGCCGTTTTAAGATGATTCCGCTTTCTTCTCTCCTTGGTCTGGTTAAAGAACTTTACCCCCAGCTCATTATTTGGCTGATTAAAAAAGGAGAGAGAGAATGGAACAACCTGCTGTTCGAGAAGACTACCTTCACACACCACTTTAATGAGAGTGACTTATGCTGACGTAGTTTACGGGCTCAAACATCTTGACACTAATTTTGCAGCTAAGAAAAGATTTACTAACTGTACATACTGCTCTGCTTTTGTGGGCATGAGTACCACGATTCTTTTCTCCAAAAACGAACTCAGAATCTTTTGTAAACATGCATTATTTGGTTAACACATTGTAAATGGTTCCCAGTTGTGCTACACAAGCGCTCTTCACTATTATGTAAACAATTATTCACTGAAAGGCTTGCTTTAAATTGTAAATGAATATATTTCAGCCGTAATGTTGCTTTCAGACCTGCCCAGTGGTATAAATCTGGTCATTTGTTTTTTGCACTCTGCCTATTACTAACCAGTTAGAAATGTGCTGATTATTTGCACAAGCCTTTCACACTGCGCACGCAGTTAAATTGCTGTTTTATTTTTCCTGTGTTTGATGAGTGTTAACAAGAGCGCCATTTGAGGAAACCCAAACCAAATACGGCTCTTTAATTGGGGTTGGGGGTGTTTGGGAAAAGCCACCCGGTGAGTAATTCCACTGTTTAATGTTTGAGAGTTCGCCCACCCCACCATAGGACTTACGGCAAGATTAATTAAAGGGGATTGACAAAAATCCACTGCCTTGCTCAAGCCACAGGAATGGCTGGAAATATCGTGCATCCAGTTATGGGAGAGCAGATTACTTGGTGAGGAAGCTAATTCCCAACTCCCTTTTTAAAACTCCTGCCAGTGCCAAACAGCCCCATGTGTGGAGAAAGCAGTTTTACATTCTGTATCCCTCAAAGGAAGCACAGTTTGGAAAGAAAATGATGTAGCGCTCTCACTGGGCACGTGACTTGCCTTCACAGCATCCGCCCCATGCTGCTGAAAGTTCCAGCTGACTCAGAGCTTTGTCTTCTTCCTTTTTTTCCTAAACAGGCATGGGGGGGGGGGGTTGTTTGTTTGTTGTTTTTTGAGTTTTCCCTCCCCTTGCCGTTTAATGGAGCTTCTGTCATGTGCTGATCTGCAAAGCTTTGGAGCTAGAAATATTCTGACCTCAGATAGTCTTGTTTGTGTGAACCAGAAGAAATGGTGTAGCTTTATCTCACTCTGTTGATAAAACTGTGAAACTGTGTGTTGCCTTAGATAGCACTGACCTTAGATCAAGCCTAGGATAATGGAAGATGCCCCAGGTTCTAGCCCTGGATTTGTTCCTAACTAACTCAATGACTCCAGACGATCACTTAACCTCCGTGAGCCTTATCTGTGACATGACACGGTGAGGCCGTAGGACCACCATTGTTCTTCTGAAACTAAAATTCTAGGATGCGTGTGGGACATACTTCTAGCCGCTTTTGGGGATTTATAAATAAATGCAGGATGTTTGATAGATAAAAGTAGGAGGCTCTTTATTTCCATATTGAGTATTGAAAAGAAGATCCGTACTTTCCTTGTTTCTTCTTTCAGTGACTTCTTTGCAGCCACAACTGACTATGTTAACAGTGAGTAGACCACGTAAGTCATGTGTTTTCCATCTAAAATAGCTTGTAATTGTATTATTTCCAGTTTTTTAAAATATACTCCGTCCTCTAGCGATCACTATTCAAACTACCTTTTTCTTCCTAATCACTTATTCAGATATTCTCTTTTACATTTTAAATTCATTGTAGGTGAAATAATGAAAGTAATGTGGGATGCCTGGGTGGCTCAGTTGGCTGGGCGTCCGACTTCGGCTCAGGTCACGATCTTGCGGTCCGTGAGTTGGAGCCCCGCGTCAGGCTCTGTGCTGACTGCTCAGAGCCTGGAGCCTGCTTCGGGGTCTGTGTCTCCCTCTCTCTCTGCCCCTCCCCTGCTCATGCTCTGTCTCTCTCTGTCTCAAAAATAAATAAAACATTTTAAAAAAATTAAAAAAAGAAAGTAATGTGCACATCAATGTATACCGGTGAAAGTAAAGATAGAAAGCTTTCCCCATCTGAAACTTCCTTTTCTCTAGATATTGGTTTGTGTTACCACTCATGAAAAATTGGCACTATAATTCTTGAGTACAAAAAGCCCATTTAAGAACCATTACCATCAGCTTTATTATGATGACAAATACAGGATTGATTCAGGTTTCTTGTTGGACTAAACACAGTTTTCTG
This sequence comes from Prionailurus bengalensis, assembly GCF_016509475.1. Classification (NCBI taxonomy): domain Eukaryota; kingdom Metazoa; phylum Chordata; class Mammalia; order Carnivora; family Felidae; genus Prionailurus; species Prionailurus bengalensis. The sequence goes on along the minus strand of NC_057343.1, from coordinate 103,844,300 downwards.
GATAAGAAACAGACAAGCTCCCACAAAATGTCTTCTCCCCACTATATATGTTCTATGTGCAGTTACAGAGAACATACAGAAATATGTTTGAGTTATCTATGTCTGAGTTAAAAAAAAAACCTTAGAAAAGTTTTAAGTATAGGTTTTAGTTTTAATCTTGAGTCTTAGTAGTTGGCTCGTTTTAAAACTTAGATGTTAGACCCAATTGAGCTATTAGCAGTGCCTCCTTTTATTGGCTTTCTCAACTGCTACACATTCAGTACTTCCTAGAAAATACGTATTTGACTACTCACTGCTTTCCTGTTTTCTTTGCCCATTCCTGGCCCGGTTCAAACAGACAGCTGTGCTGACATGATTTTACTTTTCACCTCCCCACCTTATAACGTAGTGTTTAGGAATATTCTGCCTCAAAGAAGGAACCACTTATTCAAGGCTAAAATGTAGAGTATTAATAAAGTCCATTCAGAGCTGAATGAAGTTATGCATAGACCAGCTCGCTGTGGCCGCATTAACATATTGGGGAGGGAAAAAAGTTTCTGGTCTGTACCGTCTATGACGGTTTAGAGGAACACAGACTTGGTCTCATTGTTTCTATCGAGCTTTCATGTTTGTTGCAATAAACAGTCACAAAACACCTCCAAGATTTCAAGCAAGTTTTGCCATCACTATGCTGAAAGAGTGTTAGAAATGGAAATATTCTAACACGCAGTCTAGCTATGCCTCAGTTGAGACTTCCTTGCTATTGTCTATTAGCCAAACTAATCTAGTTGGAAGATATTCTGTACCATTTTTTTAAGCAGGTGGAACCCCATGACGTGACCTGGATCTCAGAGGATGTCTAGCTATTTAAAAGATGTTTAAGATAAAGGTCACACAGCCTTGATTGATCTGTTTCTTTTCAATTACTTAAACTCTAAATCCTCAGAAGGTAGAAAATTTACCTGCCTCATCTTCCTAATCCGAGATCTAGCACAATGGCTCACATTTAGGAAGTATTCAGTAAGTGTTTGTTGACCTAAATAATTACGGCATCCTGAATATTCGTTCTTCCTTGGAAGGTGGAAGGCACAAGTCACATAATCGGCAGTGTAAACAATTTACATGTATATGAAAATGTTCTTTCCTGCATTCAGAATGTTCTGTTTGTGATTTTGCTTGAGCCTAGACACAAGTTCAGAGGCTAAGAAGTCATTCCGACCGAGAAAAAATGATTTCCCTAAAATATAATTGAAATAATACACCTATTTGAGTTAAAGCAATATGCCAAGGGAGGGAGGAAGATTATAAGGTACAAATAAAGAAATGAATCTTGGTATTTAAAAGGGCTTCTATTACGTTCATAGAATATGATATTCTGCGTAAACCTGTATAAGAACATGTAGCTGCACCTTCTTCTGCTTTTAGACCTGTTGGCATGAGGACTTATAATTTGACAGTCACTCATTTAAATACCTTAGTAACAGGAAGAGAATGATTTAGTAGTCATTGTCCTATATTATATTATTGCGTGTAAAGAAGTGTGTATTCCTTTTGGTAACAATAGTAAAGCTTTTTTGAAAAAGAAAACTAGATGTGCCATTCTCTCAAATGCAGTGTGACAGGAAACCGGGACAAAAGGCATCAGGAAAGGCTGCCTGCAGATCGATGTTACAGCTGTGCCAAGAGTCTTCAGGGATAAGGAGGTTTAGCCTGGAGACCAAAAGCAAGGTTCATTTCAGACGGAAGAGTATATGTTATTCTTTAGCTTTTAGTTTAAATCATACGAGATTAGAAACACCATTCTTCACTATAATACAATGTTGTTTATATTTTGTGAAAGCTTAATGAATAGTTTAGGGAGGGGTGCCTCGGTGTCTCAGTCCGTTGAGCATCCAACTTCAGCTCAGGTCATGATCTAACAGTCTGCGAGTTCAAGCCCCTCATTGGGCTCTGCACTGCCAGCACAGAACCTGTGTCAGATCCTCTGTGTCCCTGTCTCTGCCCCTCACCCCTCTCAAAAATAAATAAACATTTAAAAATTTTTTAAATAATTTAGGGACATTCTCTACCTCCTCCTTAAAAAAAGTATTGATTTTTTTAAAATGGTAATTTTGGATTTATAATAAAACAGCTATTAAGTGGCTCGCTCAATGTGGTCACCTTCATTTTTAACTCTGACGGTACTTAATGTCATTTGTTCATCTGTTCAGCAAAATTGTATGGAATCTCTGTGAACCATCTCTAAGAACTATGAGAGCTAGTGGGGCTGCAGGAGTGGAAAACCAATGGGGCCTCATGTTCTCATGTTGCTTGTAGATGTGTGAGGCCATGATCTTAATCATCAACAGTGAGTGGGTCTAGAAGTAAATCTCCCAGAGATGGGTACGAATGTATTACTTTTTTCCTTTTCTTTTTTTGCCATACAACAAATTATCACAAAACTTGGTGCCTGAAAACAACAATCTTTATTTACTATCTCACAGTGTCTTTGGATCAGGAATGTTAGAGCGGCTTTGCTGAGTTCTGACTCCAGGTCTCTCAGAAGTTGAAGTCAGATGTTGGCTGGGCCACTGCCTTCTGAAGGTCAGGCTGGCCTGCAGGCTCTGCTTCCAAGGTCTCTCAGACATGTGGCTGTTGGTGGGAGGCCTCAGCCCATCACCACTGGGCTTTTCCACAAGGAGGCATGACTGACCCCAAGGCATGGCACTGGTTTCCACCAGAGTAAAAGATCCAGTAAGTCAAATTAAAAGCTTTGACTCCTGGGGCACCTGGTTGGCTTAGTTGGTTAAGTGTCGGACTTGGGCTCAGATCACCATCTCATGGTCCGTGGGTTCAGGCCCTGCGTCATGCTCTGTGCTGACAGCTCAGAGCCTGGAGCCTGCTTGGGACTCTGTGTCTCCCTCGCTCTCTGCCCCTCCCCCACTCATACTCTGTTTCTCTCTCTCAAAAATAAATAATAAAAATAAAATAAAAGCTTTGATTCCTTTTATAACCTAGCCTCAGATAACACACATGATCTCGTCTACAGTATTGTAGTAACAAACCTTAATTAAATGAGAAGGAACCACACACTAGGGAATGGATACCAGGAGGTATACCCGGTGGGCCTATGTTGGAAACTGGCTACTGCAGTTACTAAGTCTTCCACATCTCTGAATCTAATTTGTGACATAGTTGTGAGTTCACCCGTAAGTTGACGTCAACAGCTCTTTTAGCTAAAGAATCTGTTAAGTTTAAGGTACAAATTCTCAGGCAGTCCTGAGCTTTTTGTTTCTTTGTTCTCCATTAAATAATCATCCCTAGTACTTTGAAACCATTATTCTCCATCCGAGAGCCACTGCCTGGAGTGAGCTTTCCCTCTGTTCTCTGTGAAGCCTAAGGGCCCCAAGAAAGTACGAGAGTAGTTGCATGAACCATGTATGTTTTTCCCAAGTAGTGAAAGTTCTGACTCACCAAGGAATCATTTCAGCTCTTCCATCTGTTTTATATACTGAACTTCTGACAATTTCAAGTTTTCAAATTTTTCTATTGAAAAAAATTCAGAGTATTGATCTATTTCAAAATCTTACCAAATGTCACAGTTCTTTACCCCACATCCCTTAGAGGTGGTCAATGGGTAGATGGATCGTGTTGCATGGATGAGAGGGAGGCTCGCTTCTGGGAAACAGTAAAGTTATATCCAGAAGAAAGCCACCTTCAGCCTGCTGCAAGCTTGGCCCACGGGTCTTAACTCTGCCTTCTGGAGTGCTAGAAGAGAAGTAAGGCCCCCTTTTCTGTGTGACAGCCCTTCACATAGATAGCTGTCATTTCTTGCCCTTATAAACAGGTAATAAATTGACTATAAATTGATATTCCAACTATAAGTCATTATTATTTAAATCCCCTGAAGCCACATTCTATTTACCTAATTTCAAGGTATCACCATTTCTTCAAAGGTATTGTTCACATCAAAATGTATCTTTCTCTTCCTTCGCCCAAATTAGTGAGGTTTTACTAAATGCAAAAGCAAATACTTGTGAGATTTCTCAAAGATTGTGAATTTAATTTAATGGCCCTCTAGAAATCTGGAGCTTAACTGAAGCAAATTCCTTTTTTGCCTTCACATCTATTTTTGCCACAGAAGGACTTAAAAATCAGATTGCAAATCCTAAATGCTGCTGCCTTCTATCTGGTTGACAGGTATTCCTTGGGTTTGCTTAGAGTCAGAGATGAGATTAGCTAATCCCAAGAGTCCTATTTTCCCTTTTGCCTAAAGCCTTCCTGGCTATTAATGAGGTGCAAGGAGAGGTGCAGCATTAACCCTTTCAGGAATAGCTTTTACCTTCCTTTCATTACATGCTCTGCAACAATAATGAGGTAATCATACCCTTCATTGTGGAGGTCGCCATGTTTTAAAGGAAACCCTGGTGTTACCAGACAGAGTTCATACATCCAATTCTCAGGCAGAGAGCTACCAGGAAAGGACGTGAGATTTCTCGACAGTTTGCTCAGTACCATTCTTCCTGGAGACTAACTCCTTTTGAAAAAATCCCTCCTTGGTGGAGGCTGGCTTGTTGTCTTTTCTCTGACCTTCCTTATGGTGTAAGTGCCTGTCTTAAGATAGCAATGTTTCCATCTGGCTCTGTGCTCCTTTGAACTGAGGACACATGGAAAGATTTTTCTCTTTCTCTGTGTTCCTCAACAATCAAGAAGGTTAATTCAGTCTTTCTGGAGAGTTTTATCAGTGCCAGTAGCTCGCCTGTGGTTGCACACCAGGGCAGCAATTGCTACATTTTTTAAAGTGTACTATCGTATCAGAGTCTTCAGAATCATGTTGGAAAAGTAGCATCTTTATATAATACAAATAGTGTTTTGGAACTCCTAAAACCTGTGGTTTATGCAGGACCAAGAACAAGATAAACATGCCTCATCTCCGCATATTTATTGCCTGTTCACTTTCTTCTAGTGCTATCTGGGGTCAGACAAAGCTAAAGAAATTGTTCTCTTCAAAGAGGACAAGAGATGGCCTTGCCAAACAACCAAGTGCGATCAACTCTCACCTCAAATGTGAATGTTCTGGGTTTGTCCTTTCTTATTTATTGATAAGTCATCAAGTCATTGATAAAGACTTATCAAGTCATTGATAAAGAAGATATATTTCATCATTATAAGAAGTCACTGAGTAACATACACCATTTATTTCCAGGAAAATGAGGGATATTTCTCTGGGTGTCTTTTTTTTTTTTTTGGCAACTAAATTTTGAGCAGTTTGGGGACTGTTTCTATGTTGGTAGAAATGGATTTCAAGGGAGTAGAGTGGACTTTTTTTTACTTTTCTTCAGGTTGTATCAGAAGAAGGAAATTAAAAAAAAATAAAATAATACCACAGGATTCCCCCTACTACAAACATTAAGCTCAAAAATTAGTTTTAAATTTGGTATTATCCTACTCAAATGGCATATTACATCATTGCCTCAAGTTACTATGATCTTCATGAATCTATACACAGTAAGTAGCTAAAGAGAAAAAAGACAGGGGTGCCTGGTGGCTCAGTCAGTTGAGCATCGGACTCTTTTGGCTCAGGTCATAATCTCATGGTTCATGAGATAGAGCCCTGCGTCGGGCTCTGGGCTGACAGGACAGAGCCTGCTTTGGATTCTCTTTTCTGTCTCTTTCTGCCCCTTTCCCCGTGTGTGCATGCATGCACTCTGTATCTCTCTCAAAATAAATAAATAAACATTTAAAAAAAGAAAAAAAAAGACAATCTTAAATACTCAAAATGGATAATGTTTAGATTATCAATAAGAAAGTACTTAAAATGCTGAAAGCACTATATAATATTCAGAATGGTTCCATGCTGTGTTGTCGAAGTCTTAGAGGAATATTATGAAGTTATTAAAATTATGTGTTATCTCTACTTTACAGGTGACTGAAGTAAAATAGACACTTAATGATGGTAATGAATCTAGATTACAAGGTAGTTAATGACTCATCTTGTGTACCTACTATTTCCTTTCTGAATCCCTCAGGATTCCTTTGCACACTATTATGAAGAAGAGTCAGTTCTGTGGCTGCAATCTTTGTAGTTATATTTCCGTTTATTTTATATCCAGTAGTCAATCACAGTGAGGCTGGGACATGAGTAGTATAAATTTCTGTCAACCAAATCAAGGCGATTTTGGGAATGAGAGGGGATGGTACTACTAATTATGCTGGGATCTTCTGTACAGAATGGAAAACTGTTGAGCAAAAAAGTATTTGTATGTAGATATAATATATCTTTTTTCTGTACAGAATGGAAAACTGTTGACCAAAAAAGTATTTGTATGTAGATATATATATATATATATATATATGTATCTTTTTTCAGTTTTATATATTTTGTTTGGCCGCAGCGTGTGAATCCTTTTCTTATGAGTGGTTTTGTTTCCTTGCTTTCTTTGTGTGTGTGTGTGTGTGTGTGTGTGTGTGTGTGTGTGTTGGTTTTGGTTTGTTGTTTTTGTTTGTTTGTTTTTTTTTTTTGCTAGAGTAAGAGATAGTTGAGGAGAGTAATTCTCCCCATAACCCAGACGGGACATTTTTTTTCCCTCTTTACTTCTTACCATCTCTGAGGATATTATGCAGGTTAGTCAGACATATTTAGGCCAGTGACACAAAATAATAAGTATAAGGAAAATTTTTTATCTTCAGAGGTTTTCCAGAAGATGTGTGCATGCATGTGTGTGTATATGTATGTATTTGCACATACATTTTTTCTTGTCTTGAGGAGATAGGTGGAAATAATGGAAATGACTGATGTTGAATAGTACATTTTTTTAATTTGTGATTTTTAATTTTGTAAGTTTTATCTCCAGTGTAGCTAACACACACTGTTATTTTAGTTTCAGGTGTTCAATATAATGATTAAACAATTCTTTACATTATTCCGTGCTCATCAAGTTAAGTGTACTCTTAATCCCTTTCACCTGTTTCCCCCATTCTCCTGCCCACTTCCCTCTGGCAACCATCGGTTTGTTCTCTACAGTTAAGAGTCCATGTTTCACTTTGTCTCTCCCTCTCTCTCTCTCTCTCTTTTTTCCCCTTTGTTCATTTGTTTTGTTTCTTAAATCCCACGTGCGAGTGAAATCATATGGTATTTGCCTTTCTCTGACTGGCTTAATTTGCTTAACATTATACTCTCCAAATCCATTCATGTTGTTGCAAATGGCAAGATTTCATTCATTTTAATGGCTAAATAATAGTCCATTGTATATATATTTAGCACTTCTTTATGCATTCATCTATTGATGGACACTTGGGCTGCTTCCATAAGTTAGCTTTTATAAATAATGTTTCAATAAACATAGGGGTGCATATATCCCTTTGAAGTAGTGTTTTTGTATTCTTTGAGTAAATACCCAGCAGTGCTATTGCTGGATAGTAGGGTAGTTCTGTTTTTAATTTGAGGAACCCCAGACTGTCTCCCACAGTGGCTGTACCAATTTGCATTCCCTGCAAGCGAGCACAAAGGCTCCTTTTTCTCCACATCCTCACCAACACTTGCTATTTATTTATTTTTATTTTAGCCATTCTGACAGGTGTGATGTGATATCTCACTGTGGTTTTGGTTTGCATTTCTAAACCAAATGTTTGTAACTGATGTTGAGCATCTTCTCATGTTGGTCCTCTGTAGTTATTCTTTGAAGAAATGTCTGTTCATATCTTCTGCCCATTTTCAAATTGGATTATTTGTTTTGGGGGGTTGTTGAGTGGTATAAATTATTTATATATTTTGGATACCGCACCCTTATCGGATATGTCGTTTACAAATATCTTCTCCGATTCAGTAGGTTGTCTTTTAGTTTAGGTGATTGCTTCCTTGCTGCGCAGAAGCTCTTTATTTTGATGTAGTCCCAATAGTTCATTTTTGTTTTTGTTTCCCTTAAATTGCCTCGGGAAGTATATCTAGAAAGATGTTATTAAGGTTACTGTCAGAGAAATTACTGCCTGTGCGGTCTTCTAGATTTTTATGGTTTCAGGTCTCACATTGAGGTCCTTAATCCATTTTGAGTTTATTTTTGTGCATGGTGTAAGAAAGTGGTCCAGTTTCACTCTTTTGCATGTAGCTATCTAATTTTCCTAACAACATTTGTTGAAAAGACTCTTTTTCCCATTGCATCTTGCCTCCTTTGTTGAACACTAATTAACCTTATAACTGGGGGGTATTTCTAAATTTTCTATCCTGTTTCATTGATCTGTGTGTGTGTTTTTTGTGCCAATATTGTACTGTTTTGATCACTACAGCTTTGTAATATAACCTGAAGTCAGGGATTATGATACCTCCAGCTTTGTTTTTCTTTTTCCAGATTGCTTTTGCTATTCTGGGTCTTTTGTGGTTCCATATAAATTTTAGGATTCTTTGCTCTAGTTCTGTTAGAGATGCTGTTGGTGTTTTGATAAGGATTGCATTAAATGGATAGATGGCTTTCGGGAGTGTAGGCATTTTAATAATATTTGACCTCAGGGTGAAAGCTCTCAGCTTTTCACCATCGTGTATGATGTTAGTTGTGGGTTTTCATCTAAGGCTTTAATTATGTTGAGGTATGTTCCCTCTAAGTCTAGATTGTTGAGGATTTTTATCACGAATGGATTTTGTAGTTTGTCAAATGCTTTTTCTGTGTCTATCGAAATGATCAGATGAGTGTTATCTTTTCTCTTGTTGATGTGGTATGTCATGTTGATTGATTTGCAAGTATTGAACTACCCTTGCATCCCAGAAATAAACCCTACTTGATGTCGGTGAATCATTTTTTTAATGTATTGCTGGATTCAGTTTGCTAATATTTTGTTGAGGATTTTTGCAGCTACCTAGACCTGTAGTTCTCCGTTTTTGTACTGTTTTTATCTGGTTTTGGTGTTAGGTTAATGTTGGCCTTGTAGAATCAATTTGGAAGTTTTCCTTTCTCTTCCATTTTTTGGAATAGTTCGGGAGGAATAGTTATGAACTCTTCTTTAAATGTTTGGTAGAATTTGACTGTAAAACTCTGGTCCTGGACTTTTGTTTGTTGGGAGTGTTTTTATTACTGATTCAATTTTATTGCTGGTAAACTGTTTGTTAAAATTTTCTACTTCTTACTGCTTCAGTTTTGGGGGGGTGTATGTTTCTAGGAATTTATCTATTTCTTCCAGGTTATCCAATTCATTGCCACATAGTTTTTAATAATATTGTCTTAATGTATTTCTGTGGTGTCCACTGTTATTTCTTCTCTTTCATTTGTGATTTTTTTTTTGAGTCCTCTCTTTTGTTTTTTGTTTTTTTTGTTTTTTGTTTTTTGGTTTTTTTTGATAAATCTGGTTAGAGGTTTATCAATTTGTTGATCTTTTCAAAGACCCAGCTCCTGGTTTCCTTGATCTGTTCTATTGTTTTTGGTGTTGTTGATGCTTTGGTTTTTTTCATTTTTTTTTTGTTTCTTTTGTTTTGTTTCTATATCATTTATGTCTGCTCTAATCTTTATTTTTCTTCCTTCTACCATTTTTGGCTTTTGTTTGTTCTTCTTTCTCTAACGCCTTTCAGTGTTACCTTAGGTTTTTTGCTATTTTTCTTGCTTCATAAGGTAGACCTGTATTGCTATAAACTTCCCTCTTCCAGTAGCTTCTGCTGCACCCCAAGGGTTTTGTACCATACTTTTTCTTGTGATTGACTTCTGGCTTCCTAGCATTGTGGTCAGAAAAGATGCAGAATATGACTTCGATCTTTTTGAATTTGTTGAGATTCTTTTTATGGCTTAATATGTAATCTGTTCTGGAGAATGTTCCATGTACATTTGAAAAGAATGTGTATGCTGCTGTATTAGGATGGAATGTTACCATATATCTGTTAAATCCATCTGGTCATTTAAAACCACAGTGTATCATTCAAAACCACTGTTTCTGTGTTGATTTTTTTGTTTGGATAATCTATCCATCGATGTAAGTTGGTACTAAAGTCTCCTATTATTATTGTATAAGTCGTGATTAGTTCCTTTATGTCTGTTAGTAACTTTTTTATGTATTAGGTGCTCCCATCTCGAGTGAATAAATATTTACAATTGTTATATATTCTTGTTGGCTTGCCCTTTTTATTATTATATACTGTCCTTCTTTGTCTCTTGTTACAGTCTTTGTTTACAGTCTATTTTATCTGATGTAAGTGTTGCTAACCCAGCTTTCCTTTTACATCCATCCGCATGCTAAGCACTTCTCCATCCCTTCACTTTCAATCTGCATGTGTCTTTCTGTCTGAAATAAGTCTCTTGTGTGCAGCATAGAGATGAGTCTTATTTTATTGTTGTTGTTTTAGAGAGAGTGAGAGAGAGAGGTCACAAGGCACAAGTAGGGAAGGGGGCAGAGGGAGAGAGAGAAAAAGAGAGAAAGAGAGAGAGAGAGAGAGAGAGAGAGAGAGAGAGATTCTCAAGCAGGCTCCATGCTTAGCACAGACCTCAACATGAGGCTTCATTGCACAGCTCTGAGATGATAACCTGAGCCAAAATCAAGAGTCTGACGCTCAACTGACTGAGCCACCCTGAGACCCTTACCTTAGTCTTGTTTTCTAATACAGTCCAATACCCTATATCTTTTAATTGGAAGTCTATATTCAGTTGATGGTCCCTTAAGTTTGAACCCATTCTTTACTCCCCTCCCACCCTCTGTTTACATATATGATGTCATACTTTACATCATTTTATTTTGTGAGTCCTCTGACTGATTTTTATAGACGTTATTATTTTTATTGCTTTTGTGCTTCCTACTTTTCTCACTATTAGTTATGGTCTTTCCTTTCAACTCAAATAATTCTCTTTAACATTTCTTATAGGGCTGGCTTATAGTGGTCATGAACGCCTTTAGATTTTGTTTGGGAAAATCTTAATCTCTTCTTCTGTTCTGAATGATAGCCTTGCTGGATAGAATATTCGTAGCTGCAGATTTTTTTTTCCTTTCAACATTTTCAGTGTATCATGCCACTCCCTGCTGGCCTGCAGATTTTCTCCTGAAAAATCCACTAATAGGGGCAGTTGGGTGGCTCAATTGGTTAAGTATCTGACTCTTGATTTTGTCTCAGGTTATGATCTCACAGTTTGTGAGTTCAAGCTCCAAATCAGGCTCTGTGTTGACATTGCAGAGCCCCCTTGGGATTTTCTCTCTTTCCCTCTCTCTCTCTCTTCCCCGCCCCTGCTCACACACAGTCTCTCTCTCAAAATAAATAAATAAACTTAAGAAAAATCCACTGATAGCCTTATGGGGTTTTCCTTTTATGTAACTGTGTTCTTTTTCTCTTGCTGCTTTTAAAGTTATCTCTTTATCTCTACTTTTTGCAATTGTAATTATAATATGTCTTGTTGTGGACCTGCTTGGGTTGATTTTGTTGGGGACACTCTCTGTCTCCTGAATCTGAATATCCTTTTTCTTCCTCAGATTAGGGAACGTTTCGGATGTTATTTCTTCAAATAAATTTTATGTCCCCTTTTCTCTCTCTTCTGCTTCTAGGATCCCTATAATGTGAATGTTATTATGCTTCATCGAGTTGCTGAGTTCCCTCAGTCTATTCTCATTTAGCACTTTTTTTTGTCTCCCTGGCTCAGTTTGATTATTTTCCATTACTCTGTTTGCTACTTACTCAGGTTGCTACTTAGTTTCTCTGCTTCCTCTAGTCTACTATTTATTCTCTTGAATGTATTTTTAATTTCATTTATTGTGTTCTTCATCTCTGATTGGTTCTTTTCTATCTCTTTGCTAAGGGTCTCATGACGTTTTCCACTCTTTTCTCAAGTCCGGTGAGTATCTTTATGACTATTACTTTAAATTCTCCATCAGACATATTACTAACCCCTATTTCACTTAGGTCTCTTCCTGTGGTTTTCTGCTTTTCTTTCATTTGGAACCTATTCCTCTGTCTCTTTGTTTGTCTAACTCTCTGTGTCTGTTTCTATGTATTAGGAAAGTCAGCTACGTCTCCTGCTCTTGATAGTAACAGCCTTATGAAGAAGAGGTCCTGTAGTGCCCTGCAGTACAGTGTCCCCTGTTCACCTGTGCTTCGGGGATGTCTCCTATGTGTGTTGCATGCACCCTGCTGTGATCTACGGGCCGCTTTTTCCTTCAAGTCCAGTCATCGGCAGTGGCGTTCTGATCCATGGTGGACATTGTTTTATCCCTGTGGTGTTAGTGGACCAATCTGGGGCTGCCTTAGGCTTAAGTTTAGTCAGAGTAGGTATTTGCAAGAAATGAGATAGCACCAAACCACAGTGCACTTTCCCTCTGTTGTGCCCTGAGCTTTCATTGGTTGGTGGGGCCTGCAGTCAGACCAGTTGTCTGCCCCCACCCCACTGCTGGGGCTGCAGTCTCACTGCGTTGTGTAGCTGTCTTCCTCCTTCCCCATGGCAGGATTTACTGGAGAGTGCTGCTGGCCCCCATTCTGACTGTTTGCACACTACTGGGCTTGTGGCTGTGGTTTGAATGGGGTCCAGCCAAGAGCATATTGAAGGGGGCAGGACAGGCAGTGCTTTCAAAATTTTCACGCTGGCGAGAGAGGACTTGCTGCTGCTGAGACCAGGTTCTCAGGGGTGGGGTACACATTTTTAACAAGGTATGCACCGGTCCTTTGGGGGAGGGGGCCCGCCCTCACCACCACTGCTGCTGCTGGAACTGAGGCCCCTCAAAGTGTGTGAGTCCCAGTGTTGGCAAGGTCTGTGCTCGTCCTCTGGAGGAGGGGGCTCCAGACTGAGGCAAGCTGACTGGAAAGAGCAGATCTGCCAAATAGCGGGGTGGGTGGGGCTGGGTGCCAGTTAGGTAGTGAGTGTTGGCAACGTGCACTGTTTCCCACAGGTCGCTTGGTGTTCATGCTAAGAGGTGGGGGAAGGAAATGGTGCCTGCCAGCTCCTTTGTTCCAGACAGAATCCCCCAGGGATCTCTATCCCTGCAGTACCTGCTCTGAGATTAGCAAATAACTCTCCCTCCTGTATGCTCCAGGTTTTTTTCTGCTGCTTCTATGCTGTATCTGCATGGGCTGTTTGTCCTGCTGTCTCTCTAAGGGCAGGGACTCAGTTTCTTATTGCTCTCCAGGCTTTCCCAGAATGGAGCCTGCTGATTTTTAACATTCCCAGTTTTATGTCCTGCTGCTTGTAAGAACTCATGAAATTTGGCCCTTCTGTTTTTCAAAGGTAAATTTTATAGGCTTTCATCTTCCCTGTGCAGACTCCCAGAGGTGATAGTCCCATTTCTCTCTCCTCTCCAAGCCCAGACCTCTGGTCTCCAGTGGCCAGACTCACAGGGTTTAGCTCCCCAGTACATGTCTACCCTTCCTACCCTCTTTGATGTGACCTCTTCTCTACCTTTCGTTGTGGAGTTTGTTCTGCCAGTCTTCAGGTCGTTTCGGGGTTATTTACACTGTTAAAAGTGTTAGATAGTTGTATCTATGAGACGAAGTGAACTTGGGGTCTTCCTACTCTGCCACCTTTCCGGTTTCTGTTGAGTACTTTCTTAAATATCCAATGTTCTATAAATATCTTTGCATGCTCTTAATATTAACTTTGGAATACTGACAATTGCAATCACATGCAAAATAATCCAGTGCTTACATTATCAGATTTTTTAAATGTCTCAATAGTAATTCCCCAACCTGAAATTATTTGTTTTTTAATAAGGGATTTTAATGTATAATATTATAATTGTTATCACTAAAATATTTGTACTTATTTATAACCATCTTCTATTACATTTTTCTTCCATTCTGTTTTCTGTTGCTTACTATTTACCTTGTTTATTATTTTCTTTCTTGTTCATTGTTTTGTCGATCATATTTTATTTGACCTAATTTTTTTTCCAAATAGTGAGAAAATTCTAACTTTATTAATATTTGGCCAGTAATCATCATAGATTAGTAGTAAAAAGATTTTGGATAAGTTTTCCTAACAACATCAAAATCAATTAGTTAACTGCCTCAGTCAGTTTTGCTTTGAGAACAACTTTCAGAGCTCGGTGGTTTACGACAAAAAGCTCATTTCTTGTCTTCTGTGGAAGTTGTAGGTTGCCCCGTGGCTCTATGACATATGTCTTCTTCATTCCAGAATCTAGGCCGAAGAAGCAGTCCCTTTTTAGGATATGCCATCCTCTTGGCAAACAGAAAAAATTAAAAGAACTGAGACACTGAAAACTCTCAGAACTTCTGCTTGGAGATGGTGTATTTTGGGTCTGTTCACTTTTCATTGGCCAAAGCACGTCACATGTCATTGATATCAAGGGGATTGAGATGTATGCTCTTCCTATATGATGGTACAAGTCACATAGCAACAGAAAAGATGGTGAATAACTGGAAGGGATGGCGACGTTTACCACACTAACTCTAGCCCGTGGCTCTAAGACAATATCAAAATGTACCCAACTCATCTCTGTGCTAGAAATACCGTAAGAAACAAAACTATCCTTGTTTTGATGGAATTTATATCAGGTCATGATTTTCCTACCCTTCTCCTCTTCTGGTTTCATACTAAAATTGTATGGGATTTGCGCTAAATTTTCCGAAGTCTGACAACCCCTTTTGCAAAGCAGCTTAGTCTTACTCTATAAAGTTGGTATCTTGTCAAATCCCTGGGGATAGGAACACCTATTTTTAAGTTTTCTCCTATTTCTGGTGCCAACTTTACTTTCTCAAGTAAGAGTTTAGGTGTATCTTTATCACTTGTTGGCATTTCTCAGGTTCCTGGTGATTGATTTGTGTGTGTAGTTCAAGTAAATGTCAGCGTTTTCCAGGCAAGGAATGCGGGTTCTGTTTGCAGATCATCTGGCTATAATGGATAATCACTGTCAAATAACTAGGAGGGGCCTGATGTGTGGGAGCAGTAAACATTTTGTTCGATTGGTTTTATTTTAAGGTACCTATGAGCTTATCTTCTGCATACAGATGATTCTTATATGTTGTGGAAGTCATTTCGACTCTTGCTCTGTTTCTGTCTCTAACCTCAAAGTTCACTCTAGTTCCCCATGGAAAAGTTGCCATATTATTTGAAGAACTTGTCTCTGTACTTCATTCTGAGGATGAACACCAGAGCTAGCCTATTAAGTATAGGGTCTGGCTGAGCAAGTCACAACATGTTAGATAATATCCAAAGACTGTCTCAGAGGCCACTCCTGCTGCCTGTTGTGAAGGTTACTCTAGGTACAGATGAGATTAAGGTGAAACATTCAAGGTGAGTGTGGTTCTTGCCTCAGGCACAAAATTTAAGCGATGATCAAGATACACGGTATTTTAGTGCAATATAAAAAGAATTAAAAGTAATATGAAAACCTAGAATGGATAAAATATCAAAACTTTAAATAACGACAGAATTGCTAACAGCACCGTGCTGAGCCACATGGCCAAAAGGCAAAATCAGTAATAATGCTATTTTCTAAATCATGGAAGTTTTGCGTACATTTTTATTTTTAAGGCATTATCTGCTTTAATTATCAACATTTTTTGGCACCTCTTCAAATTTTCTATTCAAGATAAGTGCCTCACTCCTCATTTACCTCACCCAAGTCGTGTCTCTGACTTAGCCCTTCTAGGAAAACCTATCGTTTCAACAGGTCTATATTATGTCTATATTGTGTGAGCATTTTTGGCTTTGTTGGGTTAAATTAAAAAATCTCATCTATTACGTTAGAGATTTTACAAGCTTTCTGATATTATTGATCACTGAAGGAACTTAATTTTTTTTTTCTATATTGCTGTAGATTTCTTCTTATTTTTTGTTTTGGGGTCTTAGTTTCTTTTTTCCCCTCAGTAGGATTTGAGGAGAGAGAAAATGAAGTGGGAGCTGGTGACAGACATAAAAATAAGAGAAAAGTAATGGTAAAATAAATTATTTGAATTTAAGGCACGTGGTGGATGAGGGAAAGATCCATAAATGAGATAGGAGTTAAAAAAATTTTTTAATATTTATTTTTGAGAGAGAGGGAGAGAGACAGAACATGACTGGGGGAAGGACAGAGAAAGGGAGACAGAGAATCCGAAGCAGGCTCCAGGCTCTGAGCTGTCAGCACAGAGCCCGACGCAGGGCTCAAACTCACAAACAGCAAGATCAAGACCTGAGCCGAAGCCAGAGGCTGAACCGACTGAGCCACCCAAGTGCCCTGAGATAGGATGTTTTAAATGTCACTGCTTTTCCTTCAAAAATAACAGAAGCATTTGAGGTGAACATATTTTAGAATTTGGAAATTAAAGGTTTGAATAGAAGGAGAACAGGTAAGTTGGGTGTTTTCAATCAAGCCATAAAGAAATAATCTAGAAAAGTAGAGAAATAAGCTATTCCTATTCCATGTGCAGACTCCAAAATATTGCATAGATAGATTCCTCGGCAGAACAACGCATAACTGAGCAAAAAAACTTTTAAAGCATTGTATTATTAAAAAAATATATATTAACTTTATATAAAAACAAAGCCAGAGGCATCCCATGTTGTGCTGTTCTAGAGACCTAGCCTAAATGTTGCTCATCTGTTTGGCTCTAGCAAAGCCTTCTCCAGTGCTCCACCGGCAGTTCAAGTCAGAACTCTAAGCAACTAAATTGTGTCTTCAACACTGAGGTGGTAAAATGGAAACATAATGTCTACCATTTATGAATTGCTTGATATGAGCCAGAGAGTAAAATACTATCTCATCGCACACTTAAAAAACAAGAAGTAAAGAATTAAAACTTTCCTTATTTTATAAATAAGAGCACAGCTTAGAGAAATCAAACCACTGGATCAAGATGACAACATACAACATGTAGTGAGCTGAGGTCACGCCCAGACCTCTGATCCCGAGCCTCTACTCCCAACCACCATATTACAGTTGAGCGCACAAGAGATAGGTTTTATCTTTATCGGTCATCATGTTAATACTCCAGTAAACACAGAGAAGTAAGTAGAGGACCCCAACTGTCTCCTTCTTAAGTCATTTCATTAACACCTGTTCCTTTGCGAGTGTGTTAACTTTTTTTTTTAACTTGCATTTTCCCATGCATAAAATGAAATAGTACCTAAGATTTCTATGCCCTTTCAAATTCTCTGTTTCTGTGATTCCTATCGACAAGCCATCCACTCTAAGTAGAATGTATTTAGAGACCCTGGTGACTTAAAGGCTAAAGCAAAAGAGAGTGACCCAAGTATGCAGATTCTAAAGTAACAGAGGGTATTAATATCCTTCATTTCATGCAGTTTTTAAAATTCTCATTTTCTTCTTTTTCATTCTGAATCTTATTTATTTATTTATTTATTTATTTATTTATTTATTTATGTATTTATTTATTTATTTATTTAATGTACCAACCTCGCCTTTCTTTCATCTTGTAGTGGTAGAACAGTACAATGCCGTTTGGTTTTCTTTTGCTACTCAGTTTTTCATCACATCACATTTTAAAACCCAGCCACTTTTAGATGAGCACAAATCCCACATCAAGAGATGTGACACATCTCCCTGGGGCAGTTGGGGGGGTGGGGCATAACGTCTCCACCCATCCTGTAAGAACCACGGAGATAGCCTAGTGAGTTAGCCTACAGCCAAAACAGTTTGTTGAGTGAGCTTTGCTTTTTGGAGGGTTTTTTTTTTTTTAATCACATTGTCAGGGATTTTCAAATTAAAAAAAAAAATGAGGTTCCATTTCACAACCACCGGACTAAATTTTTGAAAGTACCGCAGAGGATTTCAGGCAACAGACACTATCATGAATTGCTTGGCAGAGGGGAAGGTAAGCTTGTACAACCACTTGAGAAAGCAATTTATCAAAATATGAGAAACCGTAGGACATGCATGTCCTCAGACCTGGCAATTTCATTGTCTTATATGTGCAGCCAGATACATTCTAAAAGAGTTCACTGTAGCATCACTAGTAATATGGAAAAACTAAATAACGGAAGTGTTCATCATCAGAAGAGCAGATAGGTGAATGGTGACATAGGTGAGGAATGGAATATTACACATCAATCAAAATGAATGAACCAGCTCTGCATGTAACAACATAAAGCCAAAAACGTAATCATAAGGGCAAAAAGAACAAGTTGCAGAATGCTCCATACCATAATGAATCCTTTAACTGCTTTAAAAACATGTGAAACAACAGAATATTTGGTTTATGGATATAGAATTCCAAATTTACAAGTTGAGTTTGTGCGGCAGAAAGTTTCAATTTGGTCTGTTGCTCCTAGATCTCCAGAGGATAATGTGTACATGGTTACTTGTTAGGTTATGTTTATACTTTCTGTGTGACTTAACTATCTTTAATAAAGTAATATATTTTATTTTCTAAATAAGGAAGTGTAGTGGGGGGAGAGAGGAAAGCAAACCATAGGAGACTCTTGACTGTAGAGAACTAACTGAGGGTTGCTGGAGGGCAGGTAGTTGGGGGCTGAACTTGATGGGTGATGGGTATTATGGAGGACACCTGTGTTGAGTACTGGGTGTTATAAGTAAGTGATGAATCGCTAAATTCTACTCCTGAGCCCAGTATTAACACTATATGCTAGCTAGCTGGAATTTAAATAGAAGTTTGCGGAAAAAAAGACAAAATAAAATAATAGCATGAAATTTAGTATGTTGTTTCAAATTACACACATTTTTCTCCCTAGGCACTGATATGTCCCCCGTGAGAATGAGAATCATTGCTCTGGCAGTGTTAAACGTCCAGCATAATTTTAAGTGCCAACTAGGAGCTTAACCAAGCACCATTTTATGGACTGGACCACCATGTCCCTTCCCCCTGAACTTTAGGGGAGCCCGAACTTTCTGGGAAATCATAGAAGCCAGGAGAGCAGTGTAACTGGCTGGATTGGTCCACCCCCAAATTTAGCCTGGGCTCAGGGCTGCTGCTGACAAGGAACAACACTGACTTACTCCAAATCAAAGAAAAAGCTTTGGACTGCAGTCCCTGGAACTCTCAAGTACACAGGCTTGAGATAACCCTTGAATATGTCATTCAGAGTCTGTCCCTTCCTGACATCATTCTTCGCTGCCCCTGAAGGGGAAGCTAGGAAAGCCGTGGGTGGCCCAGCCTCAAGTGACTCCCTGCTTAATTTGCTTATGGGTCTCTTCAGTAAAAGGTCATTAAAATAAGATTTGGTTTCCATTGCCAAGATACCAAGAATCATCTTGTACATGATTTGGCCTCCACTGAGACCTTGAGGTCTACTTCCCCAGAAATACTAAAATAGCCTTGGCTCCCTCACTCGTGGGGTTGAATAATGTCCATCATCCCACATGTTCTTCAAGTATTCTCGGTTCCAGAATTTGCACATATTTCTTTTCTTGCACTTATTTATTTGACTCCCCTAGTCAACCTTTCCAAGCCAACCTCAATACATTTCCCCACCTGTCTCACCTTAGGTACACACATTCTAAATGTCGTCTTCACATGAACTGTCTCTTTATTAGCTTACCTCATGTACCTCTTTTACTCAGGTACTATCTTATGCAACCATTCTTAGGCAAGAGCTCTAATTTACTAACTACATCATCAGTCTTTCACTGCTGATAACCTCTTGTTTTCCCTCATCTTCCCTGGATAGGATTCCAGATGCCTTCACTGAAAGACTTCCTTTGCAAATACCCTCAAATCCCTGGCCTCTCTCCCTCCATCGCACTCACTCAGCAGATACTGACTCTGGTTAACCCAGACATCTGTTCTCTCTATGGCTGAACCCCAGCAACTAAATATTGCTGAGGAAAAACTACACAATTTGACTGAAGTCATTTTAAATACAACACGCGAACCTCAAAAAGAATTCAACACTAACCCTGATTCTGTCTCATTTTGCTATTAAGTTTTCTTTCTTACTGACCAAGGTGACTATTTCATAATTTTTTCAGTAGTTTGTAAGCCTCTAATCCCTTCCATGTTCCCTTTGCATTACCTAACATTTAGTCTTGCCTAATACTTGAGAAAAGAAGACCAATAAATTAAAATTGCCTAGTGGTCTACCAAACCTTTCTACCAATTCATTGCATATCTGTACCCATATGCTTTATCTTTTCTCCTGTTAAAAAGATAGACATATCCCTGTTTCTTTGAATAGCCAAGGCCCCTACTTATGTTGACTATCACTTCCCATTTTGTCTTTTCAACGACTTTGCAACTGGGGTGTTTTCATTATCTATTGTTGCATAACAAATTCTTCTGAAACAAAGCAGCTAAAAACAGCAAACGTTTATTAGCTCATAGTTTCTGAGGGTCAAGAATTCAAGAGCAGCTTAGCTGGGTAAATCTGGGTCAAGGTCTCTCACAATTTTGCTGTCAAGCTCTCTGGGAGCACAGTCATTACACTGCGTAATTAGGGCTGCAGGATCCACTTCTAAGCTCATTCACGTGGACACTGGTTAGTTTTTCACTAGTTACTAGCTAGAGGCTTCGGTTTCCCACCACTAGGGCCTCTCCATATAACGTCACACAGTATGGCAGCTTGCTCCTCCCAGAGCAAGTGATATAAGACACAAAGAGAGACAGACCAAGTAGAAGCTGTAGTCTATTATAAGATAATTTTGGAAGGCACCACCCCATTACTTCTGTTTTGTTTTTCTCTTGGTCACATAGACCAAATGTAATACAAATAGGATGGGTCTACACAAGGGTGTGAATACCAAGAGGTGGGACCACTGGGAGTCATTTTGGAGGACAATTGTATGTATTTTTTTTTCCTTGTAGGTTTGGTTGCGTACTGTTTTATTACCTCTTTATATAGGAATGATCTTGATGTATTATTTTCTATAGTCACGATAGAAAGATAATTTAGCTTCTCTTTTAGACTTGTTGATCAAGAAATCTTTTATTATTTTTTTAAAGATTTTTTTAAATGTTTTTATTTATTTTGGGAGAGAGAGTGTGCACACAAGCAGGGGAGGGCCAGAGAGAGAGAGGGAGAGAGAGAGAATCCCAGGCAGGCTCCATGCTGCCAGCACAGAGCCCCACATGCGTCTCTAGCCCACAACCCGTTGTATCATGACCTGAGCTGAGATGAAGAGTTAGATGCTTAGAGCCATCCAGGTGGCCCTCTTTTTTATTATTTTTAGTCTAGAGAATTTGCTTTCAACTTTACAACTCCTCAATGATTGTCAGAGTTGTCAAATTTGGGAATTTTTTGTCAGATTTATGGCAAATGGGAGATAACAAGATTTCGATGAAGATGAATTTTCCACAGATTAACTTTGACTCCATATACTTCAAACCTCATTTCTCCTCTGCTTCTGGCACCAGGTGTCATGACAAGCCCTCCGATTCTTCCATTTCAGTCATACTATATTGAGTGAGTTCACATAGTGGGCATCTGGAGCATTCCTGGAGGCCATTCCTATACTGGCCAAAACTTAACAAGAAAGGAGTTTAGAAACTATCTAAATTTATTCCACTAAATTCGAAGTAAATAAATACATAAATGTGTTATGTGCCAATCTATTAAGGTGTACGATCTCTGTGGGTTTTTTCTATTGTTGTGTAACAAATGAGCACAAATTTTGCAGCATAAAACAACACACGTTTATTATCTCACAGTTTCCAAGGATTGGGAGTGTGGGCACAGCCTAGCTGGGCTCTCTGTTTAGGGTGTCACGAGGGTGATCTTAGTGTCCCCCAGGATGAGGTCTTATCAGAGACTCAACGTGGGAAAGATCCACTTCTAAGAACCCTAAAGTTGCAGGCAGAATTCATGTCCCTGCAGCTGTAGGATTCATGGCAGCCAGCAACAGAGAGATAACTAGCAAGACAGGTGCCATACTCAGGTGTGATCTTTTACCTACACTGAGTCATTCCATCGCCTTTGTGACATTCCACTGGTTACAAGGAAGTCATGTGCCCTGCCCATAATGAAGATGAGGGGATTACCCAGAGGTATGAGTAGCAGGAGATGGGAATCATGGAGCCGTCTTAAAGTCTGCCTACCACAGTCAGTCTTAAGGAGTAGATGAAGAGGGGTGCGTGGGTGGCTTAGTTGGTTGAGCATCTGATTCTTGATTTCAGCTCAGGTCATGATCCCAAGGCCTTGGGATCGAGCCTTGTGTCAGGGCTCTGCCCTGAGCATGGCTCCTGCTTGGGATTCTCTCTCTCCCTCTGCCCTTTCCTCTCTCTCTCTTTCTCTCAAATTAATATATATATATATATATATATATATATATATATATATATCAGATTATATTAAATTTATATGTAATATAAATTATATATATTAAATATATATAATATATTAAAGTATAAACTATATATGAATATATTATATATTAAATATATAATATAAATATATTTCTATATTATTATATATTAAAATATAAATTATTATATATTAAAATATAAATTATTATATATCAAAATATAAATTATATATCAAAATATAAATTATATATCAAAATATAAATTATTATATATAAATATATTTATATATAATATAAATTAATATATTAAATAAAAACATATATGTTAAAAAAGAATAAAGAGAAAATATAAAATGATGCTTGCTATATAGAATAAAAATTTCATGAATTTAAAATAATTTGCATGTATCATTAAGTCCCAATATCTCTATGAGGTAATATGTGAATATTACATAGGCAATGAGAATTTTAACTTTTTCATATTTTAGAGCCCCTAATCAAGCTAGAACATAGATCTCTCAAGTCTCAACATGTAATTGATCCTTCAGTAATAGTAACTTCCTCTAGAAATACTGTGAAGGTAAAATTTTGGTTCTTTGAGATTGCTTTTAAGTACCAGAATCACTCAGCACACACCTTTTAAGCAAAAACAAGTTACTGAGAATTAATTAAGCCCATAGTTTCCATTTGCATGCATTGAAATTCATATTCTTCTGGACGTATCTTGGTATATCACCAAGGCTTCAGATTTATAAACCCAAAGATTTTGTGAACTTTGCTTTATTTTTCTTTTTCAGGTAATCAAAAGTATCCTTATCCGATCACACTTTATTTTATAAAAATTCACACGGAGATGTTCACCTCTATTTTCATTTTTTTAATGTTTATTTATTTATTTTAAGAGAGAGAACAGAGGAGGGGCAAAGAGAGAGGGAGAGACAGAATCCCAAGCAGGCTCCAGTCTGTCAGCACAGACCCCGAGGCAGGGCTTTATCTCATGAACCAAAACCAAGAGTCAGATGCTTAACTGACCGAGCCACCCAGGCTCCCCATCGATCTTTAAATTATCCAAAAAGGGGAGCAAGAACCCTTCTCCATGACTTTAAGAGTAAGTTTACATTGGCATTATGGCAAAATATAACTTGTTTAATTTCAATGGCCCTGTGTCCTTTTTCTTTGCTATCACCCTTAACTAGGTACCATAATATAAACATTCCTTGTTATTACAGTCTTTATCCTCTACACAGATAAGCCCTGGGATTAAAAGGCCATGTTCTTAAAGCAGAGAAAATACAGATGTTTTCACTCGCCCGTTACTGCACACAGCAGTGGTATTAGCCTTTTAGCAGTCTACACCACATTAGCAATCTGAGTGTTTTTTGAATCAAAGCTGAAATTTGTAGTGCCTCTAATGTGTGATGAAGTTGCATATTTTTACCATGCATTCACTCAAGCATATGGGTTTTATAATTGAACTCAAGAGATTGTATTTTGGATTCACTTCTGCTCTAATAGAAATGTACACGTACCAGTGCTTCTGTCTCTATTTGGAGACACAATTTGATGCAGTTTGGTCATCTATTTTAAAGTGTAGGTATGCTTTCATTACTCTGTTAAAAGGCTAAAGTCAGGAAAACTTAATTATGCAAAATAACCTTACTAAATAGCGAGCAGTTTATATTATATCCCCATATGGTCATTTTTAAAGAATTATATGATGATACGAACTAGCAGTGCCCAGAACAAGTATCATCGGAACAAATATGCTTAATATTTTTGAGGAGACATGGAGTTTTAAAATATCCATGTAGTTCTAGTGTTATTGCTTGTAATCAACTAAGTTTTCAAATAAATGTTCCTATTTATATGAATGTTTAAATTATAGACTTTAGGAACACTCAAATTACACTCAGAAGCAAGTATTTCCAGATTTTGCTACTCTTACGGTATCCTTTTTTATTACAATTGAATATCATTGAATCACATTTGACAAAAGAGTGGAAGTAATCAGAAAATTCATTAAATCTTTTTAGATCTCCTTTAAACCTGTGAATTAAAGTTGGACTTTTGGGTAAGTTCGTAGTTTATGGTTATCATCTGTATAAAGTGTCAATTCAAGGGCTGTGATCGTGTAAATTAAATTTGAGTGGTTTTAAATTTTTTTCTTTCACTTACTTTCCTGCCCTTATGTGGAGATGTACCTACATATTTTTCTCAGATGTAATCACACCATTAATTGGGACAGCCATTGTTATAGTCTTCTAATCAATGAAAAGAAACGAACACTACAGAGATCAAAACCATGAAATGGACATTTTTAGTTTAAAATTATTTCCTAGAGGGGCGCCTGGGTGGCTTAGTCATTTAAGCGTCTGACTCTTGGTTTCTACTCAGTTGATGATCTCTCGGTTTTGTGAGTTCGAGCCCCACATCGGGCTCCAAGCTGACAGTGCAGAGCCTGCTTGGGATTCTGTGTCTTCCTCTCTCTCTCTCTCTCTCTGCTCCTCCCCCACTTGCACTATCTCTGTCTCTCTCAAAATAAATAAATATACCTTAAAAAATAAAATAAAAATTAAAATTTCCTAGAATGTTGTTCTTAAGATATTATAATATTTCATTAGGAAATAAATGGAGCACATATTTGCTATTTCAACATGAAAACATAAAAATCACTGAAATTTCTTGAGCATTTACCACTCTCAAGTGTTTGTTTCTGTGTATTCCTACACTCCGCTGTGTTAACTTATCACATCTTCACAACAACTTCATAGAGAAGTAAGATTATTTTCCAAATGTCAGAGAAGAGGAAACTGAGGCACAAGAGGCTAAATGACTAATAAAAGGTAAAGCTGAGATCTAGCCCTGGCTCTGGAGGGCTGACATCCCATCTTCAAGAAGTTAGCACCAACTTGAAACAATCTTTTAGTGACAGCTTTTCCAGTGTATTTTGAAGAAAATGTTTCTCTTGATGAAAATTATAAAATGCAGGGTGCCTGGGTGGATCAGTTGGTTAAGTGTCTGACTCTTGATTTCAGCTCAGGTCATGATCTCATGGTTTGTGGGTTTGAACCCCGTGTCGGCCTGCACTAATAGTGTGGAGCCTGCTTGGGATTCTCTCTCTCTCTCTCTCTCTCTCTCTCTCTCTCTCTCTCTGCCCCTCCCCTGCTCTCAAAATAAATAAATAAATAAACTTGAAAAAGAGAAAAAAAAAGATTATAAAATTCATGTTTGTCTTATCTGCTATTGAACTGCACAAAAAATTTACAGGACATGTCCAAAGTCTACTCTGTTTTTACAATGCAACACTACCACGTAAGGTCAAAATGATCATATTGGTTCTTTTGCATTAATGCCATTTGTTCACAGCTTTCTTCCTAGTGTTTTTCCATTGCTTCTTAGCTTTTTTCATTTCTCAGTGTTGAAAATTTGTTTCCTCTTTTGTTCTTCACAATCAATACCACTTCCCTTCCCCACAACTACCAAGTAATGACAGTAGATATCCTTTAATTGCTCAGCCAACTATTTTGCTCAAACAATTATATTTATTAAAATAACCAAATTGATTTTCTGTCTATAAGAAAAGACATTTTGAAATCTATAGGCTTCTCGGTCAAAGGTTATGTCAATAAAATACTCAGTAAAGTGGAGATTTGGAAATCGTCCAATTAATTTGATCAATAGAGAGACAAACTCAATATATTAAATCCTAAAGGTTTTTTTCTCTTCTGAAATACTGTGTGCAGACTACAATGATACCATCAGCCGGATAATCTCACTGCCACTTGTGTTCCATGGTTCACTCACTCTTCAGTGTTGTAAACAATTGATAGGCACCACCAGTTTTCTCAAAGTATAACCCTTCTCGACAGTTGGTACACAGTTGAGAAGCAAGGCGATTGTAGGAAACCTCAAGAAAATGTGTATTTTAACTGAATTATAATTATTTTCCTAATGAACTCTCTGACTTGTCTTATAAAAATATGATAGGGCGCCTGGGTGGCTCAGTCGGTTAAGCATCCAACTCTTTACTTTGGCTCAGGTCATGATCTCATGGTCCTGAGATCGAGCCCTGCGCCAGCTTCCACACTGAGCATGAAGCCTGCTTAAGATTCTCTCTCCCTCTCCCTCTGCCCCTCCCCACTCACTTTCAAAAAAAAGAATATGCTAATTAACATGAACTTCTACATGACTTCAATATCAATATATGATTTTGACTTTAACATTCTCAACAGAAAGCAGAGATTTGCACGGGGATTTTTGCCCATATCTATTTCACCTGTTTTGGAACTTTGCCTTGTCCAGGTTTTAAGCAGAAATTCAAAGAACCAAATGGTAAATCAATTTTAAAATGTTGTCCTGCCTTTACAGCAATTGCAGTGACAGAGAATTGCTCCATTTCACTCTCAAGGGTTTCAAAACACTAATCATTTTCAAGAAGTCCTCCCATGTCCTGCACCTTCTATTTCATGATGATATCATGAATCATCTGAGATCATGTTTTGTGCTGTGAGAAAGGACAAATTATGTGTAATGAAGAGTCTACTGTTATTCTATTAATAGCTACATTTTCCCAGGGAAAATGATGTTTTTCATTCAAAGTAGGAAAAAAAATGTTAACTCAGTTGGTTTAAGCCACAAGCCTTTATTACGTTCACTGTCAAAGAAAAGATTTGGGCATTAATGCATCATTTTGGACTTGGGGACTCTAAAAAAAATAATCAACTAATGGGGGATTAATCACCTATTTATGAACGTGTCTACTTACGAATAATAAATGGCACAGAATGACTATACTTAAAACAGTCTAAAAGTAAGTGAAAGAGTGAGGCCAGTGTTGTTGTTGTTTTTTTCTTTCATGTATTCATGACACTGTGTGATTATTTTACACATTAAGCTGATTTGTGACTACTGAAAGAGCTGACCCGTTCCCAGAAAATGAGAGTACATAGCAAATATAAGGAAATCCAATATGAACTTTCTGGGTCTATTAGTATGCAGATGAGCCTTCCTAATTACTTCTTAATGTTTTCTATAAGTCATCAAGAAATGCTAATACATCTGTTGAGCCCATGTTTGGACATATATCTATATGTTAAGATACAGAGGGAATACATAAAAATAGAGTATATGATAATACCTATCTCTTTGTGGTTTTTTTAAACGTTTTTTTAACGTTTATTTATTTTTGAGACACAGAGAGACAGAGCATGAACGGGGGAGGGGCAGAGAGAGAGGGAGACACAGAATCTGAAACAGGCTCCAGGCTCTGAGCCATCAGCACAGAGCCCAACGCGGGGCTGGAACTCACGGACCATGAGATCATGACCTGAGCCGAAGTCAGATGCTCAACTGACTGAGCCACCCAGGCGCCCCCATAATACCTATCTCTTAATGCCAAGTCATTTAACTCTGTGGAACTACTAGAATTTGTGAAGTACACATGATTTTTTGTTTTAACATTTTGGTCCAATTTTTGGCCTGTTTTCTCTTTCTCTGTTCCTGCTTGGTGCCAGAATAATGTCTAAAAATACCACATGAATTTACCATCTGTTCTTATTTAAACCTAAAGCAATTTCCCATAATAGTATTTAAGTCAGATAGATATCTTGTTGTCTTACTTTCAAAGCGCATTCTTCATACATATGTATAAGTAGAAATATAATTGGTCTACTTGGTAGGCACTAACCAAAGAGAACTTTTAAAACCATGATCTGTGGGGTGCCTGGGTGGCTCAGTCGGTTGAGCATCTGACTTCGGCTCAGGTCATGATCTCACAGTTTGTGAGTTCGAGCCCCACGTCGGCTCTGTGCTGACAGCTCAGAGCCTGAAGTCTGCTTCGGATTCTGTGTCTCCTTCTCTCTCTGCCCCTCCCCCACTTGTGCTCTGTCTCTCTCTATCAAAACAAACAAACAAACAAAAAAACAAAAAAAAAACCCAACCATGATCTAAGGAAGGAATAGTTATCTTACCCCTAAGATACAAAATTAACTCCATATTTAGGAAAATATTTTTGAATAACGAAAAGTTTTCCATTTGAATTTTTGGCCTGATATTACTGCTAAAATAATCCTATCAAGAATCACTAAAATTTCGGGAGAAAAGTAAAGAAAGGATTTCTATGCTTTCCAAGTTTTTCATTACATTTATAACAATAAACTAGAAGTGTTCCATTTTCCAAAATATTACCTAAAATACAGAACCAAGGGAAAAGTACAAAGGAAAATTAGGTTTATAATTCATGGTGATCATATCAGATTTGCTACTAAGGTTTATTGAAACAGGTACTATAGGTACACGGGTAAGAGACCAAGCAGAAAGTCAGACACCCCACTAGGTACTACAAACAGAGGGCATTTGATAGAGAGGATAGATAGGTGTTCAAAGTCTGAAAGAGCAAAGAGGGAAAGCGGATAGGAAGGGGTCAACATTGTAGAAAGACAGCACCCTTCGGTCTAGAGGAACTAAGTGGGAGAAGCGATGATACTAGAAAGTAGAAAACTGAAGCAGAAGCCCTTGTGGGCGAATACTTGAAACTCTGAGAGTGCATCCATGGCTGTTGCTCAGACCGCTGAGGGAAGTGCCCGACAGCTCAGATGTGCCCCTCTGAGATGATGCCTTGCCGGGAATGCCAAGTCTGGTGGAGATAGCAGGTGAGGGCACAGCTGGTATTTGGCAGGCAGGGGGTAGGAGGAAGCACAGCTTGTATTTCGATCACTGAGATGCATGACCCAGCTGGTGCTCCGACCACTGGAAGGCACGGGGCAGATCGTGCTGCAAGCGCTAAGAGAAATTGGAAGCTGGTGCCTTCCAGTCTCTTCTACTCTTGGAGGCATACAGACCCAAGCAGAAATGGTTATGGACTCATTGTGTCCTCCTCTTGCTTTCAAATAACTCTTCAGTTCCAATTCCTCCTTCCTTCCAGCCACCGGTGACCACTGACCTACTTTTTGTTTGTCTGTGGATTTACTTATTCCGGATAGTCCGTAAAAATGGAAACACACAGTATGTGGCCTTTTATTGTGGCTTTCTTCACATAGCGTAAAGTTTGGAAGACTTGTTTATATTCTAGTATATGTCAATGCTTCATTCATTGTCACAAATGAATAATATTCCATCGTGTAGTTATGCCATATTTTGTTTATCCAGTCATTAGTTCATGGACATTTGGGTTATTTCTACCTTTTGGCTCTTATGAATAATGCTGCTATGAATATTCATGTACAAGTTTTTGGGTGAACATATGTTTTCAGCTAGAAATCTAGGAGTAGAATTGTTGGATCTTATGGTAGCCCTACGTTAATTTTTGGGAGAGCTGCCAAAATATTTTTCAAAGCCAGCTACTCTATTTTATATTCCCAATAGCGATGTATGAGGGTGTCAGTTTCTCTGCACCCTCACCAACACTTGTTATTGTCCACGTTTTTTATTATAGTCCTAATGGGTGTGAAGTGGTATCTTACTGTGGCTTTGATTTGTAGTTACCTAATAACTATTTTGAGCATGTTTTCATGGACTTATTTGTCATTTGAACATCTTTTCATGGGCTTATTTGTCATTTGTGTATTTTTTGGATAAATCCCCATTCCTTTGTCAATCTTTTTTTTTCTTTAGGCAGAAAGAGCAAGCCAGGGAGAGGGGCAGGAGGAGAGATAGAAAGAATCTTAAGCAGGCTCCATGCTCAGCATGGAGCCCCATGCAGGGCTCCATCCTGCGACCCTGGGATCACGACCTGAGCTGGACTCAAGAGTCAGACGCTCAACCAACTGAGCCACCCACGCGCCCCTCCTGTGTGTGTTTTTAAATTACATCATCTTTATTGTTGAATAGGAAAAGTTCTTTATATATTCTGGATACTAGATTCTTACCAGATAAATGATTTGCAAATATTTCCCCATTCTGTGGGTTGACTTGTCAGTTTCTTATGTGGACCTTTTGAAGAACAGGAGTTTTAATTGGGATGAAGTCCTGTTTGGCTATTTTTTTCTTTGGCTGCTTGTGCCTCAGGTGTCATAATTAAGAAATAATTACCTAATCTAAGGTCACAAAATTATCTTCTAAAAGTTTTGTAGTTTTAGTTTAAATTCTTACACTTAGATCTTTGATCCATTTTGAATAAATTTTCATATATGTTATGAGGTAAGGATCCGACCTCATTTTCTTGCATGTGGATATTCAATTGTTTGGCCCCATTTGTTGAAAAGCCTATTCTCTCTTTCTATTGAAAGAGGCTCAAAATCATTTGACAATACATGTATAGCAGATTTTCCCCTAAACTCTCAGTTCTAGTCCATTGACCTGTATGTCTGTCTTTATGCCAGTTTCCACTCTGTCTTTTTTAGTTATGTTTTTAAGTCTTCATCTTTTACAGTTTTACACTGGAGTGTATTATAAATAAAATAATACAATGTGTAGGATTTACTTGTAAATAATCCAAGGGTTGAGGGTGATAAAAATGGGTAGATATAGATACACAAGTTAAATAACAGTGGCCATATG
The DNA here is from genome assembly GCF_016509475.1 of Prionailurus bengalensis. Taxonomy (NCBI): domain Eukaryota; kingdom Metazoa; phylum Chordata; class Mammalia; order Carnivora; family Felidae; genus Prionailurus; species Prionailurus bengalensis. The sequence goes on along the minus strand of NC_057343.1, from coordinate 103,813,745 downwards.
TTGGTCGTTTTATCGTAGTTACTATATATGGTTGTTACCATATGTTGGTAGCCTGGGTGATGTATGCACAGAAGTTCTTTACACATCCTGATTTTTATATATTTTATATTTTTTATAACAAAATATGAACACAGTACCACCACCTATACCACCACCATATTGTAGGTCTGTAGGAAGCAAAGGAGTAACTTGGATTTACTTTTCCCATGCATATATGCTTTCCCAGCATATATCAGGAAATGTATATATTTTTCCTACCCATGAATACTGAGAAAAAAATGGTCAAAAAATGAAGAAACAGAGGAAAAACATTATAATTTTTTTTGCAAGATTTAGAGCTTCACAATCAATATACAAACATTACCGGCAGAAGAAATCGCTGGTGTCCAATTGAAAGGAAGAGGAGGAAATGCAGACAGGGAAGTGCAAGGTTAAGGTTGACATTTCTGGATCCAGGAGAGGAGCATATTGGAGAGAAATAGTTCAGGTCTAACCCAACTGACCTGTAATTGTTGTCATGTTGTAAGCATGCTCCTGACCCTGATTGCTGTTAACAGGTTGGTTTTTTGTTTGTTTGTTTTTGTTTTTTGCTTTTGTTTTTTTGCAAATAGATAAATGTTGATACGATTGTTTACCCAGTGTATTTTATGCAAATCCTATGAGTGATTTTCTAAGAAATAAGTTTTGGAACCAAACTATATTCTTAAGTTAATAATTTTGACCGAGCATACTGTGTTTTGCTGTCAACCTTGCTAGGATATTTGAATGGTATGTTATTTCAGTGCTACCCAATAATGTTTCCGGGCATTCCCCAGAGACCAGATATGTGCTGTGGCTCTTTGTAAATATCTGAACAGAAGAAATGCAAATAGAAGATGTTCTTATGGACTATTTCAACAGTCTTTCAACACGAAGACTAGAAGATGTTTTTGTGGAGTATTTCAACAGGAATTCAGAAACTGATCCAAAGTGTCTATTCACAAAAAACAATATTGATATCAATGACAAAATCCAAATCAGAGTAAGCAAACAAAATATTTTCACTGTTAGAAAGTAAGTCAGATTTATGGAGCAGTAGGTACACTAATCTTAAAGAAGCTGTGGACCAATTTGTAACAATTTGATCAACATTATTGAAAAATGAAATTTTTATGCACTGAAAAAGAGCAAGATACATAATAAAAGAACAAGATCATGCAATAGGGCAGTTAATGCTTTGGGGGGTTTATTTATTTATTTATTTATTTAATGTTTATTTATTTTGAGAGAGAGAGAGAGAGAAAGAGAGAGAGAGAGTGAGCCGGGGAGCTGCAGAGAGAGGCAGAGAGAGAATCCCAAGCACTGTCAGTGCAGAGCCAAACATAGGGCTCCATCCCGTGAGTGTGACCTGAGCCCAAATCGGGTCAGATGCCTAACCGACTGAGCCATCCAGGCACCCCGATGCTTTGTGGGTTTTAACACTTCATTTTAAGGAAGATCATTTCTAATTATTAAACATGTGTGGCATTATCTTTCTGTGAATTAAATAATTTGCCATTTATTTGATGTGAATGCTATTTTCTTTAATGTTTTCTGACATAAGATGTTCCTATCAGAGCTCGCTTTTACACATTATTGCAAGACACAATCCTGCAAAGCCATACTTTTTTTAGTATATCGGTTTGTTACATTAAATCTCTGAAGGTATAGTGTAAAAATGGCTTACAGTTCATTCTCATTCATTATCACAGAAAATGTATTATAAAAATAGAGGGAAAATTATGATTTCGGGACTCCCTGAGAATTTCCAGGAATTCTGGTTTCTCATTCCAGAATCTTGATGATAATTGTCTGTCAGGAATTTGGAAATACTGTTTGGAAATATATTCTATTTTGAAGGTGACGAGCTATCGTATGAAGACCAGAAGCATGGAGGTAATGGCACATTATGCTCCAGAAAGACAGTGGCCTAAAGCTAGGAAGCTTTTAGAAATGACAAGTTATCCCTCAGAATGAGTTAATGGAGCCATTCCTCAGACCCAGACACTCAGTGGGAAAGAACACTTGGTAAAAGACCAGACTTTTTGTATCTCCTGGAATGGGAGCTCAAAATACGATTTGGCCATTGTGGAGTAGGATGACCCCTTAAAGGTAGAACATTCCAGAACCTCTGAGATTTGGAAAGAATGTAAGTTCTGAAAGTAAGAAGTAAGTGAGCCTTAGATGTTCAGCCTGCAGGAGAGAAGGGGTAACTCAATTACTGTTGTATAGTGTGTCCAAAACGGCCCTTCTTGACTACCTTGGAAAGTCTGACAGAAGGCAGTAGAAGTGGCTTCAAATAGAAATAAGAAAATCACTATTAAGTTAGGCTACAGGCCTTAGTGAGCTTCAGATCTTTTTCCTGTGTTATTATTGAATAAATAAATCCATCCATTACACATAAGTCGTCTTGAAATTTAAATCAGAAGAAATATTAAGCTTAGTTAAGAGTTTATTTCTCTTCGCTTAGGACATTGTTGGTGGAAGGTTGGGGGAGGGGTGGTGTGTGTGTGGCCTGGGTGGCAATGTAGGACGTAGAGGAATGGTGACGTTACATATTTATGTCACCAGCCCACTATTACACAAATTCTTGATGAAAAACATGAGGCGATACTTTGGGAGCATGAAAGATTTAGTGTATCTTCCAAGGCAGTGGTTCTTTCCTTATTAGTCAAGATGCTGAGGCTCAGTGACCATTTCATAGATACAGCTGACATTTTGCAAATTGCAAACAAGCATGGGCAAGCTACTTTATTTTCAAGTGATTTACAGAGGCAGAAAGAGAATATCATACCCACAAATATGCTTACTCGAAATAGAACGTTTCCATTCATTTTTCACATGAAAAGTTTTGACAGTGGAAGTGAACTGGCTTTGGCAATTTTTCTATTTGCCTTTTAATACTTGCTGCTCTTTTACAGAGAAACTTAAAGTTCAATTAAGTGTATTATACCATGTTGAAATTGTATAACATTTAACTAAAAACCTAAAAGCAATAATGCTTTTCAAGAATGGAAAAGAGGTATAATAGTCCATTAGAAGTGGATTATTTGTATCATTAAGGAGAATGATTATGTGCTTTTGAATGAGAAAACACACTGAAGAAACAGAATTTGATGGTGAGCGAACATTTGGTTAATAGTTATGCAGCATACATTCAAGAGGAAATAAAGATATGTGTATGAGACTAATAGACAAAAGAATTTGAAACACAAGTTGCATGTAGCATTAAAACACAGTTATTTCTGGAGAACCCATAAGAAGATTTTGCATCCGTTCGTATCATCGTGTTAATATTCATTTTTCAAATATATCAACTTTGAAATATAATATGCCATTTCCCCTGCTATTAGAAACTTAAATGGCTGCCATTGAAGGATTTATAGTGGTTAATCCAGATGCTCCCCAATTCTTCAGTCAAAATGCAAGTATCTCAGTCACAACCCATATACACTCCTTCTTCTGTATTATAAACCGTGATTTCATCTCCGTCCCCAACCAACCATGAGACTTGAAACATAACCTGCCGATTATGTGGAAATGTACAGAATTGTATGGGATTAGGGATGGCTGGCTGACTTAGGTGTGTATGTAATGCATATACGGGTGCTTACACATGAATGATACTTACTTTCTTCCCCCCCCCCCTTAATTATTGAAGTAACCAATGGCCAAAAAATTCAGGAACTAGTCTTATATAAGGAGTAATAGGAAGGCATAGAGGAACCTCCATACAGGAACGTCCCTTAAAAATATGACTATAGGTCTTTTTTTTTTCTTGTTGGAAAAATTAATACATCATTGAAGATGAAACATTCAGAATTACTAGGAGCAGAGAATAGTATTTTCCTTTTGATATTCTCGAAATAAAGGTAATGAAATCACCCTATTATCTTAATCTTTCATGTGCCTGTGTGTGTGTTGTTTTGTCTTAAAAGCCCGAAGGAGGGAATCACACACACACACAGACACGTATGCATGAACAATAAAATGAGATGAGATGAGGCAGCACAGATACGCATCATCAAATAAAAAAATGTTGTGGGGGCGCCTGGGTGGCTCGGTTGGTTAAGCGTCCAACTTCGGCTCAGGTCATCATCTCACGGTTAGTGGGTTCAAGCCCCGTGTCAGGCTCTGTGCTGACAGCTCAGAGCCTGGAGCCTGCTTCAGATTCTGTGTCCCCCCCTCTCTCTCTGCCCCATCCCTGCTTGTGCTCTGGCTCACTCTGTCGTTCAGAAAAGAATAAACATTAAAAAAAAAAATTTTTTTTAAGTTGTGATGTTTACTTGTACCCTGCATTTGAGCATCACCAAGAGACTCTTTTCCAGATTACTTAAAATTTTACTTCGTGATTTCAAAATTTTATCTTATGTTCTCCTGTTTCTTTTATTTTTAATTTTTTTTCAACGTTTATTTATTTTTGGGACAGAGAGAGACAGAGCATGAACGGGGGAGGGGCAGAGAGAGAGGGAGACACAGAATCGGAAACAGGCTCCAGGCTCTGAGCCGTCAGCACAGAGCCCGACGCGGGGCTCGAACTCACGGACCGCGAGATCGTGACCTGGCTAAAGTCGGACGCTTAACCGACTGCGCCACCCAGGCGCCCCTGTTCTCCTGTTTCATAACATCTGAACTCTAAGTTTCCAGAAACACTCCTTCAGCCTCAACTTTGTGGCTTCTAATCTGCTGTGATTTGGGAAATCATATAGTGTATCTTGCTCTAATTGTGTCCAATATCAGATGAAAGAAAATAGGTCTGGGGCGGGGGTCTAGAGGGCTCTACATTCACTTCCTACTAGTTCTTCACATGGCCCTGGATGATCACTGAGTTTCGGGTTTTTTTCTTCTTTTACAGAAAGAGAATCCAACACGAGGCTGGATTCCATGGTCTCTAAACTCTTTGATAGCTCTGGGATTTGTTGTGGTTCTCCAAGGCAATTTTTTTGTTGTTATTTTCTGATTCCTATTTCTCTTCTTAGTTTGCTGGATAAGTGACCTCCTTTTGAAGTGTTATTGTATTTTATTCTCTCAATTATTTAGTGGCAAGATCTTTCCTAAGAATCCAAGTTGAAAATGAAGCTTAAGAAATAGATTGTATAAGCCGCCCTTCTGTGCCACTTTAAAACATTCCATAGGTGTGGCTGCAAAGATTTACGATAATATACTTGTATTGCCCCAGCAAGTCACATGAAATCATCAATAAATATTTGATGCTTGGATGAGGGAATGAACATGTAACCAAGTAGGTCAGGTAGTATCATGTATCAATCAGAGAATAGGATTTACATTTTAACAGCTTTTCTATCATTCTTTATTTGTTTAGTTTACAAACAAAAGCATACATTGTCCTTCCTTCTAAATTTAAATGTAGAGTATTCCGATCCACGTGGACAGAGACTAATTCTTTTGACAGAAGTTATTTTGCGTTCAGTTATTTGTTAGTGGGCTTTTCCTGAATATTCCATAACCTAATACTGTAAATGAGAGATAGTCATTGCAATGTATGCATGTTAACATATATGCATATGTTATACAGATATGAATATGAATGAGGAAATGACTAACAATGATTAGCAGTTTATTAAAAGGATTATTTTTTATTAAGTAGCTGTGTGCACCGAACCTAATTTCTTTCTTTTTACAACTTCCCCTTCTATTACAGGCTGTTAAGCTCAGAACCTAGATCAGCTAAGCAGCAGACTCAGTAACAGTAAATGAAGTGCTGTGAGCTTACATCAGACTAATTAGTCTAAGGGATAAAAAAAAAAAAAGAAAAAGAAAAAAGGATGGGGGAAGGGTTTGGGAGGACTTTTCAGGTTGCTTTGTGAAAGGCAGTTTGCTTAATTAAGCCAACCACTAATTGTTAAATATTTTTCAGGCATTAACAGAGCTACTCTGAGTGTAATTAAATTTTGATTTTAGTGGTATTTGCAGGGATTAAAGTCACAATCTGCTGAGGCACTGGGGTTAGTTAATATTCACTTCACTGCCACAGCTGTCCTCCATTATAATACAAAGGACAGGAAAAGAGACAGCAGAATGGGGGTGAAGTAATGAGAAAGCTATTCATTCATCTGAACCAGCTCGTCACTCCACAGCCTTGTACAAATGGGTCTGAGCTGGATGACACACAACCAGGCATTAAATCCGATTTAATTTGATACATAAAAGGATGCCTAAGCCCTGTGCATTTTTTATTTTTATACATGAGACTCTGGAATGGATTTTTTAAAAAAGATAATCATATGATTATCATACGTTTCCATCCAAGTGGTATTTCTGGACTTATTAACTCTACAGGGGTCCACCAGGATTGTAAACCAATTCCTGCTAAGCCATTATTTGTCCCAACTGAGCGTGAATGAACCCTGTGGAAGGTAGTGGTGACTTTAAATCCCTAGTAAAATCTAAACTGGCAGGATTAATGTTTTGAGGGGTTTTTTTTTTGGGACTGAGCCTGCACCCTCCCCCACAAAAAGCCCTAAGGGTTTATATCCGCTTGAAATGGATGAAGCTTAGCATCATGTGATTGACAAGGAACATTCCTACTGATGGCTCATATTTCTGGGGTTTTATGTGTTGTTTTGTTAAGCAGTGTCTCCCAGTTACTACGTACTCTGAAAAGAGGGTAGACATAGAAAGACATCATCCTATCCTCCCTTCCAACGGTACCCTCCCTAACATAGGAGTCTAACCTAGCATCTACTATTATTTCGTATTCAGTGATTGGCTCTTGATGGTAGCATTTTCAGGATGATCCGTAATTCAGAGTTCCTGCATCCACATGGAGGCCGTCAGTGGTATTTGACCAGCCTTGGAACTAGCTTTTCAGTACAATTTATCACTTACATCTTGTATTGATGAAAATCATTAATAAAATTAAATAAAATAAAAGCCACCATAGCTTGGAGTGCTCCTAGCGTTTATCTTGATACTTGACATTAGAATAAGAGATGGGGGTGGGGGAGGGGAGCAGGAAAGAGAGGGGAAGGCGGGGGAAGGAGATCAAATCTAGCGAAATTCCATCTCAAGGGAATTTGACTACAACATTTCTATTTATAATGAGACAAGTTCAAAGACCAAATGGCTTATATTAAACATGAGATCTCTTCTATAATCGAGTTAAATTACTATATAGCAAACCCTGCCATTTGAGTTTATTCTATAACAAAAGATATTGTCTAGCTGTTTCTGCAGGCAAAGAGAAGCAGAGAGATGATGAATGGATTGTATAGAGCAATCACCTTGAATTTCAATTTATATTTGCATAATTTAATTCTAGTGTTAAGATGACACTGGCCCAAAGGACTAGGTTACTTTTCTTAAGGGGCTTTGATTTTTCACTTCACATGAGGTCCCACTCAGCAACTGGGAAACAATTTCTATTAGATAAGCCAAAGCTTCCAATATAAAAGAGCACAATGCAGTGCCTTGGGAAGAAATTTAACAGAAAGCAACAAGCATTAACCACGCAGTCCAAATAGGCTATGGAATTGGCTCATGATGTCCCATTCTCTTGGGTCTCTAAATGACTAGATCTAACAGGGAGCCTTCTTGTCCTACACTAGTTATGCCTCCTTGCTACTTTCTACGTTGTGACCCTTTCTCCTATCCTCTGGTTTGGACACCTCTCTCGGTGACTTAGTAACAGCTCGTGTGATCATTTCTGCTTGCTGCCCTTCCCTCAGTTTCTGAGATAGCTACCGCATTCCGTTTCAAAACTTTTCATCTAGCAGAGAAAAACATCACTTTTTTTCCCTCCTATACTGTGGTTATTTTAGTAAATGAGTGTATTAAACAAACAAATAAAAAACCCACTCCTGGGCAGGTCATTTTTCTCTTCAGCCTTTCTTTTATTATCGGTCACATGTACTCATCAGCATGAATACATGAATTTTCTATCTCATTTTGGTTGTAGTCTGTGAAGCCTTCCTCTCTACTGCCTTTGCCTAGTAGGGAGAGACTATATCTTCTTTGCTTTAAGGTATCTCACCCCCAGTATATTATCCAAATAAGGATCTAAACATGAGAAACAAAATCTCCAGTGATTTCCATGAATAATACTCATAAATTTTTACTATCACTGTCCCTTTAGATGCAAAGATAAAGCCTAAAATCTACCCTCATTATGGCACATCGCTTTCAGTCTCAAGAGACAGAAGCTGAGATATGTTATGCTGATTAGCCCACAATTTTCTGTTGGTTCCTGGCGAAGAACAACTGTGGACAGTTTTAGAATGGTTGTTCAGGAACGGGGTTTTCCATTACTGTGAAAACACCAAAGCTAGCTAGCTACCTACACAGCATAGATAGTAGCCATCTGTATGGCTGCTAGAGAATCATGTTTCAGTTAAACTGAGCTACCCTTTTGCCAGTAGGATTGAAATGACTCTAGTCTACACTGTCCACATTCATGAAAGAGAACTACAGTTTTGCCTGTGGGAACACAAGACTGCCCCAACTGTAATTTGCACCCACCACCAAGCTATCGCGCTTAGAAAGTAGGGCCTGCTTGACATTTCTAGATGTATTCCAGCCAAATTGATGCATCAGCAGTTTATATCAGTGAGCAAGGCACTCATCAACCAAGATGCACTTGCAAGTTAGTTCTTTTCAGGCAAAATCGGTTTGGAGACTAAAACCTCCAAGAAAAATTCCCCCCACATTAAAAACATGACAACCAACTTTGTTCTTTGCCCCAAGTTCTAAACTAATGCAGCATGGCAGGTATTATTTTTATTATCCTAGTGATTTGTTGGAGAAATAAAATTTATTTTAGGGTCAACCAAACTATAAAACAAACTCAAATAATTCAATTGATTGATTCATTTTTTTAATCTCTTACTCTTTTCTGGAGCTTACCTTTGAAGAGTCTCAGCTTTCTCTGCATCCTCAATCATTCTTAATAGGCTTAAGAACACCTCTGGCAATGTTTAGATTACCATTATATTTCCTTTTGAGTTATTTGGTTCGTACTCAAAAAGGAAAATTGTTAGGATCGTTGATTCTTAAGGTTCTCCAACACAGTCTCAACTTGAAGGTAGAAGTAGCATTGTTCTCTTGGAATGTCTGATTTGTTAGATGATCACAAAATGCTTCGGAAGCATGTTGCAAAGTTTCAGTTACAGGCTTTCATACAGCAGGTATGTAAGGTACTAAAATTTAGGCCAAAATCATGCAAGAAATTCTTAATAGGGTCTGAAGGTAAAGCTGAATCAATTGTTTCTTACCAAGATGTTTCTCCATTATTACCAAGATGTTTCTCTGTATGTTCTTACAGGGGGGGAAAAACCTCTTTTCACTGTGATGTGTGTTACTGCTTGTTTTGCATCCATGGGGCGGGGGGGGGGGCGGGGGGGCGAGGGGCAAAGTCCCACGATGACCTGTGTCAGCCATGTGGTTATATTGCCCTGCTCTTTGTGAGATACAAATATTTAAACCGTGCAAAGACTTTGCCTTCCTAACTCAGAATTCTGTGCTTACAAGACCATAGCCATTAAGTGATTGTAAACAGTATAGTTTGAATCTTGTGGCCACCCTAGAAGATCAAGTTGGGAGAATTTAGACTGTGGGAAAGCAAATGCTTGTTTAAACACATGTATGATATAATTAAGGGAAAGCTCTAGGGAAATCATCCAAAGCACATAAGAATCAAATAGATTCACTTTAACAAGAATAAAAATTCTATTCAGAGAGAAGCTTTTTGTGACTTTCTAAGAGATCCTACTTGAAATAAAATGGGGAGGGGTAGAGATTATAATTCATTCCAGAACTATATAGCATAAGTAAATGAACAATAAAAATGATAAATTGGGCAATAAAAAAGATTACAGAAATAATGCTTTCACATATTGGGCATTCATTAAATTGACTTCTCAATGTAATTACTTTAACATTTCTATTTCTGATTCAGTACAGATTTTTGGATCATTAAATTAGATAGTAAATACTATACATTTTTCAGGAAGGTAATTTATGGTCTAACAAATTCTCCAGCAGAGAGTAAGAATGTCTGATGACCAGACCAGCGTTTTCTGTAATAAAGTGTTAGAACTCAAAATCATTCTTTAAAACCATTTTAACAAATACGTATTGTGCACCTGCTCCATGAGGCATTTCACAGTAAATTAGCACATAATTGACACACAGCAGTGATTTCATATACCTCTGTATTCCCATAGGATTTTGAGAATACTCTTTATACATTATATATTACATAGTCTATATGTTATACATCATATAATAATTACTTTGAGTGTGAGTTTTCATTCCCACGTGAATTGCAACAATGGTACTGTCGCTGCCTACAAGGAACTCACAACTTCGGAAGAAAAGCACATACGCAACTAAACGAGTATCGATAAAGCACTGTAAGACAGATAAAGTTGCAATTAATTTTTCCTGGTAAAGGTAGAAAGGCTTTAGTAATAGTATATGATCTAAGTCTTTGGAATATAGGATTTCACTAGATAGTGAGGGAAGGAAAGAATGTTCTGGGCAGTAGAACAGGTGCAGATATGTGGAAGTGCATGGCATCTGCAATCACTTGTGGAGGCTTGTTTGTCCACCTAGGAGGTGGCTAGACATACAGAATCTTAGCTTCCATCCTTGAACTTCTGAATCAGAATCTATATCTTATCCATATCCCCAAGTTACTTGTATGTCCATTAAAGATTGAAATATACTAACTTTTTTATAACTCTTGCACTGTTGGAGTATTGGAAGTCTACGTTACCGGAAAAAGGTAGACAGAAACTAAATGAGCATAAAACTAGACCACACAGTTCATCCTAGAGGTATGGTGGGCCACCTGAGGTTTCGTACAGGGCAGAATAACATTACAGAACCATAGTTTCAGTAGGATAATGCTTGTGGAAAATGATAAAGAAGGAAATTAGGACATTTTTATAAGATTTTAGGTAAAAGATCATGATGGATCCCTGGCTTAATACAATGGTATCAAGAATTGAAAGAATTAGACATATTCCAGAGAAATACCTCAGGAAGGATTGTCAGGATTTTATCATAGCTATCAGAAGCTATATTCAGAGATGAAAGATGGAGAAAAGAAGTTGCTTCAGGAAGTGACTAGTTTCATGATGATGCCTGTAATATATTGTGTGTATGTATTACAGTTTAAGGAGGACTTTATCCATGTAAAATTTGTTGGGTGGATGGATGGATGGATGGATGGATAGATAGATAGATAGAGCTACAAAGGTAAAGGGACTTTAAAACTAGGATGCCAGATTGGTCAAAGTAGTAACACTAGTCATCTACTTATTCAGTCATTCATTTATTCAACAATGTTTGTTAAATGTCTGACATCTATATACACTGAATACTTATGAACCCCGAGGAAGCTGAGTCTTTGTCTACAGGAACTCATGTTCTAGAAGACACAAAAAAACCAAACAGGTAGGTGAATGAGAGTATAATATAATTTCAAGTGGAAATTACTGTTCATGTTATTTTTTTTTCTTTTTTCTTTATAGTAGGCTCCATGCCCAAGATGGGCTTGAACTCATGATTCTGAGATTGAGAGTCATGTGCTCTACTGGCTGAGCCAGCCAGGTACCCCTAGTGTTTATATTATTAAAAAAACAACAACAGGGTTAATGGAGTCAGAGGTCAGAGAAGGACTCTCTGTGAACCAGGTCTTCATGACAATAGGAAAAAAATGAAGTATTTAGAACTGTTTTGGGAAAATTCAACTACCTTTAAGAAGGCATTTATTTTGTTTCATTGTTTTGCAGGAGAAATTGATTCATTAATATTTTAAGGGTAACTAAGATAATACCTTACCTCTGTGTGATTTTTCTGTTTTCCATTTTCACATGTTATCACACTGATCTATTATAATCCTTCTGAAGGGGACAGAGGACAGGCTTTACAGATAAAAAGTCCACATTTCAAACAGGTGGAGTGGTTGGTCAAGATTACATACCTAAAAATTATGAAATCTCTCTGATCTTATAGATGACTTGGCTATTAAATAGCGACTTATGCCATGAAGTCTTCTAAGCACCAAGACAGAGCTTTAAGCTACAGAATTCAAAACATAAACCTAACTGTGGTAGATTACAGACAACTGCAAATTCTTCCCTATTGCTCCCTTTGAGGAGTGAAGTCTAATTCTCTTCCCCTTCAATCTGGTAGGTGACTTACCTACCAGACTTACCTACCATGACTTAATTGCTAATAGCTTGTAGAGAAAGTGATGTGATACTTTGTGACTTATGAAGCTAAGCCTATGGAAGCCTAGAAGTTTCTGTCTTTGCTGATTACATGACTCACTGTGGGGAGAAGCCAGCCACCAAGGAAAAAGTCAAAGTATCCAGAGACCACCATGCTTATAAGGAAGACCAAATGAGCCAATGTGGAGAAACTACATGGAGAGAGATACCCAGCCGCTTCAGCTGTGCCGGCCACGCTGGGCCCAGTACAAGATCCATGAGTGAAGGAGCCTTCCAAGGACTCCAGATCTAGTTGCCATTACCCAGCCATCACATGAGGAAAACCCCAGGAAGAACTGCCCAGTGGGATCCAGTCAATCCACAGAACTGTAAGAGATACTAAAAACTTACTGTTTGATGCCCTCAAGTTTTGTGGAAGTTTCTCACATAGAAATAAACAACCACAACACTCATTCTTTTCAAGAGGAATATGATGAAATACAAAATAATATAAATGAATGGATACTGACCAAAGAGCTTGGAAAGTAATTCGTTCTTCCATAAGTATTTCATTCCACAGCATCGGCATAGACTTTCACATAATCAAATGACAGTTTCTTTTTTAAGTCACGACTTTATTTTGAATGTATAAGGTGTTGTAAATGTAATACTCCGAGTAAACAGCACAACATCAAAGAGAAAGGGAGGATAGGAGAGATTTCACAATTTGCAGAGATTCACAGAAACTCAGTGATAAAACTTGGAAGCCTTAGGTCTCTAGATTCATTTTTTTCCCCTTTCTCAGAGATTGTTTTAAAAATCAGTATTTCAGCAGATGATGAAATCACCATGGTATTATTTGACTACCAGATTACACTTCGTATTGTCAGATGAATTCAAGTATTGTATAAATTGGACCTAACACTTCAGAAAACAGTACTATTTGGTTTTCTGATACATTGTATTAAACTATATTGGTTGGCAATTTAAAAGCAAATGTGCTCACAGGAAAACTAATCTATGGCAATGGAAATCAGAAAAGCAGTTACCTGTAGGTGAGGAGGCTATTGACTGGAAAGAGGCAATGAGAACTTCTGGGGCATGGTGGAAATTATCCAGAACTTGACTGAAGTGTAACTTACATGAGTGTGTATATTGATTAAAACTCACAGCACTGTATTCTTAAGATCTGAGTGTTTCATTGGATATAAATTAGTCCTTAGTTAATAAAGACAATAACAAAAAGGAAGGAGAGAGAGATTTTGTTCCTTCACATAAGAAAATGGCTTTTCGATTGCTTTGTCGGTAGTAGTGAAGGGTTTGGTATTAAATACCCTCGTTCTCTGTTTTTCAATTGTGAAATGGGTGGGTGAGGTCAAGGGTATGTACATCTGTGTTCATAAACCAAAGTAAAGATAAACAAAGCAAAGCTAAACAAAGCCACTCAGAGGCTACGTATATGTGACCACAAAACATTAGTGTTAGGAAGGGACTGATTAATTCATTTAATCCAACTTTGTTTCATTTTACAGACAATCTAGACCTAACTAACAAATCCAGTAAACAGCTGTTCTCTCTTAAAACTTGATGTGGAAAATGAATATGTTGAGTCATTGGTTGAGGAGTAGAAGCCCATTGAGCCAGAGGAATTGGATCAGTAATGAAAATAGGTTAAAGCTGATATTCAAAAAGAAAGGAACCCAGATAATGCCAGCATTTTTGTTTACGTCAACATGAATTAGATTTAAACATCCATTCTTCACAGTCTTTTGATGATGGACTACAGCCTTGTGTTGTTTCCTCTGCAAGTGGATGCCCCAGTTAGAGAGCAGTCATAGATAGATTGTCATCGATAAAGAGAGGTAAGGGAGTGCAGTGGGAAGAGAATGTCTTCTGGATAAGGCTGCCTCAGTTCTAAATCTCAGCTCTGTTCCTTGCTGGCTGTGTAACTAAATGGGAAGTTGCATAGCCTCTCTGTGCCCTAGCTTCCTCAAATGACAAATGGCACAATGTTACCCACCACAGAGAGTAGTCATGAGGAGTCAGTGGGTTAATATTTCTAAAACATTTGGAATAGATCCTGGTGCATTGAAAGTGCCATTAAGTGTTTACTTAATAAATAAAAATGAAGCAACTTCTATAGTGCATCAGCTTTGACTTCTACTTTAGTTTCTTTAGATGAGTAAGAATTTTAAAAGATCTTTTTTCCTGTTTTTTTTTTACAGTGGTCTCGTCTATTTCATTTGATGGCAAATTTTTGTTATATTTTAAAGATTTTTTAATGTTTATTTGTGTGTGTGTGTGTGTGTGTGAGAGAGAGAGAGAGAGAGAGACAGAGACAGAGACAGAGAGAGGGAGAGAGACAGAGAGAGAGAGAGAGAGAATCCAAAGCAGGCTCTAGGCTCTGAGCTGTCATCACAGAGCCCGACATGGGCATCAAACTCGTGAACCGTGAGATCATAACCCAAGGCGAAGTAGGATGCTTAACTGACTGAGCCACCCAGGCGTTCCTCTTTTTTGTTGTTATTTTAACAAATCAACTTTATCAAGTCTTTCTTCAGCATAAATTTTCCTTCTGTGGAAACTCAGTAGTCTTTACATTCTAATCTGGCCACTTGGTGTGACACTTATTAAATGAAACAGTAATAATAAGAACTAACATTTGTGTGATATTAACATAGTAAATGCTTGGTAGACACCAATTCAGCAAGTGGGGTCAAGTGAACAAATACACCTGAGAATAGCTCAGACGCCAATTGCTTACAGAATACAGTGGGCATGAGTCACTATATTTTATGGAGAGAAGGAGAACTTTACCTAATCCAGTGAGGTTAAAGGGTTGCTACTCTACTATGAAACTGTCATCTTAAGATACTTGGAGCCTTTGTGCTGTTTCATACTTGAACTTGAGAGATCTACGTTTATAATTTATAAATCTAATACTTCTCTCATCCACTGAACCTCTATTTTTCAGGAAGTATCATTAATACTAAATAGTTTAGGGGGGGAAATCACATAACAATTCTCAACAAGTCTTTAATACCCAGAGATTACATTTTATAGTATCAGATGAATCCAAGTGTTACATAAATTATACATAGGACTTAACTCTCGAAGCAGTGTGATTTGTTTTTCTGATATACTGTTACGCTCTGTGGCTTGGCAGTTTGAAAGCAAATGTGGAGATCTAATCTGTGGGCACAGAAATCAGAAAAGTGGTGACCTGTGGGGTGGAGACAGGGTTGCCGGAAAGGGACTCAAGAGAATCACCTTGGGTGGTAGAAACGGTCTAACTCCAGATTAGGGTGTGCATTCCACAGGGATGGCTATGTGACCTAGATCCCCTCCCCCCGCCCCACTTCCGTGCCCTCTCCAGGGCTGTAGATGCCCACTGCCTTTTCAGTTCACCCACTCTTCCTACCTGCCTCCCGCCCCCTGCCAGCACTGTTCATGAGTAACACGTCAGCAGCCACAGCATGGCTTTCCCACATGCATATCTGGCCAGAACAGGACAGGAACTGACTCTGTGATAAAAACGTGTCTTAGAAATTGACACTGACATGAGCTGAGCCCCTATATGTGTTTTAAAACCATCTGTTGGACTACTTCGTGCTGAGGGTTGACAGATCACATTCCATTTCTTCCATTCTGCTCAGAAAAGTGGTGGGGCCAAGTAAGGACAAGGCAGTAACACATCACTTGCCTACACGGGCTAAGCATGCATTTCAAAGATAAATACAAAAATCTCCAACCAGTGCTGAAAAGCATGCGTTTTCATCCGAGACAGGCTGATTACAGCCTCACCAGCAGGGCTGTGTGTTGATCCCCATTCAGTAACACTTTGGACGCCTTTGTTCCAGCATTTCCCAGCAGTGAAAACATAATGGAAAAGAAACTGCCAAATGACAGCTCTCGCGGCTGCTGCCGCTTTACCTTTTTATCGATATGTGAAAAATAATCGTGAAGGGGGAAAATAAAGTGAGGAGGGATATAAAAGAAGACAGAGGGCAACAGGATCAAGCAAATCTAGATAATCTGAAGTGCAGGAGGCTTTTGCAAATATTTTGTGGTTTGCTCTTCTTTTTTAAGGAAAGGAGCAATAAAACAAAAGTAAAGAGGGGGGAAAAGATGTTCGTAGCGGCGACTGCTGCGAAGTGTGAAATCAGCGTTTCAGCCTAAGCTTCACCTCCCAGTGGTGGACTGAGCTGTTCTTACGGAACATCTGTGAAAACGGGTGTGATGGAAGGGAATACATTCCCGACTGCCCTCAAGACTGTCTAACAGTAAAACTGCACTTTTAGGATGATAAAGACGCGTTCCAACCCCATTTTAAAACAATAATCCTACAAGGACACACACACACATGATAGGAGTCTTTATAAATCAACAAGCAAACAGTCCACGTGGGCTCAAGCATAGCTAGCAACGTCATTGTGCTTCTCTTCTGCCATTTTTCACGTTAGGGACGGGATGCTCTTGTTAGGCCCCGTTCCCCTGTTTGCTTCCTCTTCGCCGTAGCCCTTGTTGTCATGCGTGAGAAAGTCACACGTACACTCAATGCATCCATTATGGCCACCAGTGAATTCTAAATCAGTTCCGGTTAGAAGTATATTTTTTCAAAACAAGTCAACACGTTGCCAACAGGAAAGCCGTATTTTAATTTAGAAAGCAGACTAAAACACACAGACAGGGCAGAGGAGATCTATCTGACTCCCGCGTGCTCTGTGCTGTGAGGATTGGGGGTGGAACTGTCACAGCGAGGAGGCTCTCAGAGAAACAGAGATGGGATTCCAAGCCAGCACTAGCTCCCCTGGGGTCTGTTGTAATCAGGAGAGAAATGATCTGTACTCAGTAGCCTGTATTCATTCTTTTGCAAGGGGCTGCCAAAGCGAACTTTCCTACGCTTTTGTGGAAATACAGTAGGAGCCTTTTCCCCCACCGCTTTCAGTTGGTTTAGGACAAGGAGGGGAAAAAAAAAAAAAAGCCCACTGCTGACAAACACTGCTTTGGGCATTTGACACTGGCCTTTGATCTAGTTACTCAGAGAGTTCAAAATAAACAAATTAGGTGTTTACAACAAAAGACATTCAGCCCATTCAAATGCCAAGCCAGCCGGATGGACCCGTCTTCTCGAACAGAGCTGGGGAATGTCTCCCTGCCAGGCCAGACCTGCGCTGAGACTTGATTTCCCCCACAGACGTTAATAAATTAGGACACCGTTTCTGTGAATTAAAAAAGTAATGAAAACAGGGGGTTGGGAGTCCACAAAGTAAAATCTATACCATGTGGGGTTTGAGTCAGGACGCTGCAGATCGCTCAAGCTGGAGGCACACAGGGACGTCTCTTAGTTTTTCATGGGTGGTTTCATTACGGGACCTGCACAGAAAAAGCTTTCATTTTCATTTCTGCCCCAGGACCACGGCACCCATCCAGTCTGTACACCACAGAGAAAAGGACACATCTTTATCCTATTATGTAAATTCAGCTGTTAAAAGTATTCTAACGTTATTCTCAAAGAGAGGAAAACTGGGTGTCTCGGTGTCATTTCTATTCATAGAAGAGAATGGTTTTGTTCCCTTGACTTAAGTGTCTGTTTTATTCCATTTGAAAACAGTGCGTCTTAGAAAAGAACTCTTTGCCTCGGTTTCTTCTTTGTGAAATGAAGTGTTTGCACTATGAGACGGTTTGTTAAAAGCTTACTCAGTCTATGATTAATGAAGGACCGCCTATAAATAGAATATGTAATTTGCAGCATGTTTTTCTAGTAGGGGACGCCTGGGCTCTTTTTAATAATATTTTATGATGTTTAGAAAAGCAGGCACCGTCTCAGCAACTGTGCCCAGCAGCAGTGGGCTTTGAGGTCTGCTATGTCATGTAAGGAGTGACATATGGAACGTGCTGGAAAGTGCTGCCCTAAAATCACATTTCATTTTCAGCAAGCAGTGGGGAGTGGGAAAGGGAAAGTGAGTGGAGGAAAAGAAAGAAATCTGTTAGCACAGATCCAAATATCCCCTAGAATCGAAATGTCAGACTTGAAAATACCAAGTGAACCAGCTTGTCTAATATGTTACCATCCTGGCTTATAATTACCGGAAAGTAGTTATTTATCTGTTGTGTTCAGCTACCCTGTCAGTACTCCTGAGTTTAATTATCAGACTTCACTGAAAGTTCAATTTCCTCGGTTCCCTCCTCTTTTTGCAACAAAACACATCGGAATTTCTTCATGGTTTCTGTTAACTGTTTTGGCACACCTTCCCTCACATCCCCCCTCCCCCCACCAGCGGGCGGCCTGCTCCCTCCTTTCTCAAAGGAGGCAGCTGTTTGGCGCAGTTTCAATCCCCACAAGCGTGACTGCTTGGTATATCAAAGTTCACAGCCTCTTGTCCCTCAACTCGGCGAGAAGGAGAAGCCTCTCCAAGAGGCTGTTTGCTAGCTAGCTTCAGCTCCATGGAACATAAGGACTTCAAGCGTCTGCCTGTGGTGATCCAGCCCAGCCAGGGAATTCTAAGCCACTCCAAATAAGGGGCCCCTGGAAGTAAAACAAACAGTTCTTACCATGCCCTCCCCTCTTCTCCTCCGGGGCAAGAGATCCTTCCCATGAAGTCCGTTTGTAGAAACAGCCTTGACTGTGAGACACAAGAGCTGGGTAAGTGCGGAGCATCTGGGGGCCTTGGGCATACCAAATTTAGAAGAAAGAAAGAAAAAAACAACCAGAACTCAGATGTTGTATCCCCACTTTCTCACCAGTGGTGAGACCGAATCCAGCCCTGAGGAGAAACGTGGTTACTTGGGGCAAGCTATCATTACAAGGTCTGCTGAGAATCTGAACTCATCTTGTGGAAAGCATCCTACATAGAAGTAAATAATCAGACGGTAGCGATGTTTATTGATGTTTATTCGTAGTTGGGCTCCACAGCAACTGAAATCTTCTCTTAGTCGGTTTCTCGGCGTCTGAGGTATGATGTTCTCCATCACCAAAGGCTAGTGGTAGTCAATGAGCATAGACTTTGAAATCCCAGCTCTGCCACTGACCGTCTCTTGACCCTGGACAAATCACCTGACTCTTCTCATGGCCTCGGTATTCTCCAGAGAGCGAAATAAATAACAGGTCCAACCTTGTGGGGATGTTAGGTATCATAATATATAAATGTATTATATGCTGGATATTTAGAACAGTGTCTGACACATAGTAAATGCTAGGAAGGGTCAGGTACAGCTATTATTATTATTATTATTATTATTATTATATAGTATTTCGTTTTCTGTACTGTTTCCCCTTTCCCATAATTCCTGGCATATTGCCTTAATTTATTCAGAGTAAGCTTTCAATAAATACAGATTGATTAATAAGGTACAGTGCAACGTTCCAGGCTTTTAAGGGAGAATTAGTTCACCGACAAAGACTTTGAGCCAATATTCTTGTAAGGTCAACCTCTAACAAGGTGATGGTGAACACTAATGTAAATGCAGTAGAGCTCCTCTGTTTACAAGTGAGCATCTAAAATGGACAGAATTTTGGACATTTTACCCAATTTTAGAATCTAAGTATTCGTTGTCTGTGTTAGTTTTCTGCAGCTGCCATGACAAATTACCTCAGCCTTGGCTTCAAACAACAGGCATCGATCTCATCATTTTGGAGACCACAGGTCTGAAATGAGTGTCTCAAGAGGGGCCGTACTCTCTTTCAAGGTGTGCTTGAGGGGAATCGTGCAGCTTCTGCTGGCTCTGGGCATTCCTTGGCTTGTGGGTGCATCACTGCAAACTCTGTAGCCAAGGCCATACGACCTCCTGCTCCTCTGTATGCCTTCACCCTGTGCGTCTGCCATATTTCTCCCTGCGTCACTCTCATTAGGATACTTGTCATTGGATTTATGGCCTACCTGGATAATCCAGGGTAAGCTCCTCTCAAAGCCTTTAGTGTAATCACATGTCTTGCCACATAAGATAGAATTCCCAGGTTCCGGGGATTAGGAAGTCGGCATAGCTTTTTGAAGGGTACGACTCAGCTCACTGCAGGGTCTCTTACCAAGATACACTGAGAACGATTTCAAAAGTTGCCCGGTTTATTTCCACCAAGGGCAAAGAATTTATAAGTTTGTAAGGCATACTTGTGCTGGTCTAACAAGTATACACACACACATGATACGGATGTGCCCACACACCAGCTTTTTTTTCCATTAGGGTGAGAAGGAGTTTTTGGTTTTGTCATTGGGAGAAAACATGCTTCACTGGGTGAGCAGCTGGGGGAAGCAGGAAGGGGGTGAAAAGAAAAGAAAGCAGACGACAAGATTTCTGTATCACCTGCCCTGAACCGGTTTTCATTCTACTTCTAAGAAGAGATGGTGCAAAGCAGGAGGTTATGAAGGGTCACAGCCTGGCTCTTTACAGAAAGTAGAAAGGACCTCATGGATCCCCCATGCACAGAGACGGCTGCTTTGGAGCCCAGCAACCATGAGGGGAACAGAGACCGAGTGAGTCATTCTCTCTGCCTCTGAGCAGGACCAGCCGAGCTCCTGCTTCCTGAGGTTCAAGGCTTTGGGAACCTCCTGCAGCACCTCCCGTATCTTAGATATGAGTCCTCTCAGGATACGCCGGGGCATTGGCATAGCCCTGGAAATGGGCAGGCAAACAGGGCCAAAGAAGGAGGCATAGAGGCAACTTCTGTGAGAACCTACGAGATCCATCCCACCAGAAAGATCTGGAGGGCTTTTACTCACATCGGGGAAACCCTTAGCGTGTGGGTGGAAGTCATCCTGCAAGTTGGTATTTGCATAGACATTTCCCAGCTTAGAGGAGGAATTGAAGAATTGAGGGGAAAAAAAGGCGGGGGGGGGGGGAAGGGGAAGGAATTGAGGGCACCATTCAGCTCTATAAAAGGCTGAGAAACTGTGAGAAGCCTTTTGACAAACTGGATGAATTAGTTTTCCGTTGCTGCTTTACGAAAAACTTATGGCTTCAAATAACACTCATTTATTATTGTTTAGTTTAGATTTCACCTGGGTTCTGAAATCACGACGCTGTCAGAACTGCATTCCTTTCTGGAGGCTTTTGGGACAAATCCACTTTCAGGCTCTTTCAGGTTGTTGGCTAACTTTAGTTCTGTGTGGCTGTGGGACTGAGGTCCCCTTTTCCTTGCCGGCTGTTGGCTGAGGCTTCTCATTACTGTCTACGTTCTCTGACTCATGACCCAGCCCCCTCTTCGAGCTGTCACTGGCACATCTGATCCTTCCTGGGCGTCTCAGTCTCTCCATCTTCTCCTTTTAGGGGCTCATATGATTACACTGGGCACCATTACATAATCCAAGGTGATGTCCCTATGTGAATTTTGAGAATCAGGAGCCTTAATTACATCGGGAAAAACTCTTTTGCTATGTCGGAAAACATACGTATTGGTATAATACCAGGAGGATAAGGTTATGGGGGTCAGGAGTCTGCCTATCACATGCGTAATATTGCAGTTAAACCCTCCCCCACCCAAAAAAGATCTCTGGGGTAATAATCAGAAGACCGTGTTCCATTTTCACTTCTGCAGCCAGCTAATTTGTTGACGGGTAGCTATTTCCCGGCTTGGGGACTGTTTTTTTATAACTACAAAGTGAAGGAGTCTAAGTAGATGTCATGTAAAGTCTCTCATTGCTCCAAAATTATGTAACTCTGTTTCTCCAGTAGCGAAAGATTATCACCTGTTATCAAATCTGCGGTCCAAAATGTATTTCATACTTTTTCAGCCAAGTGTTGAACCATTGTCAGTGCCATCATCAGGGTCAGAACAGTGGGGTGCTGCCAACCTATCTATGAGCTGTGCTTTTACAATAGACAACCCTGGGAGTATATGGTATGATAAGCATTCCAGAGAATTTCCTTGAGGAAATCACCGAGTATTCATTCAACACAATCATTGAAAATAAAGGTTAGAACTATGTGAGTGTAGGCTTTATCAGCAGATGTTACTTTTGTACAAATCAGTTCACATGCAGTTTAAATGTAACCAAGTATTTAAAGAAAAAGACAATATGAGGCGCCTGGGTGGCTCATTTGGTTAAGTGCCCGACTTTGGCTCAGGTCATGATGTCGCGGTTTGTAGGTTTGAGCCCCGCGTCAGGCTCTGTGCTGACAGTTCAGAGCCTGGAACCTGCTTCAGATTCTCTCTCTCCCCCCCCCCTCCCCCACCCCCTCTGTCTCTCTTCCCCTCCCCCGCTCACACTCTCTCTCTCTCTCAAAAATAAATAAACGTTAAAAACATAATCATAAAGTAAAAGACAATAGAGGACCTCTAACTTCAGCACACCCCAAGCGCAACCCATGAATAATGCAATGAACTTGTCCTACCCATAGGGACACCATCTTCGATAGATCTGTCTCAGATGCCCAAGCTCGGATAGCATTTACCAAAAGGACTGCAGTTTGGCAAATCTTGTCAGAGCCTAAAGTCTAAAGCATTGCCTCAAATCTACTGACTTCCAAATAAGGGTTTAAATGATCTAAATATTTAATCCTATCGTTCATGTCAATCACACTAACAAGATTTTGGTAGATTTTGACATGCCAAGTGCATCAATGCAGGATTCATATTTACCTTGTTGAAAATGGGAAGGACCCTATCTTTCAGGTTCTATCTCTTTCTCTCTCAATTGCTATCTCTCTATTGCTGTGTCCCTAAATCCATATCCACATTATTTTTTGTTCTCCTCTATATCAATAACATTCTTCAAAGAATAAAGAAATTAATATTTTCATGAATTTTCCTACAATGTTACCAGTAGTTACTGAAACTGAACCATTGAAATTTCATGGTACTCCACAGAGATGCTTCCTAAAAACTCCTATGTTAAGTCAAGAACTAAATTGAATTTCGTTCATCCCACACATATGACTACCTACTATGTACCATATTTATCTGCTAGGGAGAAATGATGAAGAACAGACTGTAATCTCAGAATTTACATTTATTTATACAATAAACAAATAAATCAAAATACTATCAAGAAAGATGAGGTGAGGAAGGAAGTAGAGTGTGACCAAGGAAGAATATTTGAGAAAAAGAGCTTTCTGTCCTGGTGACAGATTAAACAGGAAAGAACATCACGAATATGTGGGGCAAGAGGATTCCAAGCAGAGAGCTTGGGGGGCAAGTTCAAAGCCCTGGAATCAGATGTGTTTGGCACATTCAAGGAACACCAAAAAGCCAGGGTAATTCCAGGGCAGGCAGTAAGAGTTGGAGAAGTAGGAAATGCATTTGAAGGGACGGCCAGGGTCAAATCATGTAAACCTAGAGTAATGACTTTGGATTTTATTCCAAGGGTGAAGAATCCAGTGAAGAAAGTCAATGAAAACCGAGGAGCGACGTGATTTGATTTACAATTATAAGCTGACACTGTGACTGTGGTTGGAAGATAAAGTTCAAAAGTGAAATCCAGAAGGCAAGTTAGAATAGTTATTATCTAGCAAATATAAGCTCAGGCAAGGGATGGACCAGGGTGATCGTTGTAAAAGCGTGATCAGGTTTAAGATATATTTTGAGGGGTCTTCTGACATGGCTTGCTAACGGAATGTACGTGGGAAATTAGGAAAAGAGAGAATATTGAAAGCCCATCATTGACCAGTATAGGGTAGCTATCAAATGCATCCTCAAACATAAACTCTATCTTTGCTTTAAAGGGAAGGATTTGCTAGTTTTCTTCTTTGCCTTTCTCCTTGGGACGACTTGCGTGTGTCTAAATGTGAGGATATAATGATGGATCGCTAGATGGAATGGACCCATGCCCAAGGCATACCAGCAACATGGGGAAGGAAACATTGTGATCCATTTTATGCACGTAAGGGGACTCCATTGAAGGAGAGAGACCAGCATAAAAGCACACACTCTTACCTTCGCCACAGCACTTGCATAAGGCAGTCATAATCAGGGAGGACATTTTACTTTAAACTTTAAACTACATGATCTGACTGTGTCAGCTTGCAACCAAACTGGCATTTGACAAAGTAGAATGGAGTAACTTTTAATAAAGTTTGCAGGCATTTTACAAATACACCTTTACCTGAAAGTAACAATTATTTGGCCCCCGAGACTCTTTTTTAGAGCAAGGTTTGAAGTTTTTGCCACCCGACCCTTAATTTTCACACCTGTTCAAATGTGAGTACTAAATACATATTCAATAAGCCAAGCGAATATTTTATGTGTTGCAGTACAGGAATATTCAGCTATATAAACTCCTTTAAACATTTTTGGGTTCATACGAAGGCGTAGTATCAACTATTTTATTTAGATCCAGTTAATTTAATAAATCATTATTGAGTTCTTACTGTAGGCTAAAATCTGCTTAGACTCTGGGAATACAGTTATGAACGCATCAGCATAGCAGGAGAAAAAGAGCCATCAATATCCCTTTTAGTATATAGTTTCAAAATAAAAGAATGAATAAGTGCTACAGAAATAGTGATAAATAAGCTATAATTATTATTTGGGCGAGGTCTTCAGGGAAAGTGAAATGAGAGAGCGGACATTTGAGTTGGACCACAAAAGCTTAGAATGACAACACGAATGAAAAGTAGGAGAAAGCATGTGTCATTTATTGTTGCCTCTACTGGTAGTTCAAGATCCATGGGAGTGGGGAAGAGGATAGCATGATGGTCAAGAGCACGGTCTCTGCACCTGCAGCCTCAGCTTAAATCCCAGTCCTACCACTTAACCATCTGTCACTGGGCAGTCCAAGTAATCGCTACGTGCCTCAGTTTCCCCACCAGTAATACTAGAATCAGAGCTATTTCATAGAGCTTTGTAAGGATTAACTAATTTAACGTGTACTGCTTGTAATTAAATCTCTTAGTACATAGCAAGAGCTATGCAATGTTTTTTGTGATTATAGCAATAAAAAAGCCGGCTAGTGTTTTCTTATTTGAACCATGTTAACGAAGAAGGTAAGACAATTATTATGGAGTGATTCAGGCTTTAAAAAATGATTTTTGTCTCTCTTGATCTCAAAAATTAAGACTGAACTTAACAGGATGGAAACTTTCTTTTCTAATGACCGTGTTTGTGGTTAGTTATTCCTAATGAGGTTGAAGTGATAGGTTTCATGCCTCAGTGGGTCGTGTGGCTTCACCCTGCTCTTGGTCACAGACAGAGCCTTCAGCCCTCGCTAACCATGAGGCAAATGGATCATGAAGGAGGCAGACCACACAGTGGAAACCTATCTGCATTACTCATCAATTAGCCACTAGAAAAATAATTCAGAGTCATGCCCTGATGGCAGCGAGGCAGTGATGTCATTTTAATAAGTGAATTTAATGCTTCAAAAATTATAAATTGAGCTCCATTATTCTTATCCCTGCGGAAGAGATCACGTTTGAATTGTAAGAGTGAAATTCTGGGTGAGATTCTCGTGTGCTTACTTCATGCTGAGTGCGATTTCACGCGCACACGAAAACCGGTAACGCAATGGCTTTATCACATCCTAATTTCCAAAATGGTAAGATACTGAACTTGAGAATCTTGAGTGAGTCTTAACGTGGTCACCGTGCGAGATTGCCGTAGAGAGAAACGGTGAGGCTGCCAGGGTTTAGCCATGGTAAAGGCCAGCTTGTTGATGGGCGGTGAGGTTGAAAAACAAATGAAAGGCGGCTCGCCTGAACCCGCCGTCCTGTGCCCCTTCATCTACCCTTTCCTCCTCTCTTTACCTGGCAACCATAAAACATCCTTCAGTGGCCAAAGCAGATACACAGCCAATGTCTCCTCTGCCAGCCGCGCATTTACATGACAATACAACCCTTGTTGTTCAGGAAGGACAGCCCGGTGAACTGGAGGTGCCTTGCCTACAACTGCTTCCCTGTGTTTCCACTGTCCTTCGTGCATCATTTATTCTGAATACATTTGAGGGCGCCTGGAAACAAACTGATGAGCGAGTCTGAATATTGAGGGAGGTGGAAGGAATGACATTTGAAAGGCAAACACTGAGGCTTCCAGGCCAGAGGAAGCGGCAGCCGCTACAGATGCTGATGGAATGGATGAGCCCGGGAGCAGGGAATGGGTGGGAAGGAGTGTCAGTTCAGTGGCAAAAGCTGCCCCACGGAGGAAGCGGTCCACTACTGTAAAGACTGCAGCACCCAGACACTGCAGAGTGGTCCAGCTTCCTCTCGCAGCAAGATGGCTTGTTGAGACATAACAGGCCAGAGAGAGAGAGAGAGAGATTTAGAATGCTTCTGTCCCTGTGGCAGAGGACACATTGTAAGTAGCATTCCAAATCTGAAGAGTATAGCCCACATGCTGCTTTTTTCTTCAGAGCAAGCTGTGCCCAACTCCTTTGGAAGCTAAAAGATGGTGCTTTATGTTCAGTGACCTTAAAGAAACTCCACTTTGGTACCTTTGATTCAAGAATTCTTTGCCAACCACTCTGTTTTGAAATCATTAATGATGGGGACAAGTGTCAAAACATTTGACTGGGTGTGCACAGCGTTCGAGAGTTTCAAAATATAGTCTTGTTGGTTGAAAAATGCCATTGAGGTGTCAGTTAACCTTGAGGACTTTCTGACCGTTGTCCTCTAAAAGAGTTCATGAAAATAGAAACAAAGAGAATCAAAATGCGCCTAACTCAGTATCCGCAAACCCCATGAAACAGCGTATCAAAGGATCAGTTCCAAGTCCGTCTGACATTTGAAGAACAGTGGGTCTGACATCAGGTGTGATATCAAAGAAAACAAAAAGGAAAGCCAGGCAATATCAGCCTTACCTGGCCTTTGCTAGGAAAGAAAACCTGGAAAAATCTGAGGCATCCATTTCTCAATATGTTCATAGCAAGTCAAATGCTTTCATACACACAGAGAAGTTACGGAAGCCCAATTTTCATTTGGCCATTCGAGAACCATTTATTGAGTCTCTACTGTGTACCCAGCATAGAGGACTGGGACACAATTGCAAAAGACATAGTATTTGATGACAGAGACATACATACAGATATATTATACACATAGGTAGCTGATATATATCTATGTATCTATATGGATATATATATATCCGTATATAGATAGATAGATAGATAGATAGATATAGATATATATATAGATGTAGACATAGATATATATCCTATGTATCTATACGGATGTAATTATATGTTTTTCCATGATTTCAAAGGAGTGTAATAAATATTCCAAAAAGGGATGCAGTACTTTTAGAATGATAGAGAATAATTTTAAAGAATCCCTCAAGGAGGAATCTAGTAAATAATAATAACAATAGCGCGGGGAGGTGCCCAGGTTTTTGTAGATAATGAAAAGTAGGCCTTGCCATTAAATGAGAGAGCATCTAAAAGAAGTAGATTTAAAAGGGAATGTGGTGAATTCAGCCTTGACTGTGTCTGTCAGATTTGCATAGGGGTCCCCAAAATAATAAATGGCCCGAACAGATTTTCTTTTCCTTTTGTACCACTGACGTTATAACACATGAATGGCAAAATGAACAGGCAAGAGACACAAAGGAAAAAACTGATTGGTCTGGATCGAGAAAAAGTATTTAGGACACCTGAGAGTTCTGGGCAATTATAACCAGACACTCAGACGGCCTCCATCTTGGTTTTGTTTTTGCCCCTCATTCTCTCTGGTTTAATTGCTAAAAGTATGAGCCCAGAATCTGCATAGGTTCAAATTCTACTAATTGCTGGCTGGCTGACCCTGATCACTGACCAGGTCTTCCTATGGCTCTGCTTCCTCCTCTGAGGAATGAGATGAGAGTACCTAATTCATATAGCTGATGGAATCCTGCACATTTTTTTAAAGCACATTTTTTTGAAACGGTGGCTGGGACATAACCAGTGCTCAACGGGTGTCAGCTACTCTCCTTCCCTACTCTTGTTCTCCTATTCCTTATGCTTTTAATTCTCCTCCCTGCCTCCAGCCCTTTCTAAAGAAAAAAAAAAAAGAAGAAGAAGAAAGAAGAAGAAAACTCTGGGCTGAGAATATCTAGGTTTCGATCTTCATGCTGTCATTTATTATCTGTGTGTTCTTGCGAAAATCCCCTGACCTTCTGAACTTAACTTTCCCTAACCATAAATTGCAGGTGTTAGTAATGTATTGCTTATTAGGATGTGTTGAGGGTGAGGAGATGTTACGTGGGTTAGCTATTCTCCTTTTGCCCTTCCAAATCCACTCTCCCACCTTACACACCTTTCTGTGCCCCGGTTGACATTTATCAACTAAATCTACGGACAACCTTGCCCTCTGCCTTCTGGCTTCACTTGGTGAATAGAAGACAGCAAGAAGAATTTAGGAAAACAAGAGAGTGAGGTCAGGGTACTTTATTTCTCCAGGTGCCTCCCTGCTCTGTCCCTGTGGGCAAACTGCATCAATCTATCGAAGGTTGTAGTTCCGGATAAGTAGCCCCCTTTCCCTCGGGGTTCTGCTAGGTGCTCCCCGCTGTGATGCCCTGCGTGTACAGGCGGGTAAGGCTCCCCACCATTGCTAGTTCTGATGCACTACCACATCCCTCGCTTGTTTCCTTATATAACCCCATGGACCCCTTTGTAAATAGCCCCTGTATTCAATTTCCCTCAATTAGCCCTATTTGATGCCATCTGTTTCTAGGATCCTGACTAGTACGACAAGTAAGTCCCTGGCGCTGGGTCTGCCTCCTAATAAATGAGAGTTTCTCCCGGAAAACAATGCTTGCCAGTAACTTCCTCACGCATTGCCTGGCTGCACGGCGGTGCTCACAGTAAAAGAGCAGAGTCCTGACCTTCGCGACCCAAATCGGGCCAATAACACAGAAGCTCTGAAAGAGTGGGAAAATCCCATTCCCCAAAGTAGAAGAATCAATATTCGTATCTTTCTGGGAAATTCAGACCCGAAACCAAATGTGTTATAAGCGAGGTTGATCTTCATTGTCCCTGCATGTTGCCCACCTCTGTTGCCGGTGCAACAGTGTCCTGTTCATCATTCTGTCTTCCGGACGATCCCCGAGCCCTCTAACTCATGAGAAAGAGCAAGTTCGTTTTCTGTCACAGATCTGCAAATCATGTCTCTCCCAAGGAATTTCCCCCAAAGCCACTGGTTACATGATTGGATAGAATCAGCTCCAGGACAGTTGGAAGTTGATTAAGTCCTTTAAAAAACAATCTTAAAAATTTCAGTAATTACATGGAAGAAGATGTATCTAAATTTGTTTTCCTGTTCCTCCCAACTCCGCCAGCAATTTCCTTTCACTTAAAATCACAATATTCACGGTTTGGTACACACACAAAAATAAATAAATAAAAGAGTGTCGGTTACGCGGAGGAGTTCGTATTTTCATGTGGCACACTTCTGTTGTTTTCTTTTCTTTTCCCATTGCCTCGGCTTTCTTGCATCTCCATGGGCTTCATTTGGTGTTCATCCTTTGTATTCAAACACGCTTTTCCTAAGCTTCGTGCTACATTAGCCTCGTCCCAGATATCAAATATTTTCAATTCAGATTCTCAAATGTATGCAAGATATTAAATTCCTGGTGCTGTTTCCATAACCCTTGACACTGCATATTTAACAAGGGCTTGAAAAAATTCTAGTAATTGTTCCTGGTTGTGAGAAAATATGTGCTCATAGGCCAGCCACTTCAAGTGTAAGTAGTATTTTAAATCATTAGCACTAACATGCTTCAGTGTGATATTTCTTTTATATGTTAATATTAGCAGTCTCTTTGGATGTTTTGTGGTCTTTTTTATCTGCTTCACAAATGTTTTTGCTTGCATATTTGAAGAATTGTAAATCTCAGTGATGCACAGATAATAAATACTGATGTCTCTATTTCGTTTAAAGTCTGTAATCTCTGATTCCCTCTTCTCTTTTGTCTTGCCCATGGTGGCTGAGAGCCTTAATCTTCCAATGCCCTCATGTGAAGCAAGACAGTTTGTGTTTCTTTATAACAAAACTGACGCACAATAATAATTCCAAGGCAGCATTCTTTTCCTTAAAGAGTTAAAGGCATATAATTTGTCCCTAGGAACCCATAGCTTGCATCTACAAGGCTATTCTATTGTGTTGGTTTATTAAGATAGTTCTAAATGAGATGCTGACAGATGAGGTAGGGCGATGGGGAAAAATACGTTTTTCATTTTGGGGCTCCATGTTTCATTTTTCTTTTTTTGTTAATTTGTTTTTATTTCTTTTTTTTTTTTCAACGTTTATTTGTTTTTGGGACAGAGAGAGACAGAGCATGAACGGGGGAGGGGCAGAGAGAGAGGAAGACACAGAATCCGAAACAGGCTCCAGGCTCTGAGCCATCAGCCCAGAGCCCGACGCGGGGCTCGAACTCACGGACCGCAAGATCGTGAGATCGTGACCTGGCTGAAGTCGGACGCTTAACCGACTGCGCCACCCAGGCGCCCCTGTTTTTATTTCTTTTAATGCTGATAGAGCTGAATCAAGGTGGAACACAACAGGCAGTCCTAAGATGCCCCAGCTCGCCCTCTCTTGGACTTCCAGGATTGATCAGCACCTCAAACGTTTGGCTGTGGGGCAGCCATAATGGGTTTTCAACCATGTGCAGTCAGGGTATTTCTCTAGGGAGCTCGATCAGTTCACGGACAACTCTGAGCTATAAGCTTTGATTCACTTGGAAGAATCACTACAAAGCCATTGCATAAAACAATATCTTAGAATCAAAAAGTAACGATACTCCAAGTAGAGTATACCTCAGTGTAACACTATAAAAAAAGATTCTTAATACAGCAAGCTGTTTGTTTGGGTAGAGTTTTTTTGTGCACACTTTTAAAATGTACATTCTATCATTTGGTTTTTGTTTTTTCAATTTTTTAAATGTTTGTTTTTGAGAGAGAGACAGAGAGACAGAGTGTGAGCGGGGGAGGGGCAGAGAGAGAGGGAGACACAGAATCCAAAGCAGATTCCAGGCTCCGAGCTGTCTGCAAAGAGTCCGATGCGGGGCTCCAACCCATGGACTGTGAGATCAGGACTTGAGCCGAAGTCGGA
The DNA here is from genome assembly GCF_016509475.1 of Prionailurus bengalensis. Lineage (NCBI taxonomy): Eukaryota > Metazoa > Chordata > Mammalia > Carnivora > Felidae > Prionailurus > Prionailurus bengalensis. The sequence continues at coordinate 103,782,603 of NC_057343.1, read as the reverse complement.
CGCTTAACCGACTCAGCCACCCAGGCGCCCCTAAAATACGCATTCTACCATTTGTAAGAGAAATATCATCACATATTTCTTGGAGGGTGGCCATTGCCCAAAGAACAGAGATTCTGAATGCCACCATCATTCGTGAACTGTTTACTTCTCAGTTTCCATTCAGAGGCAAGAGGAGGGAAATTGCAATTTTAAGATAATTTTAAAAATCTGTTATCATTTTCCACTACAAAGACTGTTATACCACCTTGCCAAATAGAATATCTGATGGTGGCGGGCCTCATTCCCTCTCTAAACTCCATGCCCCCAGCCACACCACCTGTTTATTTTGATAGAGACAAGTCCTATTGCTAGAAAATTTAGGATTGTGACACAAATAAATAGGCCCTGTAGTTAGGGCCATAAAGAGAGAAATCTACTAAAGAATAGCTTTGGAGCAGCGATCTCCTCACTGCATTTCCTATTAAGTGAGAGTTGAGTGGATCATATTAATTCAGTGGAAAGAAGACAGATTTTAAAGCAAGAAGGAGTTGCAAATTCTAAGTCAGCTCCTTGTGAGCTCTATGATCTGTAACCAGTCACTTAAATTTAGTCAGCTTCCTCATCAATAAAATGGATGATAACACATGTGAGGATTGGCATTATGTTCACAGAGTCAGTGGAGTCAGTTTTATATATATATATATATATATATATATATATATATAACCTCAAATATATATATATATATATATATATAACCTCAAATATATATATAACCTTTATATATATATATATATATATAACAGAGTCAGTTATATATATATATATAACCTCAAATATATATATAACGTTTATATATATATATATAACAGAGTCAGTTATATATATATAATGTTTTATATATATAATAATATGTGCATATATATATATGCTTACATATATAGTTTTTATCACAGTGTGCTATGGAAGAGAAGAGTTCTAAAGAGGAAAATGTTAATCCCGAGCATACAAAATCTGCTTATCTAGCATTGACCTTCTCTCTCCTTCAGGATTGTCCTACACTGTTTCTTAACTCCAATCTACTAGTTTATTCTTCTTTGCTTAGAAGAGGGAAGAAGAGTTTAATTCCCAATTTAACACCTCTTCTGACTGTTTCCCTGAAGTGTCCCCCTAGCACAGGAAAGACTGTTATTCCCACAACAAAAATCACAGTAGTCTTTCTCTCAGCTCCCCCATAGTATTCTCTGCCTCCTGGCTAAAAAAATTTGAATCGGAGAGAACTTAGTGACCTTCTCTTTCTTCTGATTAACATACCTCAGTCAGTATTCTTCACTCTTGATTAGCCATTGATTTTCTCCTAATAACTTAAATAAATCAATAGTGAAAGAAAAGATGTACTCTTCCATAGAAACCATCTGGGTAAGGTCTCAGACTTTGCAACCAACCTCCCTACATCTCATGGGTTCCCTGTTTGTTGGCTGTGTGAATGTGGGCGAATGATTAATTTCTCTCTTCCTCAGTTGCTGCACCTGAAAAACAAGTATGAAAATAGTACCTACCCTTTAGAATTGTAGTGAAAATTAAATGGGTTAATATAACAAAAGAGCATAGAACATACGATAAATGTCATCTAAGTGCTGGCTATAATTTTCCAATAGAGTCTCCATTGAACTTATTTCATAGTTAACATATATATTCACCATTCAACTATATATATAATATATATAGTTGTGTGTGTGTGTGTGTGTGTATATATATATATATATATATACATATATATGTATATATATATAAAATTCAATCCTTCATCTGTCTCCATGGCTAGCCTGGTCCCACAAAGTGAATGTGCTTGGAGAGAGGTGATTCTTCAACTGTTTGTTTCTTCTTTAGGCTGGTTGCCTTGGGGGCTTTCTCCTCAATCCCTCTTCATCCCAAAAGCCCAAAATGATGTCTTTGTGATACAATTCAATCCATATCCCTTTTCCGTTTCCAGTTTTATTGAGATATGATTGACATATAACATTATATAAGTTTAAGGTATGTGATGTGATGATTTGATATATATACCTATTGTGAAATGATTACTACAATAAGGCTAGTTAACGCACTATTACCTCACTTAGTTACAGTGTGTGTGTGTGTGTGTGTGTGTGTGTGTGTGATGAGAACTTTCAAGATCTACTTTCTTAGCAACTTTCAAATATACAAGTCAGTATTGTTAATATAGTCACCATGCTGCGTGTACATTACATCCTCAGAATGTATTTCTCTTCTAAGTGGAAGTTTGTCATCTTTAATGACCTTTACCAGTTCCCCTCACATCACCCCCACCCTGGCAACCACCAATCTGCTGTTGCTACGAGTTCAATTTCTTTTAGATCCCCCATGAGTGAGAACATACAGTAGTTGTCTTTGACTTATTTCACTTAGTATAATGACCTCAAGATCTGTCAGTGATGTTGAAAATGGCAAATTTTCTTCTTTTTTATGGCTGAATAATGTTCTGTCCATCTGTGGACCCTTAGATTGTTTTCATACTTTGGCGATTTTAAATAATGCCTCAAAGAACACGGGGGCACAGATATCTCTTCTAAATAGTGATTTCATGTCCTTTGGATATATACTCAGAAGTCATTTGGTCATTTATTTTTTTAATTTTTTGAAGCACTTCTATATTATTTTCCATAGCAGTTTTATCAGTTTACGTTCCTACCAACAGTTTATAAACATTCCCTTTTCTCCACATCCTTGCCATCACTTGTTATCTCCTGTCTTTTTGGTAATAGCCATTCTAGCAGGTGTAAGGTGATATCTCATGGTAGTTTTGATTGGCATTGCCCTGATAATTAGTGATGTTGTGCATCTTCACATGTTCCTGTTGGCCAACTGAATATCTTTTTTGGAAAAATATCTATTCAGGTCCTTTGCCCATTTTTGGATTATTTGTGGAGTTTTGCAGGGTTTTATTTGAGTTGTATGAATTCCTTGGGTATTTTGTATGTATGCATATGTATTGATGTATTTTGGAAATTAGCTCCTTTCAGGTATGTGGTTTGCAAGTATTTCTCCCGCTCCATGGGCTGCCTGTTCATTTTGTTGATCATATCTTTTGCTATGCAGAAGCCTTTTATTTGATGTAGCCCCATTTTGTATTTTTGCTTTTGTTGCCGTGCTTTTGGTGTCACATCCAAAAAAGTCATTGCCAAGACCAGTATCAAGGAGACTTTCCCTGTTTTGTTTTAGGAGTTTTATGATTTCTTACATTTAAGTCTTTATCCATTTGGAATTAATTTTTATTAGTGAAATAGAGATCCAGTTTCATTAATTTGCAACGAATATCCAGTTTTTGTATTATCATTTATTGAAGAGATTATGTTTTCTCAATTGAATATCTGCACTCCTTTGTCAAATATTATTTGAATGTATATGTGAAGGTTTATTTCTGAACTCTCAGTTTTGTTCCATAGGTCTTTATCTGTTTTTGTGCCAACACCGTAGTGTTTGATGATTATATCTTTCTAGACAGTTTGAAATCAGGAAGTGTGTTGCCTCCACCTTTTTTCTTCTTTTTCAGGATTGTTTTGGCTACTTTGGGTCTTTGTGGTTCCTTACATATTTTAGGATTGTGTTTTCCAGTTCTGTAAAAATGCCAATAGAATATTGGTAGGGATTGTTTTGAATCTATAGATGACTTTGACTAGTATTGACATCTTAATGATATTAATTTTTCCAGTCCATGAACATGGGATGTGTTTTCATTTATTTGTGATATCTTCAGTTTCTTTCATCAAAGTCCTATAGTTTTCAGTGTAGAGATCTTTCACTTCCTTGGTTAAATTTATTCCTAAGTATTTTATTGTCTTTGATGTTGTTATAAATGGGGTTGTTGTTGTTCTTGTTGTTGTTGTTTTTGCATTTCTTTATCAGATAATTTGTTGATAATGTATAGAAATGCAACTGATTTTTGTATGTTGGTTTTGTATTTTACAACTTTCTTATATGGTTGAGTCTGTAGACTACACTCATCCTTGGGTAGGGCTTCAAATTTATGTCCCTGCCTGGGGAGGAGGTGGAACGGTCTCTATAGTGGATAATGTTTGTTGACCAGAGACTCAGTCAGACAGAATTGTTAACTGAACTCCCTGGCCAGATAGGGCCACGAGCTTGACTTTGCAGATGGGCACATCCACTGGCTGGGATCTTTGTTTGGACTCCACTGCAAACAGGAATGCAGTACACCAATACCTGAGTACTGGTCCTGTAAGACTTGTCCCCTTTCTCTGTCTTTATCTGATCCCAAGTGGTTGAGTGCCACTGATTCTCTCATTAATTTTTATGAGGCAAAACCTGAGTGGTCCTCCTTGGAAGCAATCTTGCAACACTAGGGGAGCCGGATGTCCACCTTGGACCCTCTTGTCCCACTGGAGAAACCATAGGCCCAGGGGACCCTCTCAGTGACGTGCTATGATGGCCTAGAAGGTGGGGGTGAGATGATTCAGTTAAAGGTAGCTCTTCTTCTTACCCGTCTAATGCAGCCCTTCTCAGTCTTTGTTGTCCAGAAGGGTGCCCAACCTCACCCCAGGTTTCTGGGATTTTCACAATGGTGTCTTATCTATAGATCATTGCTGGTTCTTCTTCTGCGGGGATCTGAAGCTGAGAATAACCTATGTCACATCTTGAAGATATCACTTCAACCATATCACCAACTCAGCATCCTGAAGGTCAGGCCTCTTCTTTACTATCCAGGAAGGGTAGACCAACCCCAGCACACCCTTTACCCACTTCACTTCAGGAAGAAGCAAAGAGCCATCCCATCAGGACCACAGTGCTGGAGAGCAGAGGTTTGGAAGAGATGAGAGAAGTAACCAAGAGTGCTTGATTTCCAATACACTTTGGACTCTATCTCTTGATAGTGTATCTTCTTTCCTCTCCCAAAAGTTGATGTATGTCCACTTGATAGGGGCTTTTTCATTCTTGGAAGGCTTACGTGCCATTGGCTTATGAACCTGCTCTATTCTTTAGGTCTTAGAGCTGACTGGGCTCACGTTAAGGTGAGCCAGACATCTGTGGTTGGCACAGAACTTTCAACATTGGAATTAATTGCCAACATTCAAAACTAGGGAGATTTAGCATAAAGGTTTCATTTGGGGCAACTCTCAAAACCACAGATCTGACAAAATTGGGCCCTGCTTCTTTTATGACAATAACTGCCTGGAGCTGAACGTGACTCTCCCATATTGACCAGGCTTGCAGACACCAGAACCTCTACCACTCCTTCTTGTCTCAGCCCACAAACTGTACTTATTTCAACAGCCTGCCAAGCCCATCAGACGCACTCATTCGTTGGACCCCTAACTTAAGAACCATTCTTTCCTTTGGTATGCTTTTCCCCTTCTCCAGTTTCTCCTCCTCTTCCGCCATTTACTTCTTCCCTTCTTCTCCTTCTCCATCTCTTCTGACTGAGGCTGATGGAGGCTACTGAAGAGCCTCAAGAGCCATGAGAAGAGATGGACCTGAGGAAAAGGTTCAAATGAGACAGATTTGAATTCAAAGACTATGGTCCATTTGATCCAAACAAAAAGAATCCCCAGGATACCAGCTGTCCAAGATAAGGTGGGTCACCGGATCTACCTTTTGTGTCCTTTACTGTCAAATGCACCATCCTGTCTAATTTCCTATTTCCCACTGGGAGAAAAGAGATAACAACACTGTTATTACACACAATTCCTTGCTTTTCAGGACTTGTTTGTACTGAAAGAATTTCTTGGCTCTGTTATTCCCTAACACTATTTATTTGCTATTGCATTCACCATTTCTCATGACACGGAGTTGTCCATTCTCCTGCCTGTGAACAGTGGCTTCCAAGTGACCATTTCAAAGGTTGTTAATGAGCTTCATTGATAGAACCACAATGCATGTGTACCCAAAGTATGCAAGGAAATATGAATAACATTTTGTTTTGTGGTCATGTTATATTTATCATATAGAATTGAATGCAAAAACAGGACAACACATCTTTCATAATGCCTTTGTAGGCTGGAACCACAGCATTCCTATAATGTGATTTCTTTCAATACTCACTGCTCCCTTGACTTCCTATACGACAACTAACAGGGACAATAGACAAAAGGCCCATGGATGGAATGAAAAGAATAGTCGCATTCTTCCAAGGAATGTCTCTCTTTTGTTTGGCACAGCTTAAGATAGGCCAGGGAGAGTAAAACATCACCACGTCTATCAGAAGTAAGAAATATGTTGATCGAAGGGCCTGTTGGCTTTGCATAGCACCTGTTGCCCCATAGAGGCAATAAGCATGCTCCCCCAGGACTGCTTGATGACCACCCTGGATGCTGGCAGGGATGCACACCCAGAGAACCCCTTTGCCACCCTTGGGTTCAGTGGACTTGAGGTGGCACAGTGGTAAAAACTCAGAGGGAACCAACCCACAGACCCTCATATGTAGTTCAAGCCCAAGAGTCAGTAGTAGATGGCCAGGAACCCAGAGCTATGAAATCATCCTGTGTCTCATGTGAATGGGGACATGTCAGTATGCCAGCACCCTTCTCAAGGCTCAATTTTACATGATTGCACAGAGATATGCCAGACTGGCCATGGGAACAATCTGCTTTCTGGGCCACCATCTAGGAACTAAGTCCTGGCCACAGGATGTTCTATAGGTTAGGATCATGAAGTTCCTTGGGGCAGGCATCTGGCCAACCATTGTCAAAGGTGAGGTGAGGTGTACATGGTTGGGGAGAATCCTGAAAGAGAAAACAAAAACCAGAAAGAAAGCTCATGATTTTCTGTTCTAGGCTCAGGGTGCCCCAGCCTGTCAATATCGTTGGCACTCTTGCTTGGTTCTAAGGGTAGTATTGGCCATCAGGCACTACTCTGGAGGCATTTCTGATACTTTCCTGAGAAAGGCTAATATGTCCCACGACTCTGTTCTCTGGTCGTTGGTCCCTCTAGCAAGTTGGTATCTTACACCATGAATCCGGGCCATCTATTGCTATCACATAAAACGATTCTCTTCTCTCTTAACATTGGCAATTTTATACAACAAAGTCACGTTGTTTTTAAGCTGAAAGACATTCTTTAAAATCTCTAACCACAATCTAAGTTTCAGTTACAGGCGTTAATAAAATTTCAGTAATGGCTTGAGAATAGTGAGGGAACTTATAGCATACACACACACAAAGAGAGAAAGAGAGAGAGAGAGAGAGAGAGAGAGAGAGAGAGAACAAAGTAATGAAAGCAAGAGAAAGAGAGGAAAGAAGAGAGGGAGAGAGGAAGGAAATTTATATAAGAATTCCTGCTCTTATCATCACCAACGTCAATGATTCTTTAGTTTACCTCTCTAGATAATGCCAGCACAGGCTATGTGCCCAACGAATGAATATTAGTTTAATGACTGAATGAAGGTTCCATGATTCGGGCCATCTCCCATATGATGAGAGAGTCTTGGGTTATGTTCTTCTTATCCCCGAGTTAATGCTCCCACCCCCAAAGTTTCAACTCTCACCGAGAGACTGATAGACTATTCTCAGACCTGCTACCCAGGGTGTATTATTATCCCCACTGGCTCAAATCCACCCACTGTGAAGATAACCTCTTATATTATTATTCACAGACAGTTAACTCTCAGTTTCCATTCCAGAATTAGATCTAGGCTTTATCTTTATACAAACAAAATCCTTTTGGTTTTTTTCCCCCCTTAAATATAATCATCTTCCTAAGCAGAATTCACGTTTTTAACTTCAGCAACATAAATTTTGAAATGGCAGTTCCTTCTCCTGGTCTGTTTGGGGTGAGGAATAGAGAGTCCATCTGACTTCCTCTTGTATTGTCTCTTTTATTAGAGAGAGAGCATTTTGCCTGGTTTTGTCCACCTTGCTCAGTTCTTGCTTGTTAAACCCCACAATGTAGCTGGTCAAGGATTCAGAGATAAGACTAGTAATCACTAACATGCATTACAGGTGGCTGATGAAAGCTTTAAATTGTTTAAATACCTAGTAGTAAGGGAGCTTTCGTTTTCTAAAAATTGTAAGTGTTTAGGCTTTACAGCCTCATATTTAGGCTTTGATAATTTCTTGTATGATAAATGCTGTATCGGTATCAGGTTTGAATTTAATTTACTTTTAAAAAAAATTTTTTTTCAACATTTATTTATTTTTGGGACAGAGAGAGACAGAGCATGAACGGGGGAGGGGCAGAGAGAGAGGGAGACACAGAATCGGAAACAGGCTCCAGGCTCTGAGCCATCAGCCCAGAGCCTGACGCGGGGCTCGAACTCACAAACGCGAGATCGTGACCTGGCTGAAGTCGGACGCTTAACCGACTGCGCCACCCAGGCGCCCCGAATTTAATTTACTTTTAAAAAACATTTTTTTAAATGTTTATTTGTTTTTGAGAGAGAAAGAGACAGAGTGTGAATGGGGGAGGGGCAGGGAGAGAGGGAGACACAGAATGTGAAGCAGGCTCCAGGCTCAGAGCTGTCAGCCCAGAGCCCGACACAGGGCTTGAACTCACGCACCGTGAGATCATGACCTGAGCTGAAGTCGGATGCTCAACCAACTGAGCCACTCAGGCACCCCTAATTTAATTTATTTTTAATCTACATATAGTCTTAATTAAGAAAACTAACTTAAACATTTGAAAATTTTGCTAAAGTTAAATATTCGAGTTTAAACTGATTCTATTATTTAGCCTTTCTTTCCAAAAATATGTTTAATTTTTTTTTCCTTAATGACCTTTGCATCCTGGTAGTTAAATGCTAAAATCATTACTCAAATAACAATTCTATCTAACACCACTGAAGAGAAATCTAGTTGTATGAGGAGGAGTAAATGGATGAATTCCTTTGCTTCATAGTAAAGTGACAGTTAATACCAGAAGTTGCTTAATTTAGGATGGGCTCTTCAAAAGGACTTTCAGATCATTTTAAGGAAGATCATAAAGTCTAAATATATAATGGTTCAGGTCAGCATGCAGTTCTATGTCATGAAGGAAATCCTGCTTGCTTCATATTTATTTAAATAAAAGGAAAATATTGACCTCCCTATCTATTCTATAGACTACTATTAACCTTGCCTGAAAGAAAGCGATGATTTTTAGAGTTATGATTGTTAATGGCCTTTGAATGCAGCCTGCACAGGCCTTTAACTCCCCAGTGTAAGTAAGGTTCAGCCCTTTCCAGATGGGAAAATGATAAGGACACTGGGAAGATAGCAGGTCATTCTTGGACAGCTGCCAGAAACTTGCAGCAAAATGAATCATTTAAGGCTGTGGTTGCTTTAGCCAGCATTTTGCTGTTTTAATTTATCAAGCCAAAGCTTGTTGACATGAAAGTGAATGAAATTGTTATACAGTGGGCTCTAAAAAGCCAGCTCAAGGGTTCAGTGCAAAAGAGCTCTGACTATAAATAACAAAGAAACTACAGGGAATGTGCTTTCTACCAGCACCTGCTCTGTTGTCTGAGATGCACTGGCAATTAACTCACATCCCAATATCGGTATCAGCTGGAAAAAGGCCAATTCTTTGAAATATTATAGAGGCTGTGTAATCTGCTATAGATGATTATCAAAAAGCTAATCCTCAAAATAGTCATTTTAGGTTTTGATATGTGGGGCTGTATTTATTTGTTTACCAAATGTAATAAAGTGACAGAAATGACAAAGGTGTATTGATACTGCTAAGAGAGTGGCTTCGCAGTCAGAGAAGGTTAATACCATCTTGCTTGAAAAAAAATTATTTTGTAGTGACTTGTCCAAAAAGGAAAACAAGGATATAAATCACTGACTAGCATTCATAAATGAAATCTCTGCATTTAGCAGAAGCATATAAATCAGGTTCCACAGTAAAAAGCAAGCTGTCTGCAATTTCCACTATGAGCGAAAGACAAAAAATGAGCTGATTAGAGTAAGATGTAGCACATGTGCGTTGTGGGGAAAAAGTCTTCCTTAACGAAAGAGCATTTAACATTTCTTACCTCTAGTCAATGCTTTGTACATAGTGGCTCCTGACTAAATACCTTTCTCCTATTAAGGAATGTTACCTGCATTAGGGACAGATGAAGTACGTACTATCTCTGGTCAGTTGAGGGTGGGATAACACAGTGTTTCTGCTGCGTATGCTTTGACCCTGTGGAACCTAGAAAAATACATAGTTTGAGATTCCATTGATTTCTTCATAGTACAGTTTATTTAGTGCATTTATACAAAGGACTTATGTGAGTGCACAACAAAAGTGCCTGTCAGTTACCCAAATTGACCATGCAGATGAGTCAGCTGAGCATGGCACCCACCTTTTCTATCAAGAAAGATAGAAAGTGTAAATAAATATATATGCTACAAATATAAAGTGATAAATATTTCCACTAAATTTAAGAATCTAACATAATACAAGACTTCCCAACTATCCTTACTCTTTCTCTAATCTGTGAATTGACTCATATTTCACCAAAAATTAAATGCCATTTAGTTTCATAATAATTGATTCTTTCTTTCCCTTTCTTTCTCTTTCTTTCTTTCTTTCTTTCTTTCTCTTTCTTTCTTTCTCCTTCCTTCCTTCCTTCCTTCCTTCCTTTCTTTCTTTTTTTAATGTTAATTTTTGAGAGAGAGAGACAGAGCGTGAGCAGGGGAAGGACAGAGAGACAGGGAGACACAGAATCTGAAGCAGGCTCCAGGCTCTGAGCTGTCAGCACAGAGCCCGATGTGGGGCTCAGACCCATGAACCATGAGATCATGACCTGAGTCAAAGTCAATGCTTAACCGACTGAGCCACCCGTGTGCTCCTGATTCTGTGTTTAAAATAATAAACTTGCATGATATTGTAACCCTGTTAGGTGTAGATTGTGTGTTTATTATGCTGTAACCCAAACACTACAAATAAGCCATTAGGCCATTCCACACATCATTACTGAAAGTCATTTAAAATGGCTATTAATATGATTTAATGATGATAAAATACTAGACTTTTCAATTAACTTTGAGGAAAAACAAAACAATGATTAACACTATTGACAGTATATTATGTTCTAGGTATGTCGCTAATTGCTTTATACACATTAACAATTTGATCTTTACGTTATCCTTACAGAGTAAGTACCGCTATTCTCTGCATTTTATCGATGAGTAAACTGATGGTTAAGGCATTTAACTAATTTGACACTGTTCACATTTGAACCCAGATGAGCAGTATAATCAGCAGGTATACTAATCTGAACCAAAGTATAGATATTTGAAAAGAAAAAGCAAAATATTATTACTTGCACGTGCTATGATTATGCACATTGTATAATGGGAAAAAAGAGAATGAACTAGAAAGTTATTACAAAGACATAGTATTCATATGGTCAATAAACATAAATTCTTTTATATAAATAATCAAGTAAAACATATCATGGAAGAAAATATTTCAATCATAGTCCCATTCAGCAATAACTTTCTAAGAGATTTGTAGGATATTACAAGGTATAACTTTTTCATTATCAATTGAAAGACTTAATAAAAGCCCTCAATAAAATGCAACCTATCCTATTTCTAGAAATAAGGACTCAATAGTTAAAGATAGCAATTTTAAAAAAACACAAAACAATAAAACAAAAGATGCTCTAAAATTTACAAAATGAAACCATGTGAGTAGAGTATCCTGGAAAACAAACACATAGAACTAACTGGAAATACTCTGAAGAAGAATAATTAAGAGCTGTAACAGATAATAAAACATGCTATAGCTCTATTTCACATAATTTTAATAGCGGTACAGAAATAACAATGGAATAGGATGAGTTCAGAAATACACCCAAGTACTATGGGAATTAGCATAAAGAAAGCATCTCAAACCAGTGGGATTAAAGATGAATTTTTTAATAAATCTGTGTTAACTATATAGCCATTTGAAAAAACAATAAAGCCACATCTTTAAGTCACTACTTACATAAAAATAAACTCTAGATGGATCAAAGATTTAAAGTAAACAATGAAGTCGTATAAGTATTGGATAAAAACATGACTGAATTTATTTATAACCTTGGGATGGGGATGATCTTTCTAGACAGACACAAAATTCAGGAACCATAAATTTGATAATTTAAACAACACTTAAAAACCTTGCAGCAAGCTCTGAAACATTGTGAACAGAAGACATTTAGCAAACTAGAAACACAGGATAGAAACTAATTTCATTAATTTTGAAAAAAAATCTTACAAATTGATTTTTAAAACAGAGAACAATCTAATACACAAATAGGCTGGAAAAGAACAGTAAGTGAACAAAAACGAATACTTCATAAGAAAAAAAAATTAGTTAGTATATGAAACATTCTCTATTCCTGACCTTGAAATAAATACAAACTAAAGCAATGAAGAAAAAACGTATAGGTTTATATACATTCCATACAATATTAATTTAAAATATAATGATGTGTAATTATACGGTGTATAATGTACACCGTATAATTATATAAAAAATAATAATTTAAACACTGGGAACAATTTAAATATCATTCAGTAAGAGATTTGTTAAATAAGTTGTCATATATCTAAATAAAAACGATCGGGGTAGATCCAAATAATATAAAATATTTTACCACCCAATCAAATATTTAAATCACTTTAAAGAGTTATAGCAGCCATAAAGTATAGTTTAAAAAGGTGCTTATGGGGGCGCCTGGGTGGCGCAGTCGGTTAAGCGTCCGACTTCAGCCAGGTCACGATCTCGCGGTCCCGGAGTTCGAGCCCCGCGTCAGGCTCTGGGCTGACGGCTCAGAGCCTGGAGCCTGTTTCCGATTCTGTGTCTCCCTCCCTCTCTGCCCCTCCCCCGTTCATGCTCTGTCTCTCTCTGTCCCCAAAATAAATAAACGTTGAAAAAAAAATTTTTTTTTAAAGGTGCTTATGTGTAGGAAAGTAGGTTTACTTCTAGCTATAAATATTTGGACAATGTGAGCCGTCAAGAATAAAGAGAATTTAAAGATAATGAGAAAGAAAAGACAGGGGTTGCTTTTCTGTCTAAGAAATAACGTGCGCAAGGCTGAGAGTTGGAAGAGGTTGAGAAATTTTAGGCAGATGAAGTTTGAGTTTAAGATAGATGAAGGAAAAAGGCACACTGGGGTCATATCACTGAGGGCTTTAATTATCTTGCAGAGGAGGCTGCAGGGGATGAGGAAATAACAGTTTGCCATGAACTAACGAGCCAGCACAAATAGGTTCTTTTCTGGAGAATAGGTTCTTTTCTTTTTAAACCTCTCAACATGCCTAAGAGTTAGATATCATTACTCCCATTTTAAAAGTAAGAAACCAAGTCTTGAAAATGCACCCAAGTTCTCACAGTAAGTAACAGATGACATTTAAATTGGGTAACCATATAATTTATTCTGTAACTTGGGACACCTGTGAGAATAAAAGGGACAATAGGCTTAAACCAGTTGTGTCATGGCTAACCAAGGAGAAAGTCCCACATTTGAACTCAAGTCTGTCTCCAAAACCTACACTCTAGCACCACTTACCTTTCACAAATTACCCACACCAAGTATTTTTATTTAAAACCTTCTTGGGGCGCCTGGGTGGCTCAGTCGCTTAAGCGTCCGACTCATGGTTTCTGCTCAGGTCATGATCTCACGGTTTGTGAGTTCAAGCCCTGCATTGGGCTCTACACTGACAGCATGGAGCCTGCTTGGGATTCTCTCTCTGTCCCTCTCTCTCTGCCCCTGCCCTGCACACATATTCTCTCTCTCTCTCTCTCTCAAAATAAATGACTAAACTTAAAAAAAAAATTAAACCTTCTCATGACCTCACACAATTCTATATCAAACATTGTCGAACAACAAAACGAAGGATGAATAATCTCTGTTTGCTCATCTGGCTGATGTCTCTATCCACAGAATTGATCTGTAGAGTGTATATTATATCCTGTTGCCCAGGTACATCTTAAGGAACCCAAACCTCAGTATTTCCTGTTTTGTCCTAGAATATTGTTCTATAGAACAATGGAGTTTATAACTTCAGAATTTGAATTCTACAAGCACTTCTTTCTAAGAAAATAAATTTTACTGCCACTCGGCCTAAGCCTGATCTTTTGTAGATGAGGATTCTTGGTTGATTTATAATCAACATTGTGAACAATATAAATGACATCACTAAGAAGTTATTTTCCTTTTCCAGCCTAACAAATCATTGTTACCTTAAAGCAGTCACTTAGAATTGTGCATGTTTTCAAAATATTTCCCACCAAAAACATCTTTGTCAATCAACTATATTGGTACCTATTATGTTATTCCCCTCTTGTGTTGACACTGTAATCTTTATCTTTGACCCTTGCACCATTTTTTTTCTTCCCAGGCCCTGTGCATATTGTCTTGTCATCAGGTATAGAACCATTGTATGCACATTCTGAAAAAGTGCCAGTAATTTCTTACTTCTCCCACAACAAAAAATGGCTGTGTCTCTTTCACGGCTTCAGTTTCCAGGAGGTTACTCTGCCCCAGGGCTCTAATAGCATGTCATTGCCACTTTGGTCCAGCAACCTAGTCATGGCTCCCATTGCTGCCAATATTTGGGCTGCCTGGCAATCTTCTGTTGCCTTTTAGGCATGTCCATCACTTGTGTGCCAAATTTCTTGTATTCAGTTTCCTCCTTTTAAAAAACATAGTCTGGGGTTGCCTGGGTGGCTCAGTCAGTTAAGCGTCTGACTCTTGATTTTTACTCAGGTCATGATCACACCATTGGTGGCAGCAAGTGCCTCATTGGGCACTGTCCTGGGCGTGGAGCCTGCTTAAGATTCTCTCTCTGTCTCTCAATATCTCTCTCTCTCTCTCTGTCTCTCTCTCCTTCTCTCTTTCTCTGTCACTGTCTTTCTCTCTCTCTCTCTCTCAATAAATAAATAAATAAATAAGTCTGATTTGTTTCCCTGGTTCAATCCTGACCAGGAAAGGAACAGAGTAACAGTGGGTCTTGCAAACTCTTGCAAGACTGGGCCCAGTCTTACATATTGGACACCAACCTACAGCAATACAACAGTTGAAGTCCTCAACTGTTAAATTTTTTTGTAGGAAAGGTCAACTCAGGGGCGCCTGGGTGGCGCAGTCGGTTAAGCGTCCGACTTCAGCCAGGTCACGATCTCGCGGTCCGTGAGTTCGAGCCCCGCGTCAGGCTCTGGGCTGATGGCTCAGAGCCTGGAGCCTGTTTCCGATTCTGTGTCTCCCTCTCTCTCTGCCCCTCCCCTGTTCATGCTCTGTCTCTCTCTGTCCCAAAAATAAATAAACGTTGAAAAAAAAAATTTAAAAAAAAAAAGAAAGGTCAACTCAGTAATAACAGTATCAACTTTGGCTTAAGGGATGTCTGAAGCAACATTTTGGTATCTAATTTTTCTCCTTAACATGTATAGTGACTCTCAAATGTTCCATAAATGTTAGCCATTATCACCTGCAAAACTTCTTGTACTACTATTCCTCAACAAGCTATTGTCTGGAATTCTGTAGTCCTGAGGAAAATACGTTCATTATTAACCTCAACTTAGGGGTTCATGGATAGACGATTTTGTTAAGGTTGTAATTTAATGAACCTTACATAAGGAAGAGAAAGAGAAGTTCCCTAACGGACTAAAAATGTACTTGCTTAAAAATAGGTCTAAAGGTTTGAGATGATGAGAAAGTTCTGGAAATGGATAGTGGTGATGGTTGTGCAATATTATGAATGTACTTAAGGCAGCTGAACTGTACACTGAGATTGTTAAAATGGTCAATTTTGTGTTGTATATTATTTACTGTAATTTTAAAAAGTGACAAATGGAAGTCTAAAGAAAGCAGAAAATGTGGAATTTAGGGATGTCTGACAAATGTATTTTTAAAGATTATGATTTAAAAATATGTCTGTATAAATGTGTGTTCGTCTGATGTGGTTAATTTCAGAGCATAATAACAAAGAAAATGTAAAGGAAAATGAGGCTTAGTTTATTTCTTTTCCACTCTACCATCTGTTCACATTAGCCACGAAGAAACACCCTTATAGAATTCATTAAACTACCAAGATATAATTCAATGTGGTAATAAGTCTTCAACACAATGTACACGATTGCCAAATGACTATGGCAATGACATCATTGTAATGGTCATAATTACATGACAATTCAGATATTTGATCATTCAAACATCAGCAAAGTAACTATTCTTCTTTTTTGTCAGCCTCTAAATACCTCTATTCATGCTTTATTCACGAATCTGTGGCTTTCAGGGAAGAGATAGAAACCCAATCCAGCAATGATGGAGACAAAGCTAGAGAGGGCGAGGAGGGTAAGGTTTTGAGGGAAGGCAGAAAAGAAAACAGTGCACCCGGCACTTTGAGAAGAGGGAGGGAGATGAATGTGCATGAAGCCAGCCTAATTATTGGAGAGTGAAAGGTCATCAAAATCAATTTGCAGCATGATGTACAAAGGTCATTATCAGACTCAGATTTTCTCTGCCCGTTTAAAACACAATAAAAATAAAGTGAGTGCTTTAATAACTATGATTAGTAAAGAAGAAAGCATATCATTGAGCCATCTGTTTAAATATTTGTGCTACCTTAGTTTTACTCAAAACAGCGTGAACGGAGCAGCGAGGCAATTTTTTTTTTCTTCTGTTTGTTTGCTTTTTAAAATCCTGACATTTTCTCCACTGGTTGCTGAGATTTATAACACAGATGAAAGAGCTCCTCTAAAATTACTGCCCTTTGAAATCAATAGCACAGTATTTGTAACGACTTTCTTTTTATTAGAGAGCACTTCATTATTATTTTTATTATAATTTTATGGGACAGTCTGGAACAGAATTCATCATTCACTTATTTGAAGTATCTCACTTACTCAGTGGCACAGATGGCCTGATCTGAGGAGATTTAATCACCCTATATTAGGGCTGCCTTGATGCTAAGTAAATGCAAACCATGAGAGAGACAGTAAGGAAGAAGTAACGTACAACAATAACATTGTCTTAGGCGCCGTTAAAAACTCTATGGAAGGGGTGCCTGGGTGGCGCAGTCGGTTAAGCGTCCGACTTCAGCCAGGTCACGATCTCGCGGTCCCGGAGTTCGAGCCCCGCGTCAGGCTCTGGGCCGATGGCTCGGAGCCTGGAGCCTGTTTCCGATTCTGTGTCTCCCTCTCTTTCTGCCCCTCCCCCGTTCATGCTCTGTCTCTCTCTGTCCCAAAAATAAATAAACATTGAAAAAAAAATTAAAAAAAAAAAACAAAACTCTATGGAAGCTAATTGATTTGAGAACTTTGGAAGTTATGGTTATAAACCTGGATCATTTTACTTTTCCTCCAAATATTAATATAATAATACGATTATACTATTATAACATATAATAATGCTCTTACATATTAGTATAATAATCCTACTGATGAGGAAGGGATTTTGAAGTTTTTAACTATGGGTAAAAAATACATTTTACACTAAGACTCAATACGTGCGCGCACACACACAAATATTCATGCACATACGGACACAAAGCAATTTAAGAAGCAGTATCTGTCATTATAATATGGGATTCACTGTGCTTTTTTCTAACCTCTTTTATTTTTTTTTTAATGCCAGTCATCATCCACTAAACTGTTGTTTTATAAATGGTCTGGGCCCTTATATGAAAAACAGATTCAGGAGGTTCCTTTGTGTTTTAAATGGAATAATGTTTGAGAGTGCTTAGTGTGGTATCTGACACATGGTAAACATTTGATATTTATAGCCGTTCTTATGAGAAATGTCATGAATGAATTTTGCGACTTACTACAATTTAAAACAACCAGGAAGTGCTCTGTCTATACAAGCGCCTTCTTCTGAAATTTATTTTTTTCTATGTGTTTTCTCCTATCTTGGATTCAATCACCTGGTTCTGAAAAATTAGCCAACTGACTTGGTATTATAGAAGACCTAGACTGCGAGACGGGAAAACCATAAACTTGAAGGAGATAAATCAGTGGAAGACTGACGTTTCCTTTCTCTCTTCAGCTTCCTGGTTCACTGACTTGCTAGATCTTAGGTGCATAGTGGGATGTAGGCAAGGAGGTAGAAATGTAAATTCCATAAAACTGCATCTTTGTAAAAGAGTTAACAAAAGTCAGTAAACTGTGACCACAGAGAAAGACAAAAGGAAAAAAAAGGATAAAGAGAAGTAGACACACACAGGAAAAAAAAAAAAAAGAGGATTTCTCTAACTTTTTGTCTCTGTGTTATATCATCCACTTACCTGTTGCAAGCTTGGAAGGAAACTTTTTAAATCTTTTAGCTAACTTGAAGTATCGTCATCCTTAATTTATTTATTACATAAATATACATTTATTGAGAACCAATGTTTCCACCATAAAAGAACCTATGTTTTATACACGTTTAATTCTTTTTGGTTAAGAGAGGAATTCTACTTTCTAAAATGTTAAATGCCTCGCCTGTGATAAACTAACCACCAATCAAGAAATATGGAAACATGGCGTTTGTGACATTTTCAGAAACTTGTCCTTGGAGAGTGAGAATCTGAAACCCATGACGGCATGAACTTTGAACCAGACTTAGAAAACATGAATCTGGATTACCACAGCTGAGAACCAGGCGAAGTGCATTTTTAGGGAGATCGATAACCAAAGATGAAAAAGAAGTGATAAAAGTATACGGTAAAGACAAAAAGAGGGCTTCCTTTTCTTTATTTTTTTAATGTTTATTCATTTTTGAGAAAGAGAGAGAGAGAGTGTGTGGGGGAGAGGAGCAGAGAGACAGAATCCGAAGCAGGCTCTAGGCTCTGTGCTGTCAACCCAGAGCCCAACTTGGGGATTGAATCCACAGACTGTGAGATCATGACCTGAGCTGAAGTCGGACACTTAAGCGACCGAGCCACCCAGGCACCCTAGTGTGCTTCCTTTTCTATGCAGACTCGTGTCATTTCTGTCCAGAGGATGAAAAAAGGAGAATTTTTCGTTGACCTTTGCTATGGACCAAATGCTGGTCTCACCCAAATCCTTATGTTGAAGCACTAACTGTCACTGAAATGGTATTTGGAAATGGAGGCTTTGGGGGGTGATTAGGTTTAGATGAAATCCTGACAGTGGGGCCTCAAAGACACATGGGATTTGTGTCCTTGGAAGAAGAGGGAGGAGGAGGAGGAAGGGGAGGAGGAGGAGGAGGAGGAGAAGGAGAAGAGGGGAGAAGAGAGAAGATACTAGAGCTCTCTATTTTTCTGTCACATGAAAACACAGAGAGAAGGTGTCTGTCTGCAAGCCAGGAAGAAGAACTCTCTCTAGGAACCGAACCTCCCAGCCACTCTGTCTTAGACTTCCCAGCCTCCAGAACTGTGAGAAATAAATGGCTGTTGCATAAGCCACCCAGTCCAAGGTATTTTGTTATAGCAGCCCGGGCTGATTGATACATCTTTAGTATCCAGCATTTGATAAGAGTTGATGAAACGTTCCTTGTTTAGCTCTACTGTAGCCATAAACTTCTGAGACGCGTTCTTTACACTGACCTCTGTAAGGACAAGAGAGTAGTGGTGGAGGTTATGAGCAGGCCTGCAAAGGTGACGGAGCCTGGCGAAAGCAGGCTGTGGCTGATGAACGGGTGTGAGTTCTTCAGGCAGAAGTGCAGTCTCAGCAGGAGCGCAGAAGTGTAGGTAGGAAGGGGAAAGGTCCAGCATTTTTCCAATTATTAGCTTTTGTTTTATAGTCGTATTTTTGCCCGAAGTGGCCATTCTCTATCCTCAAGTCCTCAGTTTAACAGTGCAAGTTAATAGGAGCTCCAGCATAAGCTTCCGGTCATAGTATGCTGCTTGATGAAGGTGGGGCTGATTAAATTAAATACTATTGACATAGAGGCTTTAAACGCTGAAGCCCAGTCACAGGGATCAAACGATCACAAGAGGAGACGTGTGGGAGAGTTCCTCAGAGGCTTCCCCACTCAGCAGACCTAAAGACAGAATTTCTCCTGTTGACAATCTGATTCGTAAGAGGTCTAAGGTAGAAACAGCCTAGCCACCCCCCATGGCTAGTGACTTGATCACAAAAGGCAAGGGTCACAGTCATCAGAAAAGATGGGGCCAAGCACAGACCTTCACTGCAGTATTTTTTGATGTTGGGCACCCAGACTCTGGAGCCAAACTGCCTGGATTTGAACCCTGGCTCTGTTCGATAGAGTTGTCCGTGCCAACTTCGTCTGGACTTGCTTATCTGGAAACTGGAAATGCAATACGTCACAAGGTTGTTAGGAAGATTAGATGAGATGATCCAGGTAAGCCCTAGATCAGGCCAATCATTTCTACTTCTTGGACCTAGAATTTCCCACTTCAAAAACATTCTGGAGAAGAAGGCATTGTAGAACCAAGAATTAAAAGCAGGGGGGAGGGGCTGGGTGCCTGGGTGGCTCAGTTGGTTGAGCATCTGATTGTTGACTTCAGCTCAGGTCATGATCTCATTATCGTGAGATCCAGCCCCACATGGGGCTCTTCAGGGAGCCAGGCGTGGAGCCTGCTTAAGATTCCCTTTGCCGCTCCCCTCGCCCCACCCTCCACCCCGCTGCATGTGCATGCATGCCCTTGCTCATATGCATTCTCTCTCTCCCTCAAAACACACACACACACACACAAAACAGAGAGTGGAAGGAGAGTGGGAAGCCATCTAATCCAAGATAAAGAGAATAAAGCTCAGAAGGATCAAAACCCCTGCCTAGGATTACACAGTTGTCATTAAAAGTCAAAAGCCAGGGGCGCCTGGGTGGCTCAGTCGGTTGAGCGGCCGGCTTTGGCTCAGGTCATGATCTCACGGTCCGTGAGTTCGAGCCCCGCGTCGGGCATGTCATTCAAAGTCAAAAGCCAAAGACCAACCCTTCTGATTTTCAGGGTAATCCCCCAAGCACCCCTGGGCATGACCTCCACTGATTAGGAACGCTTCTCCGCAAGCTGACGAGATGAGTCAGTCACACTCCATAGACAGTTGTCTGCCCAGACATCCTCTTCCCTTCCTGCTCGTCCATAGCTAGCCTACATCCCTGCTCTTAACACATTCTGTTATTGTCAGCAGTTTTGCGTTTTGCTAAAACATCATTGTAGTCTCAGATTCTGCCTAAAGCCTCTCACGTTTGAAGTCTGCAGTTCTCTGGCCATAATTAGGCATCTCATTAATATTGTTGTAGCATGTCTTTCCTGTTTGAGTAGAGACTAAGCACGTCAGTGCCTTCACTGCAGAGAGATGTGCGTATGGAACTACCCTCTACATCTGCCCTTTCAGAGAAGGCCACCCTGTCGCTTCCTAAATGTGTTTCCTAGGGTTTCTCAATAGTGACTTACTGGTCATCCTGCCCTGTGGGACCATAACCTAATTTATGGGAGAAAATGTAGAGGTTTAAGAGCTCATTCACGCTTCTTGATTTTTCTCTGTTGGCACAAGTTGCTTTTTAAAATTGTCACAAGTTGCTTCAAAAAAGTTTAAAAGAATTAATAATACCTGTGTACCTCTTGTTTCCCCCAAGCCCGGTTTTTCTTGCTTGGCTGAGTAGCTTAAGGAAGGATAAAGAATATGTTTTGCTAGAAAACAGTTGTTTCGCTACAATAATTTGCGCGTTATGTCATCTTATAGTGCTGAGTGTAAATTTATCTTTGAACCATGTTTTATTAACTTTTTCCCCCATAGAGTTACATCAAAAGACTTTCTAAATAAATGATGTGCTCAGGGCTGCTCGTTCTTACATGCATACCAATTACTTCTATTGGTTGCAAAACACGTAGTCAGTACTTTAAACAACCATGATCATATCACAAACTAAAATATTCAACATCTCCATCTCGGTATGCTGTCACCAGGCAGACAACGATTAGAATTGGTAATCAGTTTCACTGCTGGTAAGTTGAGTGGCACTGATGCATTTTATATCCATGCTTATGCCAAACTCAATTAACATTCGAACACA